>NC_064810.1:133987549-134358748 GCF_023721935.1 Panthera uncia
AGAGGGAGAGGGAGAGGGAGAGAGAGAGAGAGAGAGAGAGAGAGAGAATCCCATGCTGGCTACCCACTGTCAGTGCAGAGCCCGACATGGGGCTCGATCCCACAAACTGAGAGATCATGACCTGAGCTGAAACCAAGAGTCAGATGCTTGACTGACTGAGCCACTCAGGCGCCCCAGCTAATAATATGTTTTAATAAATACTCAGAAAGCACTGATAAATGTCAAAAGGCCTGCAATGACAGATTTTTTCCCCCATTGTTTTTGTGATTGTCTCATTGGGTATTCATTTCTCACTATTTATATATGATTTCACCAAAAACTTTGGAAAGGGAAAAGGAACATTCAAATGTCTTTGGAGGGATTTTTTTTTTCTTACTAGTTGACTAAACAAGGAAAAGAAAAAAAATTAGGAAAGATTATATTCTGAAGGGGAAAAAATCCCAAAAAACCAAAAAGTTTTAAATAATCTAACCCTCACATAAAGGAAAATTATATTAAATCTTTTATAGCCAATTCTCTGCTATACCGTATATGTATATATTGCATATATGTATGTGTATGTACATTCTGTATATCATACACAGAAAAAAATATGGAATCACTTTCATCACTGACTCTTGCTGTCAGTGGAGAGGTGACTTTAATTCCCTTCCCGAGTCTTTACCCTTCCCCTAATCGCTATGGTCTGGCTTTCTTCTCTGGTTTCCTGGCCTAAGTGCCAACACAACTGTCTTCACTGGCACAGCAAACAGATGGCCGCCCAGGAAAAAAGTAAACTTGTTTCTGTCAACACCTGACATGCACCACTGCTTTCTCTCTCTCTGCCCCAAGCAGTTTTCCTGGGAAGAGGAAAGGAGAACCTGGCTCATCATTTCTCTCTTCTTGGGATCAATGTGCAGTGGGACACAAAGAATATCAAGCTTTCTCCACATCTGTTATATTTTGGCTGACTCTTCCATGTAACCTTGAATACAACAGAATAAGAGTAAAATATAAACAGCAAAATGTTTAGGATAGTTCTTGTTTGGGAATTAATGTATACCTTTCCTTATTTAACCAACTAGTAGGTAAAAAGGACTCTCCAAAAAACACTTAAATGCCCCCTCTCCCAAATTAAGGCAGTTCTTATAAGACCTCACTAGGTATAACACAGCTACATAGAAAAGCTAAGATTTATAGCACTGATTAAAACTTTTGGACTAGTCCGCTTCAACTACCACTTTTAGACCTTTAGCTGAGTTGCCCTATATTTGACTCACTTAGCTGAACGGTTGAAAGGACCAGCAGTGCAA
Source organism: Panthera uncia (assembly GCF_023721935.1). Lineage (NCBI taxonomy): Eukaryota > Metazoa > Chordata > Mammalia > Carnivora > Felidae > Panthera > Panthera uncia. The sequence continues at coordinate 133,988,842 of NC_064810.1, forward strand.
AAGGCTAAACTCTTTCTTCTGTACCTTGTCTTGCTACCTGCTTTCAGAACCAAGTTATACAAGCACAAGCCTCAATCATGTATGTTTTGATCAATTCACTAATAACAGAGCTATCGGTCAGTAATGAATTTATATAACATAATTGATCTAAATTACCAATTCACTGATTTCACATTTTTTCCTAAGAAATTCAACGTTTGTAATGAAAATACCTGAGTAGTTTCTCCGGTTTGTTGTGAAGCCAGTTTTTCTTTCAATGCATGTAGCTGACATGTGAGGTAGTAACATTCTTTTCTCAGTTGTAAGATGATATCTTGGGCTTCTCTCACTTTGGATTTTTCATTTTCCAAAGCTAAAGCTAACATTCTGTTGTTGTCTTGGTAGTTTTTTAACAGTGTAGAAGAGTTGGCTGAAAGAGGATAAATTTTTTTTATTATGTATTAAATATAAGCTTAAAAAGCGAAGCAAAAGGACAACATGAAAATCTCTTACTGATTATTTGGCATGGCGCAGGTATAAAAGACTTTCGTTTGCCGATCTCTGCCAAATTTTTACTCCTTTTCTCTTTCATTCGTTTCTTTATGTCTTCAAGACTATCTTGAAAGGACTTTTTAAGGCACCTTTCCTTGGCCATCTTCTGCCTAGGAATTTAAAACAGTAAAAAGTATTTAATTTTTCTAAGAGATAATATCAAATATAAAACAAGATTGAAAACACAGGTTGTTCATAAAGAATGGATTAAATAGACTTAGTAACTGTTGAATCAGCTTAAAGAAGCTGGCTAACCTGGTAATAACTTAGATTTTGCAGCTTTTAAACCTCATTAACATTTTGGCATAATGTTATCCTCCTCAGGTACTTTACAGGGAAAATTAATAAATATGCATTTCAACCCAAAGACTCTGTAATATGCCACTTATTTATTCCTTAACAAATACCCACTGGGGGCTTGCTATATACCAGGCATTATGGGAAATACTTAATGTTATATTTTGATGTTATTATTATTTATGTTTCCTACAGACAATGTTTATGACCCGCATTTAGTGTTCACTAGACTTCCAGCATTAGTTCAGAGGTAATCTTGTATGTGGGCTTTGTTTTCCAGTTCTTCTCTACATTATTAATTTATCACATTAGGTCATTGGATAGAATTAATCAAGAAACAGTTATTCTTCCACACTCTTTTAACCCAATACTTAAGATTTGCACACACTCCCAAGACAGTCAAGGTAATCCTCAGAGGTTGAAACTATGTAGCACTATATACAATCTTAATAGGTTATTATAACAATTCTAGAACTAGAGAGAGCAGGAACTGAGGCAGAGCAACATGCCAGTTTTCTCAAAGTTATTTTTAAAACTCAGGTCTGTTAGCTCTTAGTAAATCATGAGAACAGCAAACAAGACATTAAATAACAGTTGTTCTACATACAGTTGAAAGTAGTAAAACGAGCAGTGACAGTGAAATATGCTACTGAATATATTAACACATAAATATATTTAAATCCTTCAACGCTGCAAATCAGATTTGCTTAAATATTCTGCTACTAAGCGTATCGAACTACTTTTCATGAACATCTTTTACCCTAGATTGCACTTTGCAGATCACAGAATTGCAAGAAATAATTCCTGTTTCCTACAACCATACTTACAATTTTCACTACAAAAGATACCTTCATCTGCTCTAAGCCAGTCAAATAATTTTGCTGAACCTTACGTTTTCTTGAGTATTTTCTCCAGCCCATATTTATTTTCCTCTATGCACTGTCTGGGGGTGTTCAATGTAGAACTCATTTGTTATTTTCTCTTTGACGATGTAGATACAACACATACTGGGATGTTTCCAGTAGAGCTAACACAACTCTTTTTTTTTAAAGCACTAACGTTAAGTGGGTTGTATAAAAACAGCGTATCACAATGGAAGTTTTCAAAGTTCGAACAGGAGATGTTTGACAAGTCACCCAGATTAAGCAACTGATCAAGTTAGTTTAACAACGTACCTAAAATATTTTCGTTATTACTTTTAATTAACTTAAAATCACGAAAGAAAACTGCCGTATAAGAAGTTTCCTATCTAGGCCGAAGTACAGGGGGGTGTGGTGGAGAGAACGAATGGAAACAGGTCACAGGGCGGGAAGGGTCAGTCTCTAGAGCATTCGGGTAAGGCGTCTGGATTCAGAAGAACCTGGAATATCTATCTGATCTCCGTCATAATGCTTCCATCATTCCTGCTGCTGAGGCAGCCAGGAACGACACCGACCAGTGCTAGCTTCTCCAGGCAAACCGAAGAAGCAAAACAGGACGTCAAGGGTATAGGGCTGCACAAAGAACAGCTGCCAGTTTGTGTGCCCTCACGTCAAGCCGGGCTTTAACTACTAATGCTTTTACAGATCACGGAATCTACAAAATTCTGCAAGGCAGGGGGTTCGCGTCCCCATTTACTTAACAAGAGGAAAATGGAGCCTCAGGAAGCGCATGTCGAGTGGACGAACAGAGAAAGTGTCGGGGTCAAACCGACTCCACAGCCCGAGCTTTTGGCCACCGAACTTAGAACGACAGAGAGACCCCTGAGGGCAGACGAACAGGGACCACGACACCCCAGTTCCACACCTGGAAAACCCGCGGCTTTCTCTTTCACGGAGGGGCTCGAGGAAAGTCGGGGGCGGGGGGTGTTGCCGGAAGAGGGCCGGGAGATCTTCCTCCCACAGGTACGTCCAAAACAGTACCTTGGCCACCACTTCTGCCGCAGCTGTCGCCCTCCTCCTTACATTCCAAGGTTTCGCGAAGCTGTCTGGCCGGCGTAGCCTGTGCTTCGGCCCCTCCAGGTCTAGGCCCCGTCCCCAGTCGCCCGCCGGCTAACGCCACCACATTCGAAATTCGCCGCCGCGCTCACCCATTGGCTGACTGGCAGGAGGTCACGTGAGGCGACTGCGCTGCCAGGAGTCCCGCCTCACCGGGCTGCGTCACGTGACTCACACCGAGCATCCACATCCGGGTATCTACCGTGCCCCCTCCCGAGGGGGCGGAGTCATTAGGGAGCGCCTTGACCTGTCGGTATGTTTCTGCCCAGAGTCATTGGCTTTTCGGGTTGGATCGGCTGCGATATCTCTAAGGGTGGGTATTTTAGGGCGTTCAAAAGCTTCCTGTTTCTTTAGTCTTACAGTTTCCCGTCTTTGGGATTGCACTCGAGGGCTCCCTCTTGTGAGAAGAATTTCCTTGATTGTCTGCCCGCCGAAGCGGTCGGCCGGCTGCACAGAGGCATCTTGTAGGGGACATTAAAACCAAAATAGGAAACAAATTTTGGATGAACAGGATTAGGGAAGTTGCAGATATCTGAAATATTCAGCCCCGGGTTCTTTGGCTACCTCTGGCGCTTTAACCCTCGGGAAATGGCACTAGCACACGTAAAGCTACTGATCCAGAAGTCTGGAAAATTTTCTTTATTGATATTTTATTCTCCCTTAGCCTTTCCACGTCCCGTCAATCACTGAGTCCTGTCAATTCTACCTTTTAGGTATTTTTCACGTCCAAACCCCACTATTTTCCATACCCCAATCCAGCCAAATACCTAATCTTAACTGTGAACTGTACCAGTACCTACTCTGATCGCGGACTCCACTCCCTTATGTTATTCATAGAATGATGGTTTGACAAAGCAAATATGATTGAATATGAAACTCTTAAATAGCTCCTCACTGCATTTAAGATAGAGTTCAAACTCCTAAAGGTATTTGGTTATTGAAGAACCCCATGGTTCTATGTTCCACCTCTTCTGAATTTTCTTTCATTTCCTTGTAATTCATCTTGCTGCTTTTGCCCATGCTGTTTTGTTGGTCAAGAACAGTCTTTCTTCTTTCTGAGACCAGTTAGTCTTACTCATGCCGCAGGTCATTGTAGAGGTGAATTCTTCCAGAAAGACTTATCTGTTCCCAAAGCCTCCTTAATAGTCCGATTTGTACATCCTTAGTGCTATGCATGCACTTTTCCTTTGGTACCCCTTGTGGCATTGACTTGTCATTCATTGCCTATTTGTTCAACTTGCATAAGGGTAGAACTATACATGCCTGCTTATAGTTGAATATTCAGCCTCTAATTAGCAATTTGCAGTTAGTAAATATTCATTGGGACAATAAAAGAATAAGTAAATGAAACCTAAGCAATTGTTTTCAATTTAGATATTCAGCTCATCATAAAGAATTTTTTTTTTTTTTTTTTTTTAGATAACATTTACCTCCTTCCCTTGTCTAATCCTCACCTCACGCCTTTCTGGCTTGAGTGGAAGAGATGAGAATATCTGTCTTTAGCCAACAACTTGGTCTGCAGGTGTTATGAGCCACATCACTTCCACTAGTGCTTAGTTTTCTACTCTGGGCAGTGTGGCTTACAGGTGCAGAAGCATCAAGAAGAAAGGTCAACCCAGACATGTTTTGCCGGCTTTGGCGGTAGGTGGCTGCACTGCAACTTGGGGCCAGGGGCCTGCCTCTTGTGCCAACGTCCACGGTGCCATGAATCACTCTGCTCTGCGGGTGTGGGTTGGCGGCGTCAGTCTTGGCAGTTGGCTCCGGCAGTGGCCACGTCCCTGGCAGCTGGGGCGAGGACCTGGCCACATCAGCACTGGTACAGACGCAGAGCAGGTGCTACTCCGCACGCACGCTGCCACAGGTCTGCCCTAGTGGTCCCGTGTTGTCCTAACCACCGAGGTCCTGCTGGGCGTGGTCTACACCCCCCTCCCCCGCCCCTACTACCGCACGCTTACTGGCACTACGTCCTGGCCAAGGTGGAAAATTTGCAGCCAGAGATAAAAAGCATTGCAAGGCATCTTAACCAAGAAGGTGCAGTTAGTGCAGATCAGTTGAGGTGGTCCAAAAGAGTTGCCAGGCCAACTTACCTAAAGAATACGGGGAGGCTGGTTTCAGAGCTGTATGTTCGGGATAACTGCCACCCTCTCAAAGCCACTGTGTTGGTCTGGATTCGGTTTCCAATGTGGATCTTCATGTCTGTTGCTCTTTGGAATTTTAGCACAGGGGCAACACATTCAGATGTAGGTTTTTCTATTCAGGAACAGTTACCTACTAGTGGGGTCCTGTGGTTTCCTGACCTCACTGCACTGGATTCCTCTTGGATTCTGCTTATCTCTGTTGGTGTCATCAGTTTATTAATAATGGAGATTTTTGCTCTGCAAAAAATTGAAATGACTCATTTTCAGATGTATATTACGTGCTTTGTTCGTGTGGTATCAGTGTTGATGATTCCAATTGCTGCAACACTACCTTCATCAATTGTCGTCTACTGCTTATGTTCCAGATTCATGGGCCTTTCACAGAATTTGTTGTTGCATTCTCCTAGGTTTTTGCCAACTTTGCCAAATACCGTTGACCAAGTCAGATTCAGACACGCCTTGTAAGGACCTCTTTGCCGCCTTTTATGCTAAGTTTATTTCAAGAGAATGACATGCTTTCCAGGAATTTTGGAACAATTCCAAGTGTCACTATCTAATATTTAGGTTTAGAAATTCAGATGTGATTTAATTTGTCTTTATTTAAAATCATGAATTGTGGGGGCGCCTGGGTGGCTCAGTCGGTTAAGCGTCTGACTTCGGCTCCGGTCACGATCTCGCGGTCCCTGAATTCGAGCCCTGCGTCGGGCTCTGTGCTGACCGCTCAGAGCCTGGAGCCTCTTTCAGATTCTGTGTCTCCCTCTCTCTCTGACCCTCCCCGTTCATGCTCTGTCTCTCTCTGTCTCAAAAATAAATAAACGTTAAAAAACAAAAAATAAAAATAAAAAAAATAAAATCATGAATTGTGTGAAGTACTGTGGGTTAAATTATAATCCAAATATATTTGACAAATCTTTTAAGTGCTAGAAATGTATGTTTAATTGCATCCTAAAAATACAAAAGTGAATCAAAGTGTCCAGTTCTGTTTATAAAATTATAATTTCCTAGAGGTGCCAGAACTTTGGAAAACAGGGTTAGATGCTGAATGATGCCAGATTATACTGACCAATCTCATACTTTGAAGTTTTATCAAGTAAGAGAATCCAGTGAGGTGATTCTTAAAATTTTTGAGGTGTGGAGGATCATAGACCCATTTGTACATCTATTAAAGCTCTAGTTTTCTTTTCAGAAAAATCCTAGGACTCACAACATGGGGGCCTTTTCTGATGACTCCCTTCATCCACCCTACGGCTTTCTGGTAATTCCTGGTTGAGAATTGTTATTCTAATAGAACACATATTCTAATGGATTATGAGTTAATATGTGACTTGAGATAAGAATGGACTAGGGGCGCCTGGGTGGCTCAGTCGCAAGCGTCCAACTTCTGCTCAGGTCACGATCTCGTGGTCTGTGAGTTTGAGCCCCGCGTCCGGCTCTGGGCTGATGGCTCGGAGCGTGGAGCCTGCTGCCCATTCTGTGTCTCCCTCTCTCTCTGCCCCGCTCCCGTTCATGCTCTGTCTCTCTCTGTCTCAAAAATAAATAAACGTTAAAAAAAAAATTAAAAAAAAGAATGGACTGGAGATACATGCAGTAGAGTAGTCCATGGAAGAAAGTACCTAATATGGTAGGGGATGTTGCCTTTCAACCCTCCTCTGAAAGAATACAAAATGGGTACATTCTAGGCTGAAGAAGTCTAGAATAGAATACAGCACTAAGTACTGCTACAGCCCAAAGTGGAAAATCTTAAGCATTGTTTGTTTAGTCAAAGGAAGAAAACTGGAAGGGTAACTAACTGCCTCTTACAGAGGTGATTTTATAAACTTCTTTACTTGGAAGGATTAAGTACCCAAAGGGTTTAAACTATGGTAGATGTTTAATATAGGAAACAATAACAGGTAATATAAGTTGTGGATCCAGTTGTTTGCTTGTTTGAATTGAAAAGATGATAAAACTAATTGTGGTTGGGATATTTATGAATACGTTTGACAGTCATTGGAGAAGATTAAAGAGAAGAAAAAAGGGTTAGAGATTTTTAAAATTTTCTTATTGCTTGAGGCCAGAGGGTATGAATTGGAAAGTGAGAGCAGGGCTGCTTCATGAACACGCGACCTATGCTCAGAAAGGCCTTGCACTCGGTTTAATGCTCTGCTTTTGCCATCTTGAAGTGCTTAATAATTTGTTTTTGCACTTGTGACTTGTAAGTGAAGTCTGATGAGACAATAGAACAGGCACGTGAACAAATGAGATAACGCGCACTTTGTGTGTCCATTTGTGTCTCTTGCTGCCCCAATTGCCATATCGTCATCAGGATGCCCACTAAATGGCTTCTGTGACACACTTTATACTTGGGGCTCCATGCTCAGTAGGCCTTCATCCTGGTATAGTGCTCTGCTGTCATCTTTAAATTCTTAACAATTAAAAAACATTTTTAATTCTAGTATAGTTAACATACGGTGTTATATTAGTTTTGGGTATAAGTATGGCAATTGAACAATTCTATATATTACTTAGGGCTCATCATAATAAGCATACTTTTTTTTTTTAATTTTTTTTTTTGAGAAAGAGTGAGTGTGTGTGCATATGCCAGCTTTGGAGGTGGGGAGGGCAGAGAGAGCAGGGGACAGAGGATCTGAAGTGGGCTGTGTGCTGACAGCCTAGAGAGCCCAATGGGGACTCAGACTCCCAAACCGCAAGATCATGACCTGAGCAGAAGTCAGACTTTTAACCGACTGAGCCACCCAGGAGCTGGGTAAATGTACTCTTAATCCCCTTCACTCATTTCACCCATATCCCCACCCACCTCCCCTCTGGCAACCATCAGTTCGCTTTCTATAGTGTAGAGTCTGTTTCTTGGTTTCTCTTTTTCTTTGTTTGTTTTGTTTGTTTGTTTTGTTTCTTAAATTCCACATAGGAGTGAAATCATATGGTATTTGTCTTTCTCTGACTGGCTTATTTCACTTAGCATTACACTCTCTAGATCCTCCCATGTTGATGCAGATGGCAAGATTTCATTCTTTGCTCATGGCTGAGTAATATTACACACACACACACACACACACACACGTCTTCTTTATCCATTCATCTATAGATGGACACTTGGATTGCTTCCATAATTTGGCTGTTGTAAATAATGCTGCAATAATCATGGGGATGCATATATCTTTTCAAATAAGTGTTTTTGTATTCTTGGGGACTTACTGGATCATATGGTAGTTCTATTTTTAATTTTTTGAGGAATCTCTATACTGTTTTCCACAGTGGCTACGCCAGTTTGCCTTCCCACTAACAGTGCACAGGGGTTCCATTTTCTCCACATCCTTTTTCTTTTTTTTAATGCTTTTATTTATTTTTGAGAGAGACAGAGACAGAGACAGAGAACAAGTGGGGGAGGAGCAGAGAGACAGGGAGACACAGAATTTGAAGCAGGCTCCAGGCTCTGAGCTGTCAGCACAGAGCCTGACGTTGGGCTGGAACCCATGAATCGTAAGATCATGGCCCGAACCGAAGTCAGATGCTTAACCAACTGAGCCACCCAGGTGCCCCTCTCCACATCCTTGCCAAGACTTGTTGTTTCTTGAGTTTTAGACATTAGCTCTCTGACAGGTATAAGGTGATATCTCATTGTGGTTTTGATTTTTACTTCCCTGATAATGAATGATGTTGAACATTTTTTTATTGTGTTTGTTGACCATCTGTGTGTCTTTGGAGAAATGTCTATTCATGCCTTCTGCCCATGGTTTAATTGTGTTATTATTCTTATTCTTATTTTGGTATTGAATTGTATAAGTTCTTTATATATTTTGGATAGTAACCCTTTATCTGATATGCCATTTGTAAATATCTTGTCCCATTCAGTAAGCTGTCTTTTAGTTTTGTTGACTGTTTCCTTCACTGTGCAGAAGCTTTGTATTTTGATGTAGTCCCAATAGTATATTTTTGCTTTTCTTTTCCTTGCCTCCGGAGACCTATCCAAATTTTTAAAAAATGATTCCAAGGGAATTTCAGGGAGCTTGGGGTTTGGGTGGGGAGATGATTTAGGTTGGAGCCATGGGGGAGGGAAAGAAGGAGTGGGGACTTTTTTTTTTTTAATTTTATTTGTTTTGAGAGAGAGAGAGAGCATGGGTGAGGGGCATAGAGAGAGAATCCCAAGCAGGCTGCACACTATCAGTGCAGAGCCCAATGAGGGGTTGAACGCACTAACTGTGAGATCATGACCTGAGCTGAAATCAAGAGTTGGACACTCAACCAACTAAGCCATACAGGCACCCCTGTTGCTACGGCTCCTGTCAGAGAAATTATTGCCTATGTTCTCTTGTAGGATTTTTATGGTTTCAGGTCTCATGTTTAGGTCCTTAATCAATTTTATTTTATTTATTTTAAAAAATTAAAAAAATAATAATAAATAAAAAAATTTTTTTTGAAGTTTTATTTATTTTTGAGAGAGAGTGTGAGTTGGGGAGAGACAGAGAGAGAGGGAGACACAGAATCCGAAGCAGGCTCCAGGCTCTGACCTGTCAGCACAGAGCCCAATGTGGGGCTCAAACTCACAGACTGTGAGATCATGACCTGAGCCGAAGTCAGACGCTTAACCAACTGAGCCACCCAGGTGCCCCTAGATCCTTAATCAATTTTAGCTTATATTTGTGTATGGTGTAAGAAAGTGGTCCAGTTTTCATTCTTTTGAATATAGCTGTCCACTTTTCCTAACATCATTTGTTGAAGAGACTTTTTTTTTTTTCCCATTGCATATTCTTGACTCCTTTGTCAAAGATTAATTAACCATATTATAGTGGGGTTATTTCTTGGCTATTTCTTTGTTTGAAATTCTTAACGATTTTATCTTTGAACTTCTATATTCACTTTGGGTCTCACTGAACTTTCATGCTTCTTAGCCGAAAGAGACTTTTAAAAACGTAATCTGAGATTGCTTCTTATCAGTTTTAAGAATAACTAAAGTTAATTATATGGAGCCAATGAAGCCCCTTGGATATTAGCAAATCTTTAACTGAAATATCATATTTTAAAACATGCATAAAATCACTGTTCTTGCTGCACTTGTGTAAATAACCAGGCCAAATTTAATAAGACTAGACCTTTTTCACAAACAAATCAGTGTTACCAAAATTATCTTTGGTAAAAATAGAGTGGCTACAGACAGAAAAATTGTGTTTTAGTAGAGAACTGTAGTATGCCCATTACAGATCTAGTCCTGTTCATTGTCTTTTGAGGTTTTGTTATTAACCTGTAAGCTGTATTGAACACAGAATGACAATGGTGTCTATGAAACATGACTGAAGAACATTACTACTTTCTAACAACTTACACTAAAAATGATGATATAGAAGGAAAAAGATAGGACAAGCCAAAATTCTTTTTCTTTTCAGTCCATCTCATTAGTGGAAGGTAGAAAATGTTGGTAGAATGTGCACATTTAAAGAACTAAAAACAGTTCAGTGAGTCTTGTGCAGCTTTTCTACTGTTCTGGTAAGAATGAAATACATATGCATGCAAGAGCTCTGAGATATGAATGATGTGATTTTGGTGATTGTGCACATTCAAGTTAAATGTTTGCATCTAAAACTAGCATTGTATGATATAAAGATGAATGGTACAATTCATGCTAATGTTTGAAATTTAAAATTTGCTTTTACTGAGAATGACTTTAAATGTCAGATGAATAAAACACAATGATGAATTGAGAGAGATATGGAAGAAAGGGAAAAACTTTATATTTTTGTATCTTTCCTGGCACATTTGTCTTGCATTTTGAAGAAGGGCCTCACACATTTTCATTTTGCATTGGCCCACACAAATTATGTAGCTGGCCTTCAGCAAGGTCTTGAAGGTTCTGACTTTGGAAGGTACCTTGTCCCTTCTCATTTTGAGAATGATCAAACTTTAGATTGAGTCTGTTTTATAGGGCCTTGAAGAATAGAAATGGCTGAGCTTGGGGTGTCTGATCCACCAAAGAGACAAAATATCACCAGAGTAGAAGTATAGATAACTTTTGTACATTTCAGAGTGGCTTAGTTCTTCTTTTTCTAGGTCCTTGATGTGTAAAGTTAATTATTTAAGATCTTTCTTCTTTTCATGATGAATCAAACTAGCTCACTATGACTCCACAATGTGTAAAGTTAATTCTTTAAGATCTTTCTTCTTTTCTTCCCCTTTTACAATTTTTTTTAAGTTTTATTTATTTATTTTTGAGAGAGGGAGAGCATGAGCAGGGTAGAGGTAGAAAGGGAGGTAGAGAGAGGATCCCAAGCACGCTCCATCCTGTCAGCATGGAGCCTGATGTGTCTCAAACCCATGAAGCATAAGATCATGCCCCGGGCTGAAATCAAGAGTTGGTCACTTAACCGACTGAGCAACTCAGGCGCTCCTTCCCTTTTTAAAATGCAGACATTTATTGCCACAAACTTTCCTCTTAGCACTGCTTTTGTTGAGTCCCATAAATTTTGGTATGTTGTATTTCCATTATTGTGTGTTTCAAGATGTTTTTTGATCTCCTTTTTTTTAAAAAAAATTTTTTTTTTCTATTTTTAAGTAATCTTTACACCCAACATGGGACTCTGATTTACAATACCAATATCAAAGGTCACATGCTCTACCAACTGAGCCAGCCAGGTGCCCTGATTTCCCTTTTGAGTTCATTTTTGACCCATTGGTTGTTTAGGAGTGCGTTGTTTAATTTTTACATATTTGTGAATTTTCCAGTTTTCCTCCTATTAGTGATTTCTAGTTTCATACCATTGTGGTTGGAGAAGATACAGGGTATGACTTCAGTCTTTGTAAATTTGCTAAGACTTGATATGTGATCTAAGAAATGATCTATTCTGGAGAATGTTCCATATGTGCTTGAGAAGAATGAGTGTTATGCTATTGGATAGAATGTTCTGTATATGTCTATTAGGTCCATCTGGTCTAAAGTGTGGTTGAAGTCCCATGTTTCCTTGATTTTTCTATCTGGATTATTATCTTTTGTTGAAAGTGTGGCATTAAATTCCCCTCCTATTTTTGTATTGTTGCCTATTGTTCCCTTTAATGTATTAGTATTTGCTGAATATATTTAGGTATTCCAATATTGGATATGTGTATATTTATAAGTATTATGTCCTCTTAATGAATTGACATCTTTCCATTATATAATGACCTTTTTATCTCTTGTTATAGTTTTTGCTTACAGTCTATTTTGTCTGAATTAAGTATAGCTACTTCATTTGGTTTCTGTTTGGAAAATATTTTTCTATCCCTTTACTTTGTCACATATGCAAATTCTACCTTCTTAAAATATGTTTAATGGGATAATGATTGGTTAGAATTATCTAGAGCTTCTTGATTTTTGTTTTCATTAATGTTGTTATACTTGTAAAAATCCATGGTAGGAGCACACTTAAAACAATTTGAGGGGTGCCTGGATGGTCATGATCTCACAGTTCATGAGTTCGAGCCCTGCATCAGGCTCTGCCTTAACAGCATGGAGCCTGTTTGGGATTCTCCCTCTCCCTGTCTCTCTCTGCTCCTCCCCCACTTTCTCTCTCTCTCTCTCTCTCTCTCTCTCTCTCTCTCTCTCTCACACACACACACACACACACACACACACACACAAAATAAATAAACATTAAAAAAACCCCAATTTGTGGGGCACCTGGGTTGCTCAGCCAGTTAAGTGTCTGACTTTGGCTAAGGTCATAATCTCATGGTTGGTGGGCTCAAGCCCGGTGTCGGGCTCTGTACTGACAGCTCAGAGCCTGGATCCTGCTTTGGATTCTGCCTCCCTCTCTCTCTGCCCCTCCCCTGTTCATGTTCTTTCTCTCTCTGTCTCAAACATTTTAAAAAATGCAATTTAAAAAACAAACAGGGGCACCTGGGTGGCTCAGTTGGTTAAGTGTCCGACTTTGGCTCAGGTCATGATCTCACTGCTTGTGAGTTCGAGTCCCGCATTGGGCTCTGTGCTGATAGCTCGGAGCCTGGAGCCTGCTTCAGATTCTGTTTCCATCTCTCTTCCCCTCCCCTGCTTGCATGTGTGTGCTCGCTCTCTCTCTCTCTCTCTCTCTCTGTCTCTAAAATATAAAAAACAAACAAAAAACCCAATTTGAGACATGTAGTAACTGTCATGATAGAAAGTGGTTATTTCCCTTATTTCTTTTTTGAAGTATGTTATTCCTTCAAATATTGGGAATTACTTACAGTCTGAGTATTTGTTTTCTTCCCAAATTGTTATGTTTGAAATCTTTATGCCCAATGGGATGTTAGGAGGTGGGGTCTTTGGGAGTACTTAGGGCAGGAAGGCAGAGCCCTCATGAATGGGATTAGTGCTCTTACAAAAGAGATCCCACAGAGCTTCCTAGCCCCTTCCACTCTGTGAGGACACAGGGAGAAGTCACCTGCTGTGAACCAAGGAACCCTCACTAAAAACTGAATCTGCCAGCACCATGATCCTGGACTTCTCAGCCTCAGGAGCTGTGGGAAGTAAACTTCTGTTGTTTATAAGCCATCAGGACAGTGATATTTTGTTAGAGCAGCCCAAACAGAATAACGGACTTATTAAGTGAAGTAATTTATAGCATATTGATGGTATTCTATAAATAAAAAGGTATTCATAAGGCTTAATTTAGTTGGGAGAACAAGGTATACACCTGTGTAAAGTTACATAACAATGATGTAATAATAATAATAGTTAAGGATGCTAATGATCTAAGATAGTAAGGGAATGAGTATTGCTAAATGGGAGTGAGAAAATGAATATTATTAACTGAAGGAATTGAAGCAATGGAGTGACTTTAAGATTTCATTCATTCACAGAACAAATGTATTTTTAAACACTCAGGCAGAGACTGCTCTTGCCTACCTGATATCCCTTCTTCTCTCTTAATAATAGAACCACTATATTATTGGAGTAGCAATGTGTACAGCTATAATGAACATTTCAAACCTCCCTTTTGCAGGAATATCTAATAAGTGTAGAAGTCCTGGGGCACCTCAGTGGCTCAGTCAGTTAAGTGTCTGACTTCAGCTCAGGTCATGATCTCACAGTTTGTGAGTTCGAGCCCTGCATCAGGCTCTGTCCTAACAGCTCAGAGCCTGGAAACTGCTTCACATTCTTCAGATTCTGTGTCTTCCTCTCTCTCTGCCCCTGCCCTGCTTGTGCTTTTTCTATCTTACAAAAATAAATAAACATTAAAAAAAAAAAAAAGAGTGGAAGTCCTTATATAGGGAACTAGGTAAGTTTCATGACATATTTTCTTAAGCTTCTAGCTTAAGAAGAGTCTAATCCTAAAGCAAGTATAGCAAAAATGGTTTCATCTTTCATGTCACATTACATCATCATAATTACTTATTTCAATGTCTCTCCTAAAATGTATAAGCTGTATGATGACAGAGCTGTGTCTGTCTTGTTTTATATTGGATCCCAGAAGAGGCACAGAGTAAATAAATCTTTGTTTGCATGCATGAACAAATGAGGCAATGACTGTCAACTTTGTGTTAAGAAGGATTCTGAGTTAGCATTATACTCAGGTGAAATAATGTCCTTGTCAATTTGTTATTAATGTCATAGGTGTGTCATGGGGAGGGGATATGCACCTGCCAGACATGGGTCATTTTCATTAAAGCTTTATGTTATAAACACAAATCACTAATGTTATGCTATTTTTATGGCTAAGTTTGCTTTTGTGTTATGTGTTGATGTAGTGAACTAGTAAGCACCTATAGATCAGTAAAACAGTTGTGTTAAAGGGATAATAAGAATGTTGAAATTGAATTAAAATTAGTTTGTTTTGTTTGATCTCCTTCAAGTTATAGATTTTGGAGGGTATATGATTTACTGAAAGTCTCACAGTTTCTTGAAGTGGTTTCTTGTATTTCCCTCCAACAAGTGTTCATGCCTCACCTTATTAACAACCTCACCTAATTTAGCCACCCATTACAGAGATGCATGGCTCATTATTCTAGAGCAAAGGAGGGATAAAAAGAACAATCACAGAGATTATTTCAAAACTGCATGCAAAGTCCTGAAACTGTGAAATTTCAGCTGCTACCTTCTTCCAGTGCCCTCTCACTCCAATTTTTAGGTGAAACTAAACAAAGATTAAAATTCTGCTACAGTTTTCCTTCTCATTAAAAAAAAAACAACTTTATGAATCATACACACTGAACTCTATTCGTTGTGACTAGAAACATGTTTATTCAACATTCATTTCTCTTATACAAATATTCTCAAGTGTCTACCTTTGACACTCTATTTTGACACATTTCTGTTTATCCTTGGAAATCTTAATTCCATTTGATTATGTAATTTTATAATTTCTTTCATAAACAACTTTCTTCAGAAAACCCCCAAACAAACAGCATCTTTGTTGGGTGTACAAGGGCTGAAGGACTAGACTGGAAATGTGCATTGAGAGAAGGTAAGTTTTGCCTTAAGACAGTACTATGTATCAGAGTAAAAGGGGGCTGATATCTGAGAAAGAGGCCAATGGTAAAAGAGGTACGGTAACTAGAATGCAGTTTCTAGAATAGTCTAGAGATGTCCACATACTTGTAAAACTCCAAGCTAATTATTTCTTAGACTATATCTATGGCAGTCCTGTTATATTAGCATGTATAGTTCCATATGAAATGTATCAGCTTCTTGTGCAACGTGAAACAATGGGAAAAAATTCCAATTTACTATTATTCCAGCATTCTTATCCTTTAAATATTATTTTGCTCAAATAGAAAGGTAATGTTTATTAATAGCATCAGATTTTTTCATGATTTAGTATGGAGTTATAATAAAGAGAAAATATGGTTAGTTCTAGGCACCTGTAAATTTTACTAGTAAATTACCTCAGCTGCAGAACATTAAATAGTGAATTATTCCATCTAACAGTGGTTGGCTAAGTTTGCCAGATTGGGAGAATGGAAATGTGCACTGAGGGAAGATAAATTTTACCTTACGTAAGAGACAGATTGGGATGGTCAGATACTGAAACTCTTTCACTGAGGAACTGGGTAAAAATACGGAGGTGTGGGCCTTATCCTGCCTCGACAAGCCTGGGCCTTTCTCAGCTGTATTTGTTCTCCAGGTGATTCTGATGTTCATCAGACTTTTATGTGCATATAAATCACCTGGAAATCTTGTTAAAATGCAGATTCTGATTCACTAGACGTGAGGCTGAGCCCGAGATTCTGTATTTCTAACAAGCTCCCAGGTGTTGCTGATGCTGCTGGTCTGTGGGGCACATTTGGAGTAGCAGAACTCTAAGACAGTGCTTCTCTGTCAGCACAGAGCCCGACGCGGGGCTCGAACTCACAGACCGTGAGATCATGACCTGAGCCGAAGTTGGCCGCTTAACCGACTGAGCCACCCAGGCACCCCAAGATTTCTTGATTTGGTAAGCAGATAGATGGAGTAACGCTCAGGCACTAGGGATTTTTAAACACTTCCAGGTGATTCTAATATACAGTCAAATCTGAGAACCATTGTAGTGAATGCCCAATTCTAGAACAACCGGCCTCCTTTGGCCACCCACCCTCATGACCCCTTAGGTTCTAAACCTCATTCTGGAGAGTGACCTATCATTCCATCTCTACCTGGGAACAGATCTATTCCATTTGAAAGTAAGTAGAAGACACAGTGCTTCTACTGCTAAGAAACCTTACATGTCTTTCCTAGGAATAAAGGACATTCTCTTAACACAGTCTCAGTACAACGATCAAAACCGGAACATTCTACATTGATAGAACACTATTTCCTAATCTTGGATCTGTATTCAAATTTCATCAATTGTTGCAATAATGTTTTTGTGTAGCTATATTTTTTCTCAGGTTCATGATCTAGAATTACTTTGTTAGTTTGCTCAAGATTCAGTTTGATTCTAACTCCTTTGCTACAATATGCTAGGGCAAGTTGGCCAGGTTCAATTCCCTTTAGTTAGTTGTCTCTTGCCTTTTAAAACAGAGCTTTTTCTGTGTTGGTATACCAGCTTGCCATCGAGGTCTTCACACATACAAAGGTCACAAATAAATTTGCTCTAACTTTCATTCCAGCCTACATTTACTCCTGTAATAAGTATCTTGGATTGCAGACATGACTCTTCATCCAGTGCCGTGAAATAGATGGGCCTCACCTATTTGCTTCTCAAGTAGCCCATCTTACAAAAGGTAAAAAAGGTAAACTTCTGGACACCAAAAGCATGATCTACAAAAGGAAAAAATGATAAATTGTATCTTATGAAAATGAAAAATTTTTCTTGATGTGTGAAAGGCCCTGTTAAGAGGATAAAAAGACAAGTTACTGACTGGGAGAAAATGTTTGCAAACTACCTGTAGTAGGCTGAATAATGGGTACTTACACATATCGAGTCCAATCCCTGGAACTTGTAAATGTTATTTGGAAAAAGGGTTTTTTTTTTCCTTTAAAACTTTTATTAGTTAATATTTTCAAAATAGATGGGCTGTGACAAGGGGTCTTTGCAGATGTAGTTAAGCTAAAGATTTTGAGATAAGGATATTATTTTTCAGTTACCCAGGTGGGCCCTAAATGCCATCACAAGAATCTTTGTAAGAGAAAGGCAGAGGGTGATTTGACAAATACATAGTGAAAGAAAGGTGATGTGAAGATGGAGGTAAAGGGTGGAGAGATGCAGCCACCAGGCAAACACACAGAGAAGGCGATGTGAAGACTGAGCAGAGACAGAGAGAGGTGACCGTAGTTTAGGAATGCTGACAGCTACTAGACGCTGGAAGAAGCAAAGAAGGCTTTTCTTCCAGAGGTAGTACAACCCTGCTGATACCCTGGTTTTGGACTTCTAGCCTCTAGAACTGGGGAGAATACATTTCTGTTGTCTTAAGACACCCTCTGGGCGGTGATCTGTTACAGTAGCCATAGGAAAATAATACAACACCTATCCAACAAAGGACTACTATCTTGAATATATAAAGAACATCAAAACTCAACAGTGAAAAACAACCCAATTGGAAAATAACCAAAAGACGTGCACAGACCTTTCACTGAAGATGATAAACAGATGGCAGTAAAGCACATGAAAAGATGTTTAACAGGATGAGTCATCAAGGAAACGCAAATTAAATCCACAATGAGATTTCAACTACACACCTATCAGAATGATTACAATAAAAAATAAAAAATAATGACAACACCAAATTCTGGTGAGGGTGCGGAGAAACTGGATCATTGATACATTGCTAGTGGGAATGTAAAATGATACATCCATTCTGGAAAAAAGTTAGGCAGGTTCTCAAAAAACTAATAATGTGATTATCCTATAATCCAGCTATTGCACTCTTGGGTGTTTTCCCCCCAAAGAAATGAAAACTTACGTTTACACAAAAAATTGTACATAAATATTCATAAGAAGCTTTATTTTTAGCAGCCCAAACCTGGAATCATTGCAGATGTCCTTCTTCAACAGGTAATAAACAAATTGTGGTACATCCATACCAGTGTAACAAAAAAGAATGTTGATACATGCAACAACTTGGATGACGCTCCAAAGAATTATGTCAAGGGGAAAAAGTCAAATCCAAAAGATTACGTATTGCATGATTCCATTTATGTAACAGTTTGGAAGTGACAAAATTTTAGAATTGTCCCTGAATAGAAATAGGGATGGGGAGGTTTAGGAAGAAGGTACGTATGCTTATAAAAGTGCAACATGAAGGATACTTGAGATTTACCTTTTTTTCCCCTAACCTTTAAGAACTAAATAAGTGCTTTATTGAGTTATAAAGTTATTGAAAGTGTACAAATTTTTTTAGTGTGTTCACAAGTATTTGCAACCATTCTCACAATCAATTTTAGAGTATTTTCATCATTCCAAAGAGAAACCCAGTAACTACGAGAAGTCATTCATTTTTCCCTAATCCCCTCCCTCAACCCCAGGCAATCTTTAATCTATTGTCTGTCTCCATATATTTGCCTATTTTGCATATTTCATATAAACAGAATCATATGTGGTCTTTTGTGACTATCTTCTCTCACTTAGCATAATGATTTCAAAGTTCACCTACGACATAGCACATACGCATTCTTTATTCCTTTATATTGCTGAATAATCTGCTATTGTATAGATATGCCACATTTTATTTATCTGTTCATATGTTGGTTTTAGGTCCTTCCTGCTTTTTGGCTATTATGAGTAATTCTACTGTGGACATTTGTGTAAAATTTTGTGTGTGGGCATATATTTCTATTTCTCTCGGATATATACCTAAGAGTATAATTGCTGGGTCATATGGTAACTTCACATTTACCCATTTGAGGATCTGCTAGCCTGCTTTTCAAAGCAGCTGTACCATTTTACAATCCACTCGCAGAATATGAGGGTGGAGATTTATCTACATCCTCATCCACACTTGTTATTACCTTTCTCTTTGATTCCAGTCATCCTAGTGGGGGTGATGTGGTATCTCATTTACTTTTGATTTGCATTTCTCTGATATGCTAATGATACCGAGCATTTTTTCATGTGTTTATTGGCCACTTGTATATCTTCTTTGGAGAAATGTCCATTGAGATAATTTGTTCATTATACAGATTTGGCTATTTGTTTCTATTTTTGACTTGTGAGTGTTCTTTAAGTTCTCTATAAATTTTAGATACAAATCTTGTTATCTGATATATGATTTCTAAAAATTTCCTCCTGCTATGTTGGTTGTCTTTTCACTTTCTTAATAGTATACATTGAAGCACAAATATTTTTAATCTTGATAAAGGCGAATTTATCTTTATTTTCTCTTGCTTGTGCTTTTGTGGTCATATCTAAGAAACCATTGCCTAATCCAAGGTCACAAAGATTTACACCAGTGTTTTCTTCTAAGAGTTTTATAGTTTTAGTTCTTCTATTATGGTTAGGTACCTGTGGATTATCTTGACTGTGGTGGATACATAAACCTACACAGGTAATAATAAAGAATTTAATACACATACATGCACCTACACACACAACAATGAGTATAAGTAAAACTGAAGAACTCCTATTAAGATTGGTGGATTGTGTCAATGTCAATATCTTGGATGTGATATTATACTACAGTTTTGCAAAATGTTACTGTTAGGGTAACATGAGCAAAGTGATCTATGTATCATTTCTTAGAACTACACATGAATCTAAAATTATCTCGATAAAAAGTTCAATTAAAAATAATAATCTTTAGAAATTGCTATTTTTCTTTTTCTTGTCCAGTTAGTGGTAGTCATTTTTTTTTCTTTTGCATCGAGGAAAGGGCAACATAATAGGCAAAGATTGCCAGGTGAATTAAGAGTATAATGTGGGTCTGGGTAATTCTTGTCTTTAAGCAATAGACATGTAATAGTTTTAGTGTTAATTTTACATACAGTTGTGTTTCTTTTTTTTTTTTTTTTTAATGTTTATTTATTTTTGAGACAGAGACACAGCATGAATGGGGGAGGGGCAGAGAGAGAGGGAAACACAGAATCGGAAGCAGGTTCCAGGCTCTGAGCCATCAGCCCAGAGCCCGACGCGGGGCTCGAACTCGCGGACCGCGAGATCGTGACCTGAGCCGAAGTCGGACGCTTAACCGACTGAGCCACCCAGGCGCCCTACAGTTGTGTTTCAACATGTAGTACTGATTTTTATTTCCACCAAATGCCTGATAATAATGGCATAGGTAAGTGAAATTTTGCCAAATAGAAATAATTTTAAGTACCAATACTTTCTAAAAAGTATCTATATGTTGGAATATATCATACTTAACACATAAGTAAATAAAAGCACAGGTTACCTAATTACCTCTTGAAATTTTAAAATTAAATCTTCTCTGAAAATTTTATTTTTGCTAAGCTTTAATCTTTTTTTTTCTTAAAGAACAACTGTTAATAGGCAATTCGCTGTTGTATTGAATATGAGATAAACCACCGCATACCATATTAATGCAAATTACTATACTAAGTACAAGGCAAAAGGGCATAGTAATCTTTTGTGGTTTTATTCTTTGGAACAGGTTGGGAGAATATTGGCTTGAACTCTATCATCCTGTCTACTTAGTTTTGTGTTCTTAAAAATAGCGTTCATTAGGTGACAAGTTAAGCTGAACATTCAATGGAATGTTAATAGCAAATTATTTGTGAATGTCTATCTTAAGGTTTTTTTCTTTCTTAGTGAGCTAGAATTTACCATGGAATATAAGGCTTCTTTGTTTTTCAAAAAATTTCTTTTAGTTTTCCTTAATTATAGTCTCTGATTATAAAACTTTGTTATTGTTATTTGCCCTTTGAGAATTTCTAAATACAAATTAAGTTAAACGGTTGTTCCAAAACCTGCTGTGTCACCGAAAGGCATGAAAACATTTCTCGTGGCAAAAAAGGATCCTGTTAGTTTTTGGTTGCTATTGTCTGGGATTAACAAATAAGAAGAAATGAGGAAGGAAATGGCTAACATACTGGTAATATTTGTATATACCAAAATACCACTACTTCATTGTCTTTGTATCTGAGCAGTCCTGGGAAGATTCTTTTGCTTCTCAGCAGGTGTGTGGTGTGCATTAGATACTGGCTCTGGTGATTTGGCCATTGTACTCTGTTGTCTCCATTTTGAGGATATAGGGGATTATGCTATCAAAGCACTGACAATGCAACCAGTAAAACAAAACAAAACAAAACAAAACAAAAAATTAAGTTCTTCTGTTATGTTGGAGCTCATCAGCCTAAGTCCCGGCAGACAGATGAAAATCCAGGCCAATTGGTAGGTGTCTTCTGAGTAAGGCTTCTGAACATAGTCTTGTAAGCCCATCTCTGTATTTTCTTGGAATTTTCGATCTGGTTTGTGCTGGTCAAGCCCGAATGATCTGGACTAAAGAGAACTATAGCTTACCTTAGTCTGCATACTCATCGCTGTCCATATCCAGCTTCACCATACTGTTAACAGAAGTCCTGACGCTTACAGATGTGCTCCATGACTTGCTTTATTCAGTAACCAGAAAGTTTATCTCCCTGGATGCTGTTCTGTAGGTGGTTGGCCATAGCTGCCAGGATATTGGAGAGACTCACGACCTGGGCACACTGGGGCAGGCCAAGGCTGAAGAGCTCATTCCAGTAGGGCAGCACAAGGCTGATGTTGCCTTCCTGACCAAGTGACTGAACTGCTGGCCCAGACCATGGGGAGGAAAAGCAAGTGGGATGTAGACTTGCAGAGGTAGCACATGTTGAGGGATTCTGGAATGGGGCCAGGCATCACAAACCCAAATGTAAGTGTGTTAAAGGAGGGTGTCTTTGACCTCAGTGATGGTGGACTGGTCTCCAGTGATGCTGTGGATGCTCTCTCCTCCGCCATTTTGTCTGCCAGGCTGGGAGACAAGAAGCTGTGGTATCAAGTGCTTTTGCTAAGGTATCACCTGCTCAAGGAATCTCACTTGCAGACTGGTTCTCCCATGGTGTTCTGAAGACTTGGCATTGTCAAGGGATTCACTTAGGTTGGCAAGGGACGCTACTACATTTGCGGTGTGTCCGGAGCCCCCTGGCTTGTGTGAACTTTAGAATCCGTGATCAGAAGAACCATACCATCCTCGTATATCAAAGGCTGCTGGATGTTCACAAGCATCCTGCATCAAGACCTATTTCTCAGCTGAAGCGGCACAGTTCCTTGGTTTCTCCCACCGCACATCAAAGGGCTTCTTCTCCTTTTTTTTTTTTTTTTTTCCCCCTTAAAGGGCTTCTGTTCACACTGGACAGATTCCATTTTCGCACTCATCTCTAAGCATTTTTTTCAGTCAGAAAAACTGACAGCTCTTCAGGTGCCGCTTACTGATGATGCTTAGTTGCTCTGACAGCTGTAGGTCAAATTTTTCCTTATGCCCCTTTGTAATAAATGTTGCCTCTTTCACAACTGACAGCCCTAGGGTGACAGCCAGGTGCTTTGTTATCACAGACCACACAGTACTTACCATCTCCGGCCGCTGGACGTGGGCCTTCTACAGAAGTGGGGGCCCTGACGACGTGGGTCCCGCCAGGGATGAGGTCATCCCAGGTGGTGAGAAGGAGCTGTCTGGCGTTGGATGTCTCGGGGCGGAGGGGGGAAGCCAGAATCACCTTGTCAGTTCCAGCTCCGTCTGGGCCGATGAGGATGAACGGCTGCTTGGGGATACCAGAGGTGTCCACTGAGGGGACCATCTGGAGCTTCTGGCCCGTCTGCATCTCTGCAGCAACCTGCACTTGCCGAGGCCCGCTGACCCCAGAGTGGGCGGAGGTTACCAGAATGCACCGGAAGGGGCCGGCCGTCCCGGCGGATTCCTGGGAGACATCTGAGGGTGCAGCACCTGGGCCACTCTGGGCCGAACTAGCCGCTCCGTGTGCATAGCCATCGGGAAGCAGGATGGCCAGAGAAATTCGAGGTTTGGCGCCAAAGTGGCCTAGAAGCAGGTGGGCTTCCTGCGCAGTTGGGGGGGAGGGCAGGGCGTGGGGAACCCAGCTCCTGGCGTTGGCGGACGGCGGGAGCCCGGGGCATTGGGTGCAAAAGACCACAGGCTGGAGAGGAGACGCTTAGGTGGGAGAGGGTAGAAGACAGGGAGGGCAGCCTGGGGCCACCTGGGGTAGTGAGGAAGGGGGGTTGTTACTGTTTTTGTCAGTGCAAGTTCAGCGTTCGTGACTCTCGTGCTCTGCAACGTGCTTGCTTTTTTCTTTAAAGGTTGAAAAGATTTCTTTATGAAGCCTTAAGAAATACAAAGTGTAATTAGTCTGCAGTGCAGAGTTAGATACAAGATACAATTTAATACTAATTCAATGACAAAATGAAAGTTGTGAGACCAGGAAATTTCCCCACACTTGATTTTAATGCATTGCGTTGATTTTCTAAAACAATTCCGAGGAGTCAATATTTACATTAGCTGGAGTATTTATGAAAACTCTGGCATCAGGCATTTATGTGTATATATGCATATATGTGTGCGTGTGTATATATGTATAAAACCCAAGATTATACGAACCAGGAAACAATTATATGTCTTCTGCAGAGTTTTGAGACTGAGGTTTATAAATGCTTTTCAAAGTGTGGGATTTGGAAACAGAGCAGAATCTTGTTTCCAAAAACTGAAGTTTTTTTCAGGAGTGAAATCAAAATTATAACTGCCACAGAAGAGGGAAAAAAAGAGACTGTGAGTGTGGTGCCGAACAACCTGGCCCTAATCATCTATCTGTTGGCAAAGGCATTGAAGGATAACCCTGCATTGTATCTAGAAAAATCCGTGCATGAATTGATTCCGGCTGTGATGACAGCCATGCCTGCAGTCAGATGTGGATCATCACTGGGTGGTTTGCTACCTGCCTGCCTGGTGGCTTTGCCCACCATCTGATAATCAGGATGCCTGTGGGGCACAGTTTGGGTCCCTTGGACTCCTCCTCTCCTCCCACGTGGTCAAGGCTGCTCTGCAGGTCAGCAGGTCAACAGGACTACTCTGACCATCACTCAGCACTGGTCCACACGGACACTCTTGCAGGCTCCTCAGCTTGGCCCTGGGACCCCTGGTTGTCTTAAGGTCTCTGGTGCCGCCACAGTGCCTGTCTAGTATGTGTGTGAACTGCACCTCTGTCTCACTCTTCCCCTCCTCCCAAGTTTGTTATAATATCGTTGTCCTCCAGTGGCTCGTCCACCCGTTAGGTCCTGTCCCTCAGCACTTCGTCTTCTGATTCGGGTTCTAGTACCTCTCCGGTCACCACCGTGGTCCCTGCTGTGCAGCCCCTTGTTGAGCTGATCTCCACTGTCACAACTGCATCCCACTACTGCTTTTTTTGGCCCCTGGCTGTTTCCAGAAGTACATCATGGTCTCCCTTCCCCCCAGCACAGGAGGGCAAAGGAGGCTTTATCACTTATCCTGGTCCAGCTCCTCCCCTGTTCTCAGCTCCCTCCTGCCTTGAGGGCAGTGCCATCTATGAAAGAAACTGGAAGCCAGGGACCACCCTTCTCCAGCCCAGAGACTCCAAAGGCTAATGGCTTCTAGCCCCTGGCTCTGGCTCTCCCCAGCCTGCTCCTTGAGGCTGTTACACATTAGCCAACCTTCCCTCAGATCCTCACACACATGCTGGGTAGTAGTTTGTTTCCCCCGGATTGCTTTCTTTTTAGATATTGTACAGCCAATTCCATATTCTGAAAGCTTGATTTGTTAAAAACAGACTTGAATGGAAGACCTGAAACTGTGAAACTCCTGGAAGGAAAAATAGTGAGGCTCCTTGACATTGGTCTTGGTGATGATTTTTTGATTTGACACTAAGAGCAAAGGCAACAAGACAAAAAATAAATGAGAAGGACTACACCAAAATAAAAAGCTTTTGCACAGTGAAGGAAACCACCAAGAACATGGAAAAGCAACTTACCGAATGGGAGAAAATATTTCAAAAGATCTATCTGATAAGAGACTAATATCTGAAATATATAAAGAGCATACATAACTGAACACTAAAAAACCAAATAATCTAATTTAAAAATGGGCGGAGACAGCTGGGTGGCTCAGTTGGTGAAGCATCTGGCTCATGATTTTGGCTCAGGTCATGATCTCATGGTTTGTGAGATTGATTGTCTACGCTGACAAGCACAGAGCCTGCTTGGGATTCTCTCTCTCCCTCTCTTGGGTACTTCCCTGTTTGCATGCACATGTTCTCTCTCTCTCTCTCTCTCTCTCTCTCTCTCTCTCTTTCTCTCTCTCTCAAAATAAATAAGCTTTAAAAAAATGAAAATGGGAAGAGGACCTGAAAAGACATTTTCCCAAAGAAAACATACAGATTGGCAACAGACACATGAAAAGGTGTTCATATCATCAGGCTAATGCAAATCAAACCCACCTTGTAAGATATTACCTTACACCTGTCAGAATGGCACTACTATCACAAAGACAAGAAATAAGAAGTCTTGGTGAGGATGTGGAGCTAATGGGACTTTTGTGCACTATTGGTGGCAATGTAAATTGATGCAGCCACTGTGAAAATAGTATAGAAGTTCCTCAAAAAATTAAAAATAGAGATACCATATGATCCAGTAATTCCACTACTGGGTATTTACCCAAAGAAAATGGAAACACTAATTTGAAAAGATATATGCACCCTATATTAAATGCAACGTTATTTACAATAGCCAAATTATGGAAGCAACCTACGTGTCCATAGATAGATGAATAGATAAGAATTTATGGTGTGTGTGTGTGTGTGTGTGTGTGTGTGATGGAATGTTACTCAACTATAAAAAAGAATGAGTTCTTGCCATTTGCAGTATTATGTAAGTGAAATAGCGAATGACAAAATCATATGATTTCACTTATATGTGAAATCTAACAAACAAAACAAACCAGAAACCATCATAAATACAGAGAACGAACTGGAGGGGAAGTGGGTGGGAGAGTGACTGAAATAGATGAAGGGGATTAAGAGGTACAAACTTCCAGTTATAGGATAAGTAAGTCACAGGGGTGAAAACTACAGCATAGGGAATATATCAACAATATTGTAATAATGTTGCATGGTGACAGATGGTAACTATGCTTTTTGTGGTGAACATAGTACAATGTATAGAACTTTCAAATTACTGTGTTGTATTTCTGAAACTAATGTAACATTGTATGTCAATACTTAAATACACTAAAAAAAAAACCAATAAAACACAGTGAGATATCACCACGTCTGTTAGAATGGCCATCATCAAAAAGATAAGAGATAACAAATGCTGGTGAGGATGTGGAGAAAAGGAAACCTTTGTGCTCTGTTGATAGAAATGTAAATTGGCTCAACCACTGTGGAAAAAAATATATGGAGGGTCCTCAAAAATTAAAAACAGAGGGGCACCTGGGTGACTTAGTCAGTTGAGCATCCGACTCTTGATTTTGGCTCAGGTCATGATCCCAGGGTTGTGGGATTGAGCTCCATATCAGGCTCCATATTGAGTGTGGAGCCTGCTTGGGGTTCTCTCGTTCTCTCTCTCTCTCTCTCTCTCTCTTTCTTTTTCTCTCTCTCTCCCTCTCTTTCTCTCTCTCCTTCCCTATGCCCTTCTCCCCAACTCATGCTCTCTCTCCTTTCAAAAAAAAAAAATTAAAAATAGAACTCTTGTATGATCCAGCAATTCTTCTGGTTATGTATAAAGGATGTTAAAACACTAACTTGTAAAGCTATAGGTGCTTCCATCTTGATTGCAGAATTATTTATAGTAGCTAAGACATGGAAATAACCCAAGTATCCATTGATGGATGAATGGATAAAGAAGTTGTGGTGTATGTGTAAATATATGATGGAATATAATTCAGCCATAAGAAAGAAGGAAATCTTTTTTTCCCTGCCATTTGCAACAACATGGAGGGATCTTGAGGGCATTATGCTAAGTGAAATAGATCAGATAAAGACAAATGCGATATAATCTCTTTCTTATATGTAGAATCTGAACTAAACCAAACTCAGATACAGAGAACAGATTGGTGGTTGCAAGAGATGGAGGGTAGGGGGTGGGCAAAATGAGTGAAGGTGGTCAAAAGGTACAAACTTCCAGTTATACAATAAGTAAGTTATGGGGATGTAATGTACAACATGGTGACTGTAGCTAACAATACTGTGTTGTATTTTGAAAGTTGTAAGAGAATAGATTTTAAAAGTTATAAGGAAAAAATTGCAACTATTTGTGGTGATGGATGTTCACTAGACATACTGAGGTGATCATTTCTCAATATACACAAATGTCAAACTATTATGTTTTACCCCTGAAACTAATATAATGTTATTTGTCAATTAGATCTCAAAACATTTGAAATAAAATTTACAATTTTTTTTATGTACAAAAATGCATATAAAATTGGGTCAGAATTCCTTACACAGATAATCTTTAACATTATTAAAAACTAAGTAGTAATTCATACATATATTAATGTATAGTATCATACACTGATGGGGTAGGAAAAATTATAAAAACCTTTGAAACAGGTAAAAAAAAATATTAAGTGTCCCATTTGGTGTACCATTCCAGCTTAGCTCAGCTTTTCATTGTTTTGGAGCTATTTTATAATTTTGTATATTGTAGAAAATTCATAATAATGAAATAATTCTTGTTTATAAAAATGCAAATGAATTGTGTGCAGTGGAATTCAATTGATTTCTATCCTGAGAATAGATCTCTTTTGAAGCTGTTTATAAATCATTTTAGCAATGCTGATTGCCCAGATGCATGTGGTTCTTTGAATTCTCTTTTGAACTAATTATAGTTCAAAATGATTCCTTCATTAATTAATGGGTTAAATCAAATTTCTGATATCTACTCATTTTAGTTTGTATGAGAGTCATGATTTTACCTTAAAAAATCCTTTAATAGATGGCTACAATATTCAAACAGTACAAAATGGGATAACATGAAAAGCAAAAGTCTCCCTCCTACCCAGTTTCACCTTCGTGGACCTTATAGTCTAATGGTGAAGACAGATATTTATCACATAATGTAGTATAAATGTAAGATTCTAATTCTGAAAAGCATGCTGAAAACGTGGAACACATTTCTGTGGAAGCAGTCATGGGGTGACCTCATCTAGACAGGACAATCTGGAAAGGCTTTTCTGAAGTACTAGCAAGTGGTCTGAGATCTAACAGTGAGTAAGGAAAACCAATGTTTATGAATGTAAAATGGGACCCAATGAAATGGTAGTTCATGGTATTGAAGGTGGATAAGTAAGGAAGTTTAAAAAAAAAAAAAAGGTGGGTCATTAGGACAGATAGATTGAGAGAAAATAGAGACATTTATAAATTTGAAGTTCTGATGAAGTTAATGCAAATTGGAAGGAGAGGCTGTTATAAGAGCCTGGGTTGTTTGACATTGAATAGAAACTTTTGAAATGGAGCAGTGGAAGGAAGTGAAAAAGTTCAAGGTATCAGCATGGGAGTGGGTGGCTAGGGTAAAATGAAAGAGCTTGGAGATGAAGAAGTTAGGGACCTTTGAGGTCAGTTATTAGATTGGTTGCCTATGTGGACAGTGAGGTCCCCCAGAATTTATTTATGGCAGAGCTTGGAGGTGAGTCATGTGCCTCGTCACAGGTGAATGAGGAGGAATGACCTGAGAGACGAAAAATAGGAAGAAACATGGGGAGGAACAATGGAGTGTCAGAGGATGAACTGCTTTTACCAGAGAAGGCTACAAGGCCACCAGTGCCCTTGGGGAAGCCCAATTTGAATTAATTCAAGGTGATAGAGGAGGAGTTTGGAGCCAGGATGAAATTATAGGGATTTTTGTTGATTATGGATCAGGAGTTCTATGGGTGTAGTAGGAGGTTTTGGGAAGTGGACAAAGGGTGTAAGACCAGGACATGGGCAAGCCCATGTGAGTATTTGAGGGACGGTACCCTAAAAAGTGGTTCAGGTGGTGGTTTACATATTGGATACTGATATTTCAAAGCAAGATCTACACCAAAGTGGATTTAACTCTTAAACATTTTTTTGAGGATGGGTAGGGACTAATGAGTAGCAGCTAATGAGGTTTTTTTTTTTTTTTTGGGGCCAGAGAGCAGCTAAAAAAATCAAAATCCCTTTTTTTTTTTTTTTTTTAAATTTTTTTTTTTCAATGTTTTTTATTTATTTTTGGGACAGAGAGAGACAAAGCATGAACGGGGGAGGGGCAGAGAGAGAGGGAGACACAGAATCGGAAACAGGCTCCAGGCTCCGAGCCGTCAGCCCAGAGCCTGACGCGGGGCTCGAACTCACGGACCGCGAGATCGTGACCTGGCTGAAGTCGGACGCTTAACCGACTGCGCCACACAGGCGCCCCCAAAATCAGAATCCTTTTGTTTCCTGCTAGGTGAAAAACGATATCGCCTTGCTGATTTAAATTGCATTTCTTTAATTTCAAGGAGGTTGGGCATATTTTCATGT
The DNA here is from genome assembly GCF_023721935.1 of Panthera uncia. NCBI lineage: Eukaryota > Metazoa > Chordata > Mammalia > Carnivora > Felidae > Panthera > Panthera uncia. Next base: position 134,018,619 of record NC_064810.1, read on the forward strand.
ACTTTTAAAACAATTGTTTTAAGAACAATTCTCTTTTTTTAATTTGCACCAGCTCCTAGTAAATTCAGGAAATTAGCTCTTTGACATATTCATTATAAATATTTTTTCCATTAGTTATCTGTGTTTCACCTTGTTTATGGTATGTTTGTCATGTAGTGTTTTTAAAATTTATGTTCTAGATTATCATTCTTTCTTTTTTTATGATTATGGGTTTTGTGGTTCTGGGTTTCTGCTCTTTTTCCTCTAATATTATAAATAATTTTACTTGTGATTTATTCTGGATGTTTTGGGGATTCATTTTAATAGTAAAATCTTTGTTCTACCTGAATTAAATTTCGTATAAGAAAAGAGGAAGCAATCCAGCTTAATTTTCTTTTCAGATATATATTCAGTTGTCCCAATACCACTTAGCTACTGACATGAAATCTCACCTTTGTGAGAAATACAATTCCAAAATAGTTGAGCCTATTTGAGAAGAATAAGAATGTGTGAGACTGCAGGGTATACTTGGGAGGCATATCTGGGAGTGAAACAGACTAAATTCTGACTCTAGAACTTGATGTTGACCTTGGCCAAGGAACTTCTCTGGGCTCCAGTTTTCTTTCATCCTCAAAATGGGCATAATCCTAGCCTTTGAGGACTATGACTGTATGTGAAAGAATGCACTACAATGGCTAGAGCTGCATAAGCAAGGAAGAGAACAGAAGAAAGGAGGTCAAAGAAGTGAGGGGTCAGGTTATTTAAGACCCTGTAGGGCATTATGAAGACTTAGTTTTTTTCTTTGAGATGGGAAACCTCTAAGGATTTTGAACAGAGAAGTGATATGATCTAACATATTTTACAAGGCTTTTGTATTGAAATTACGCTGTGGAAGGAAGCAGGGCAGAATCCAATTGCAGTTTTGAGGAGAGGGATAATGAGGGATTAGAGCTTTAGAGCTGGATGGGAGCAGAGATTTGGGTAGGAAGTGATGGGAGGCTGGAGGGCATTGCCATCAACTGAGATGGAAAGACTCATGAGTGGAGTAGGTTTGGAGGCAAAGATTGGGAGTTGGGAATTGATCATTAAATGTGTTAAATGTGAGAGATTTACCACATATCCAGGTATAGCTGTCAGGGAGGCAGAGTACACACTGGGAATTCAGGCGAGAGATCTGAACTGGAGATGAAATTTGGGAGTCATCAATATATAGACTGTATTTAATATGTTTAAAGGCATGTGGCTGAGATGCGATCACCAAGGGAGAAGAAAAGAGTTACAAGACTGAATCCAAGCACTCATCAACATGAAGACATTGAGGAGAAAGGGGGAAATCAGCAAAGAAAGCCGGGGAGTGTCCAGGAGGGCAGGAAGAAACTGACAAGTAGTGGTGTTTTAGAAGCCAAGTGGGAGTGGTCGGGGTGAAAGCCTGATTGGAGTGGGGTTAAGAGAAGGTGAGGGAAGAGAAATTGGGAGACAGTGAGTACATACAGTTCCTTTAAGAAGGTTAGATGAGAAGGAGGATGGAGGAGGAGGAGAAAGAAGAATGTATGATATTGTTGCCTGGGAGAGTCACGCATTTGTTGACCAACTACAAATATTTGAGTTGGTGTTTCCACAGGCATGTCTAGCATACCACTGTTGGTATGTGAGATGGTTTTAAGTAGTACTTCAATACATGCTTTTACAATCTTGTCATACTTTGAGTCTACTGTGTATATGAAAATACAACTAGTGTTTATAATGCCATAAACATAATGGTATAAAGTTCTTTTTGACATAAATTTATCTCTTTTTTTTTCCTTCAAAGTTTTATTTAAATTCTACTTAGTTAGGGGCACCTGTGTGGCTTAGTTGGTTGGGTGTCTGACTTCAGCTCACATCATGATCTCGTGGTTCATGAGTTCGAGCCCCGCATCAGGCTCTGTGCTGACAGCTCAGAAACTGGGGCCTGCTTCAAATTCTGTGTCTCCCTCTCTCTCTGCCCCTACCCCACTGGTGCCCTGTTTGTCTTTCTCTCTCTCTCTCTCTCTCTCAAAAATAAATAAAACAAAAAATTTAAATTCTAGTTAGTTAAACATGCAGTGCAATATTGGTTTCAGGAATAGGATTCCTGAATTCTATTATATTTTATTCTGTTCCTAAATACAATACCGAGTGCTCATCATAACAAATGCCCTCCTTAAAACTCATCATCCTCCTGGCCCATCCCCCACCCACCTGCCTCCATTAACCCTCAGTTTGTTCTCTATCTTTAATAGTCCCTTAGGGCACCCGGGTGGCTCAGTTGGTTAAGCATCCGACTTCAGCTCAGGTTATGATCTTGCGGTCCTGTTCATGAGTTCGAGCCCTGCATTGGGCTCTGTGTTGTTGGCTCAGAGCCTGGAGCCTGCTTCAGATTCTGTCTCTCTCTGCCCCTCCCCCACTCATATGCGGGCACTCTCTCTCTTTCAAAAATAAACATTAAAAAAAAGAGTTTCTTATGGCTTATTTACCTCTTTTTTTCCCCTCCCATATGTTCACCTATTTCTTCCTTCCTTCCTTCCTTCCTTCCTTCCTTCCTTCCTTCCTTCCTTCCTTCCTTCCTAGAGAGAGCATGACCATGAGATCATGACCTGAACCAAAATCAAGAGTTGGACACTTAACCAGCTGAGCCACACAGGTGCCCCAAGATTTCATTCTTTTTGATGGCTGAATAATATTCAATTATATGTATATGTGTGTGTATGTATACATACACATCTTCTTTATCTGTTCATCAGTTGGTGGACATTTGGGCTCTTTCCATACTTTGGCTATTGTTGATAATGCCGCTATAAACATCAGAGTGCATGTGTCCCTTTGAATTTGTATTTTTGTATCCTTTAGGTAAATACCTAGTAGTGTAATTGCTATATCATAGGGTACAGTAAAACCTTGGTTTGTGAGCACAGCTCATTCTGGAAACATGCTTGTAATCTAAAGCATTTGTATATCAAAGTGAATTTCCCTATAAGAAATAATGGAAACTCAGATGATTCGTTCCATAACCTAAAAATATTCATATAATAATGATTACAATACTGTAATGTAATACAAAATAATAAAGAAAATATAAAATATAAAGAAAAGTAAACAAATTAACCTGTACTTACCTTTGAAAACCTTCATGGCTGGTTTTTGATGGGAAGACAAGAGATGGGAGGGTTATTATGTAGGACGACTTTCACTATCACCAATGGAATCACTGCTATCTATTGGCTCAATGGAATCTTTTTCTTTTCGTGCAACTTTAACAAGGAACCAATCTAATGACACTAGCTTTTGCCTCCTTTTGAGGATTTCATGGAAATGTGACAATGCATTGTCTTTAAACAGATTCATCGCTTGCACTGCTACATCCTTATTTGGGTGGTGCTCTTCTACAAAATTTTGCACTGCTTCCCATATTTTACACATCCTCCTAATCTCATTTGAAGTGAGGGATTCCTTCACCTTTTCTCCTCCTCCTCTGCAGACGAGATGCAGACGTACACTTCTTACAAAATCTTGCAATTTTGGCTACTTGTGTACCTCATTTGTACTTCTCCATGATTTCCTTCTCAACTTCCCCCGTAATTATCTCCTTCTTCTTAGCACCTTTCTTTTCAACCTTTCTCTGCCTGGGGGCCATTGTATACATTGAGTACAGTACAGTATTAATAAACTCTTGTCATATACTGTATTTAATGTAACTGGCAATAAGCAAAGGTTCTATGTCTGCAGGCAGCCTGACCTAGAACGAAGCGAAGCATTCCTAGGTTTACTCTTGTATGGAAAAGCAAAGGACCGTCCAAAGGTGCATAGGTGCTTTGAATGACAAAGTACTGACTAGCGCCAGTTGCAGAACCTTCCAACGTTCTGATTTCTAACAAACACCACAGCCTGAGACCGAACATCCAAGTATGGGAGAGAGAAGCATCCTGCAGCAAGCGAGCGAGAGAAGAACCATTCATTCTGTTGTGATCATGTGACATTTGGCATCACGTACTACTATTGCAAGACATTGCTTGCTTATCAAGTTAAAATTTATTAGACATGTTTGCTCATCTTGTGGAACGCTTGTAGGACAGGTTACTTGCAATCCAAGGTTTTACTGTAATTCCATTTTTAATGTTTTGAGGAACCTCCATACTCTTCTCCAGAAGGACTGCCCCATTTTGCATTCCCACCAACAATGCAAGAGGGTTCTCTTTCTCCCCATCCTTGCCAACACCTGTTGTTTCTGATGTTGTTAATTTTAGGCATTCTGACAGGTGTGAAGTGCTATGTCAGCATGGTTTTGATTAGTATTTCCTTGATGATGAGTGATGTTGAGCATCTTTTCATGTAGTTGTTAGCTAGCTATCTGGATACTTTTGGAAAAGTGTCTTTTCATGTCCTCTGCACATTTCTTCACTGGACTATTTGTTTTTTGGGTGTTGAGTTTGATAAGTTCTTTATAGATTTTGGATACTAACAGTTTATCAGATATGTCATTTGCAAATATCTTCTCCCATTCTGTAGGTTGCCTTTTAGTTTTGTTGGTTGTTTCCTTTGCTGTGCAGAAGCTTTTTATCTTGATGAGGTCCCAATAGTTCATTTTTGCTTTTTTTCCCCTCTGCCTCTGGTGATGTGTCTAGTAAGAATTTTCTCCAGCTGAGGTCACAGAGAGGTTGCTTTCTGTATTCTCCTCTAGGATTTTGATGGTTTCCTGTCTCACATTTAGGTGTTTCATCCATTTTGAATTTATTTTTGTGTATGGTGAAAAGAAAGTGGTTGAGGTTCATTCTTTTGCATGTTGCTGTCCAGTTTTCCCAGCACCATTTGCTGAACAGACTTTTTCTGATTGGATATTCTTTCCTATTTGTCAAAGGTTAACTTACAATATAGTGCTAGGTTTATTTCTGGGTTTTCTTCTGTTCTGTTGATCTATGTGTCCATTGTGCCAGTACCATATTGTTTTGTTTACTACAGCTTTGTAATATAACTTGAAGTCTGGAATTGTGATTCCTTTAACTTCGCTTTTTTTTTTTTTTTTTTTTTGTCTTTTTTTTCAAGATTGCTTTGGCTCTTTGGGGTCTTTTGTGGTTCCATACAAATTTTAGAATTATTTGTTCTAGTTCCTTGAAAAATGTTGATGGTATTTTAATGGGGATTGCATTAAATGTGTAGATTGCTTTGGGTGGTATAGACATTAACAATGTTTGTTCTTCCAGTCCATGAGCATGGAATGCTTTCCCATTTCTTTGTGTCGTCTTCAGTTTCTTTCATAAGTGTTCTGTAGTTTTCAAAGTACAGATCTTTTACCTCTTTGGTTAGGTTTATTCCTAGGTATCTAATTGTTTTAGGTGAAATTGCAAATGGGATCTGTTCCTTGATTTCTTTTTATGCAGCTTCATTATTGGTGTATAGAAATGCAACAGATTTCAGCATGTTCAATATGTCCTGCCGTTCCCTTCTGTCCTGCCAAGTTTCTGTGGAAAGATCTGCTGTGAATCTGATCTGTCTTGTCTTGTAGGTTAAGGACTTTTTTCCCTTGCTGCTTTCATGATTCTTACCTTGTCTGTGCATTTTGTGAATTTGACTATGGTATGACTTAGTAATGGCTGGGTTTTTTGAACTTAATGGGAGTTGGATTTGGTGTCTGCTTCCTTCTCCAGATTAGGGAAGTTTTCAGCTTTAATTTGCTTAAATAAACCTTCTGCCCCTTTATCTCTCTCTTAATCTTCTGGGATTCCTATGATATGAATGTTATGTTGTTTTAATATGTTGCTGAGTTCCCTGAGTGTACCTTTGTGATCCTTTGTTTCCTTTTCTTTTCAGCTTCATTATTTTTCATAATTTTGTCTTCTGTATCACTAATTCATTCCTCTATTTGTCCATCTTTACTATTATGGCATCCATTTTGGTTTGCATCTCAGTTATAGAATTTTTCATTTTGGCCTGACTAGATTTTATCTCTTTTATCTCTGCAATAAGGGATTCTCTAGAGTATTCTATGCTTTTTTTCAATCCCAGCTAGAATCTTTATAATTGTTTTAAATTTTAGTTCAGCCGTCTTACTTGTATCTGTATTGATTAAATCCCTGGCCATTATTTCTTCCTGTTCTTTCCTTTGTGGTGAATTCTTCTGTCTTGTCATTTTGAAGGGAAAAAATAAAAATAAAATAAAATAAAATAAAATAAAATAAAATAAAATAAAATAAAATTTAAAAAAATTAAAAAAATAATAAAGGAAGCTGGATCCTGATATGTTTTGGTCTGGTTGTTAAGAGAAACTTAATAGAAAAAAAATGGAAACAAAAAACATAAACAATTAAAAATTAAAAAAATAATAAAATAAAATAAAAAAAAATTGCTCTTTCTGTAACCAAGAAAAAACAAAAACAGAAACACATATGAAAAAAAACCAAAGGAAGCTAGATCCAGTTTCCCCTAGAGCTGAAGCTTTGCAGCACCCTATGATTAGTAGACTTAATGTGTGGAAGGGATTTGTGCTGGTCCTCTGGGGGAGCAGCCTGGTTGCTCTGATTTTCAGGGTGACTTGCCCTACTGGAGATAGGCTTAGAGGGTGCAGGGAGATGGGGCTTGGTGTAGTGGCTCTCTTGTCCACGTGGTGGCGCTGTTTAGCTCACTGAGGTCTGTCAGTGCTGGTTCACTAGGGTTGAAATGGCTTCAGCCTGTTCTCTAGTCTCCAGAGCTGGAAGTTTGTGCACTCAAAGACATGTAATCAGTCACCTCTCCTGTGTCCCGGGCTTCCATCAGAGACCCTCCTTTACCCTGTCTGTGTCTCAGCTGTCTGTCAGGCAGCACCACCCGCCTGGGTTTTATGTCAGGTGTGGCTGTGTTTCTGAACCCTGTGCTTTAGGGAACCCCTGGCTTTGACCCACACTAATCCTCTGGGGGAGGGTCTCACTGTGCTGTGGTCGGTGCCAGCTTGTCCCAGGAACCAGTCGTGAGAGTGCCCGGTGGCAGCAGCTTGGAGTTTATGGTAAATTGCAACACTCTGCCTTTGTTGCCCTCAGCTGGCATCTTTGTTCCTATATTGGTGACAGGGCAGCCAGTGGTGCCTACTGGGCCATATCACCTCTACCAAATGCACTCCAAGCAGGGGAACTGCTTCTCCCGGAGGAAAGACCCAGGGGTCCTCAGACCATGCTGTCTGTTCCCAGGGCTCTGTCCTGCTTCCTTGTTGGAGCACTACCAGGGACTGACCTCCGAAACTTCAGATTCTGTGCTCTTCTGTTTATAAAAAATGGTGGTATTGAAACCCTCTCCTGCCCGCGCCCCCCCCCCCTTCTCACCCCCCGTCACTGGTTTTGGGAAACAATTTTCTTGGGCAATCCCTGCGTGTGTTTTCACTCTTTTTTTTTTTTTTTTTTTTCTTTTAGCTCCCCTCTCAGGGATCCCTCCCCACTGCAGAGCCTGCTGCTCTTTTCTCCCACAAAGCAGTTCTCCGCAGTCCTACCTAATGGGGTCATTTTTCCTGTTTGTAGAAGTGCAGCTTTGTTCTCTAAGACTTCCAGTCGATTTCTTGGGTGTTCAGAATGATTTGATATTTATCTAGCTATTCGCAGGGAGGACACAAGCTTAGGGTCACCTTACTCTTCTGCCATCTTAATCCTCCTCTGAAATAACTGTATTTCAATAGAACAGGTAAATCGAGGGTGCCTGGCTGGCCCAGTTGGAAGAGCATGCAACCTTTTTTTTTTTTTTTTTTTTTTTAATTTTAATGTTACTTATTTATTTATTTATTTAATTTTATTTTTGAGAGAGATAGAGAGCGAGCATGCGTGAGTGGGGTGGGGGCAGAGAGAGAGAGAGAGAGAGAGAGAGGGAGACACAGAATCCAAAGCAGGCTCCAAGCTCTGAGCTGTCAGCACAGAGCCCGACGTGGGGCTCAAACCCACGAACTGCAAGATCATGACCTGAGCCGAAGTCAGACACTTAACTGACTAAACCATTCAGGTGCTCCAGCATGCAATTCTTGATCTTGGAGATCTTTGAGCCTCACGTTGGGTGTAGAGATTACTAAAAATAAATAAATAAATAGGTAAGTAAATAAACAAACAAACAAACCAAAAACAAAAGGGGGGGGGGGGAAGGTGAATCAATTTAACAAAAAATGTTAAAAGCAATACAGGGGGACCTGGCTAGCTTAGCCAGGAAAGCATGACTCTGCAAATCGGGGTTGTGAATTCAAGCCCCAAACTGGGTGTAGAGATTACTTAAGTAAGTTAATTAATTAATTAATTAATTAAAAAAAAGTAGCATAGGTAGTTTATAGATATGGTAAGTTTACACAAATAATTTAAGCTTAGGAAACACATGCTTAGGAAATTCAAGGACCTTTATAATCTAGCTCCTTATCTGACTGAAGTCACACTTTCTTTCTCAAATCCTCCTAGAGCACCTCTCTCATCACTATTATTCACATCTTGACTGCTCATAATACGTCTTCTCTGAATCCTCTATTTTGACACGGGACTATATTTTTATTTGTTTATATAGTGTATCATTTGTGTGTTTTATTTTCTCAATGAAAATTTCAGTTACCTGCCCAAGCACATGCACATTCACATAAACACACACACACACGCACACACACGCACACTGCTTTTTGGAAGTTCATTTGCTATGGGACCTGCTGGAATCATTGTAAGGTTGGGTCTGTGGGAAGGTTGGAAAGCCAGACCTAGGCTAGTGTCTAGTAAGTTGGGACCTAAGCTTCTGTAATGGCTGATCCAGGTTGGGAGAGCCAGGTAGTTCCAGGCACAATGGAGCTCAGGTAGTTGTCAGGATAAGGGGATCAGCCCTGGTGATGAGAGTATGGCAGCAGGTTACTTCCAGGTAACCGTTCTTGGGTAGTCAGGAAAGGGCAACTGGGAAAGCCAGGGGATCTGCACATGCTCACTTACATCAACACCTACCTGTTCGGTTACTGGGTGGCCCTGGGAAGGAGGCCCGCCAGACTCACTGAGTGCCAGGGTCTCCCATAACTACTGAAGAGGACTCCTGGTTCTTAAAGGCTTATTTTAATCAAATATATCTGGATTTGAATCCTAGCTTCCTCTAGCTACATAGCCTCACTTTCTCCTCCATAAAATGATAATAATTTCTAATAATTATTAAATAATTAAAGTGATTACATGTGAAGAGAACCTAATATAATAATGAATAACGATCGTAACACTTTTATTATTTTTTTATTTTTTTTTTTAAAGGGTCATTTTCTTTTTTTTTTTTTTTTTTATTTTATTTTTGGGACAGAGAGAGACAGAGCATGAACTGGGGAGGGGCAGAGAGAGAGGGAGACACAGAATCGGAAACAGGCTCCAGGCTCCGAGCCATCAGCCCAGAGCCTGACGCGGGGCTCGAACTCACGGACCGCGAGATCGTGACCTGGCTGAAGTCGGACGCTTAACCGACTGCGCCACCCAGGCGCCCCACACTTTTATTATTAACGTAGTTGAAAGAAAGTGGAGAATCCTAACAGAGAGACTAGTGAGTAACTAGTTAATGGCTTTACCAGAACTAAACTAAACTACTGTATTATCTTAAATCATTGGTGGAATGAGCTGGTGTTGTAAATCAATATGGCAGTCGTCCAATAGCATGAAGGGGTTGTATTATTTCTAACGTAAATTGGACCTATGGTGTCTTGGATGAGGTTCCACTGCTGTATTCAGAATGTTATATCACTTCTGAGTACTTTTTTCTAGTTTAAAAAATAACGTATAGAAATTAAAGAGGACCCAGCCCATAAGTTACTGTGTTTTTTAAATTTGTTTAACAAATACTTATTGAATGACTATCCAATAAAGGAATTATGCCAACAGGTCCTGAGGAGAGGGGATGAATAAGACCAGAACCGTCTGCTGTTTTAGAGCCAAATACACAACTCATGTCTGGTTAGTGAATTGATTGTGATGCATGCTAAATGAAGCAGGGGATGCTAAGAATGCATCAGTAAGGAGACGTGACCTAATCTAGGTTGTCAGGGTGTTGAAAATGAGATCTGAAAGATAAATAGAAGTGAGTTGGGTAAAGTGGGGGTGGGGGTGGGGGGGGAGAGCATTTCAGGAAGAGCATATGCTAAGGCACTGGGGTTGAAGGACCATGGATTTCCCAGGACTAAAAGATATTTAATGTGGCTGCAGTGCAGAGAAGAATCTGTGTTGCAGAATGTGACTGTGAGGTGGATGAAGGGCAGTAATACCCTCTGGGTGATATTAAAGAGTTTGGAATTTGCTTTGTAAAAATGGGGGAAGCTAATGTCCATTAGTGAAATGAACTCAGAGATCACTCTGGCAGCTGTGTGGAAGGAGGTGGGGAGCAGTGTCAGAATGAAGGAGAGAGATCAGGTAGGAAGTGTTCAGGTAGTGCAGTGTTCCAGTGGAGACATGATGGGGTGCACCCTGGGGAGTAGCAGCAGAGGCAAAGAGGGAGAGCAATCTGAGATATTTATAATAGCTCCCTTGGGAATAGAGGCTACTTTTGCCAGAGAAGAGAAGGCAGAGATTTTATTTTTAGAGTGAAGAGGATATTGGCTGATTGTCTCCACAGAGAAGGAAAGAAGAAAGCATCTTACAATTTAATGAGGGAGAATTTGGGATCACTTCTTATAGTAACAGACCTGCCACATAGAAACTGTATAATTTTTAAATGAGGAGCTTTTAAAGTAAGATAGAGAGATCCATCCTGGAGGCAAGAAGATGAATCCAAGGACCTCTTGAACTATTTTCTGTTTCACAACTTATTATTCCACAGTACATTTGCCCTAGTGCATCTGTCATGAATACTAGGATATATTTTTATTTAAAAATAGTCCCAAGTACTGAGTATTCCCAGAAGTGTTCCTGGAGCACTTACCCATTTTATCAGTGTGAGAAAGAGAGAAGCAGATCTGGACAGCCAGGAACAGCCCTGGAGCACATAGCGAAGCCCTGGCCTTATGTTACACACAAACAACAATGCCAGACAAGGCCCCTCTGTGACTGTGGTGGGTCAAGACAAAACAAGACCACTCGATAATTATGTTTGAGCATAGGCAAAGACAGGAACAGTGTCTAAACCACAAAAGCGGCCAGACGTTTCCCATATCCTGGCAGATAGGAATGGCTCCTGCTTCTTCCCCAATGACAGCTTTAGACTCATCTAGACTTACCTTCTAGATAAGAATTATGGAGGCCCCCCTCACAGAATTACCCACATCCTGGTAACATCCAGTCCAGGGCAAAGTCCTGCTTTCTTGACCTCTCCCCCGTATCACCGAACTAACATAAGCCCAGATCTCTAATACTGCCTCTTGGTGAGATGCCCTATGGTCCCCCACAGGTGTGTTCTCCATTATTGCAACAAGTCAAGAAACCCAACTTTTTCAGCTATCGGTGTTGCCACTGGTCTTTAGCTCAAGAGCATTAATAAGCATAAGGAACAGTCGGTGAGATCTGTACTTTTTTCCCACCCCTTTGCTATTGGAATGAAATGTTCAAATTTTCTTTCTTTTTAAAATTTTTTTTAATGTTTATTTATTTTTGAGAGAGAGACAGAGCGTGAGCAGGGGAGGGGCAGAGAGAAGGAGACACAGAATCCCAAGCAGGCTCCAGGCTTTCAGCGCAGAGCCTGAATTACTAAGTCAGGAGACAGACGCTTAACCAGCTGAACCACCCATGCTCCCCAAAATGTTCAGATTTTCTATATTCTGCTATATGACATAGCTGGTACCTTCTAATTTCATATGTCGTGTCTTGATACCTATAAGGTCATAGCATTCTAGCCAGGTTCTTTGTTAAAACATTGGAGCCCACTCCTTTGTCTTTTTACATCACCAAGTTCTTATGTCAGAAGAAACATAATCATTGACAGAAATCTTTGGCTTTCTTGTTACCATCTTGCATATGGACAGTTATGCAAATTATGACATGAAAAGAATCACAGTGTTAACTCAAGCCAAATCATACTGCTTGTTCCTTCTAATGAGGCTTTCCTGTTTGCAGCAAATGTGGCTCTTTTGTGTTGAAGATTCTTAGTTTTTCCACATCTGTGAGAGAATTCCCACAGGAACTTTGATCCCATATATTCATGGATGAGTATTCATGGGTGATGCTGATGGTTCATGACGCGTTCAGGGGCAGACTGTCTTCTGGAACGTTGCTTTCTCTCTCAGCTAATTCCTTGTATGGGACATAGTACTCAGCAACATCATGTACACAGTAGATTCGTGACACTCTTGGGGGAGTTGGACTGTTTGTAAGTTCCGACATTCAGTGGCTCTCAGTGTTTGAGGGCTGTTGCTGTGGGTATACATGCTGCAGTGTTACCCACGAACCTTATTTCACAGTTACATAACCCTCACTTCACTTGTAATGCATGCTAGTTGAAATATAAAACGAAATATAAAAGTTGAAATAAAAATCAAATGAAAGCAATCTTTGTTTCCATGCATTTTGAGTCTGTTTGTCAAGTTAAAGGGACCATATATGCATTCCCTTTCTTTAAGGACCATATACTTTTCTTTAAGTCAGTGCACCGTCCATCCACGCCTCTAAATTTCTGGGTGGAGGGCTTCCCTTTGTGAGGGAAGCGGGCTGAGTGAAGGAGGCAGCAGGGGATTGTTCCGTGGCGCTGGCTGCTAGATAATCATTTTACCATTCTTTGGGGATTAGAATGAGGAGAAGGTCTCAGGAAGAACAGTTTTTTGCAGCTGAAACTATTATCACTTCCTCCTACATAATATTTCAAATCTTGAGTCCTCTTAAGATGTCACCCCATTTTGATACTAATAGGGAAGAGAGCGAACCAGGAATATGGGAAATGGGTAGAAAATGGTCAAGATTTGAGTGTCTTCTAGGAAATGATTTCTATTTTATTTCATGAGAAAGTGTAAACATTATCCTAAGTGAAACAATTTAAGACTTTTGAATAGTTTTGAATAGATATTAAATGTATTTGTTAAATTGCTTACAATTCATTAATTCTTAAGTATTAAATGTCAACCAATAAAAAGTTACTGTTTTTAGAGTTTATTTTGGAGAGAAAGTGTGTGTGTGTGTGTGTGTGTGTGTGTGAGAGAGAGAGAGAGAGAGAGAGAGAGAGAGAATCCTAAGCAAGCTCCACACTGTCAGCACAGAGCCTGACGAGGGGCTCGATCTTATGAACTGCGAGATCATGACCTGAGCTGAAACCAAGAATTGACGCTTATCTAACTGAGCCACCCAGGTGCCCCAAAAGTTACTTTTAAATTACTAAATCTGATCTTTCAAGAGGGATTGGTTTTATAATCTGGAAAGTTCATTTTTCTTTACTAATGAAAAAATCATTGAAAGTTTTCTTCTGGGATAGTTTCATAAAGAAGAGGAAAGGACAAATATCCAGAGTTTTAAATATTCTCGTGTTAAAAAAGTTATTTTAATAAAATACTTTATTTTATACATTTATGGATGAAATACTTTATTTTTAAAGTTTATTTATTTATTTTGAGAAAGAGGTAGCGCAAGTGAAGGAGGGACAGAGAGAGAGAGGGAGAGAGAGAATCCCAAGCAGGCTCAGCACCACCAGTGCTCGAATCTGTGAAGCTGTGAGATCATAACCTGAGCTGAAATCAAGAGTCAGAAGCTTAACCAACTGAGCCACCCAGGTGCCCCAATGAAATACTCTTAAACTAGTTTCTATTTTTGTCTCATCTTTTAAAATTATTTTTTTCTTTTGTTTGTACTAAAGTTATAACCTCTCTTATTTTGAAACAATTTTAAATTTATAGAAAAGTTGCAAAAGTAGTAAAAAGATCCATAGAGTTCTGTATGGTCTTTATCCAGATTGTTAGCATTCTCTTTCTCTCTGTCACTCTTCACACACACACACACATGCGCACACACACATACACAAACATGCAGTATATATACTTACATACTGCTGTGGGTTTTTTTTTTCTTAACTACTTGAAAATGTGTTGCATACATGATGCCCTATAACCCCTTCATATTTAGACTGTATTTACCATACAAAAATAAAAATTATGAAATTGACATTTATCTAACATTATCATCTAATCCATAGGTCCCATTCAGAGTTTGCCTATTTCCTCCAAAATTTCCTTTATGGGTCCAAGAATCAATGCAGGATCATGCATTGCGTTTAGTTGTCTCTCCAGCATGGAACAATTTCTAAATCGTTCTCGCTCGTGAAATTGACATTTTTGAGGAATAAATGCCACTTACATTGCACAGTCCCCTTTATTTGAGGCTGCCTGATATTTCCTCATAATTTATGCATTTGGGGCAAGAATTAGGTTTTTTAATTTCTATTTTTGTATGTGTCACATAATATAGATAATTTATCAGAAAAGCAGCACATGTGTAAATTTATAAACAAATAAATGGAGGTACATGCACAGGATGTTGCTACTCATGGTGACAGATGAAGATAAAGAGTTGGAGGCCACTGTGCTAAGTGATAGTGAGGGTAACCAGCCACAATCTAGAGGAGAATGAACATTTTTAATTTGGGACTGGGGGAGCCCAGAAGCCTTGAGCCCATGAATTATCCTGGTTCTGGATTAAGACCATACAAAAAAAATTTTTTTTAATGTGAAATTTATTGGCAAATTGGTTTCCATACAACACCCAGTGCTCATCCCATCAGGTGCCCTCCTCAATGCCCATCACTCACTTTCCCCTCCCTCCCACCCCCCATCAACCCTCAGTTTATTCTCAGTTTTTAAGAGTCTCTTATGGTTTGCCTCCCTCCATAACTTTTTTTTCCCCTTACCCTCCCCAATGAAGACCATACAAAATTTTAAGCCTCGTATCTTTCTGTGATCAAAGGCTTTCCTCTAATTTAAAACTTGTGATATAGAAATTTAAAAACCTATGCTTTCCATTTATTAAGATACTTGCTTTTAATGGCTGTCATAGTTGAAGAAGTTCTTCCAACATATTGTAAACCCCAATACAAAAAGTGTGTCTTTGAGTATGGTTTCCAAACTGTAAAACTCATCTTTCAAAACTAATAAAAAATTACATAAATTAGGGGACACCTGGGTGGCTCAGTTGGTTAAGTGTATGACTTTGGCTCAGGTCATGATCTCAGGGTTCGTGGGTTCAAGCCCCACCATGGGCTCTGTGCTGACAGCTCGGAGCCTGGATCCTGCTTCGGATTCTGTGTCTCTTTCTCTCTCTGCCCCTCCCCTGCTGCACACACTCTCTCTCTCTCAAAAATAAATAAACATTAAAAAAATTACATAAATAAAGTAAAATAAATGTTACAATTAAAAAAACATATTAACATAGGATGCATATATAGGTTCTAAGTATACCTGTGCAACCTCATGCTTGCTTTTACAGGTGATGACAAGGGTCCCTTTTCTGAATATTCTTTCATCCTAACCCTACATAAAAGGCACACTCACCATTGCTCAGGAAGTCAGGACTTTGGAAGTTACTCTCTGTGATCTCCTTATTTGTTGCAAATAACATTTCCTTTTTGTGACCACTCCACTTGGTCTGGTCTCTATTTGTGACTCACCAAAGAGCAAACTCAAGTTAGTTACGTCATAAGGTAGGTTGTCTCTTCGATTAATGAATGCATGTCTTGTTTTCTCAGTCAGGTTGGAAATGCCTCAAGACAAAACAAAGAACTTAGTTTTTGGTTAAAAAAATACATAAATATTTTTATTAAGACAAAATTATCTATTGAAGGCTTATAATTAAGAAAAAAATTAACATGTAGGTTTTACACGCACTGGAAAAATTTTAACAAGCTGAAACAATTTTCCAGGTTTCTTTAAGTGTGCTGTATTAGAGTTTTTATAGGCCATAAAAGTTTTGGAAACAATAGTATGCAATAATGGAAACACTTTCAAACTTCTGCTTTCAAAATGCTCTCTCCATTGCATAAATGTCTTTAAAGAAGTAATTTATTTTCTCACTTATTGTTAGAGCGAATGTTCTGTGGTATGTTGAATTTTTATGTCCCCCAACTGCCCCCGTAGCAAAAGTCAGCATGTTGGAATCACTTGATTTTGTTGTTGTTAGAGGAAAATAAAGAACTCATGTTTAAGTCTGCCAACTCTTTTAAGGATTTTGCCAGTCTAGACCTGCAGTTCTCTGTGTGATTTCTTCACTGGATGCTGTGATGTGCAGTTCACAGCCCTTTCCACTGTGTTGGTGACTGAGAAGTCATTCTCTAGGTATTTCATTCAGTGGAAGGACGCCTCACCCAAGGTCACACCCCCTCCCAGGGGGCAGCTCTTATCAAAAGACTTTTTGATAAAGGCTCGGCTGGCTTGCTGGTAACTAAATTTAATTTCTCCCTCTGCTCAATATTGCCTTCTGCACTTACCCATAGTTGATTTTTTTTTTTAATGTTTATTTTTATTTTTGAGAGAGAGAGAAAGAGAAGTGTGCACGAGTGGGGGAAGGGCAGAGAGAGAGGGAGAGACAGAATCCGAAACAGGCTCCAGGCTCTGAGCTGTCAGCACAGAGCCCAATGCAGGGCTCAGACTCACGAACCCGTGAGATCACAACCTGAGCCCAAGTCAGATGCTTAACTGACTGAGCCACCCAGGCGCCTCCCCTATAGTTGATCTTGAGGGCACTCTCCAGTAAAAATTTCTATATGTTATTCTTCTCACAATCTTCTCTCCAGGGACTCTGATCTAAGAAAATTACTCTCCATGAAAGAGTGCAAAGAGTCCCCTATATTTTCAAATGTCTAGTTTTTATAAAGCCAACCTCCCCTATGAAATATCCTGCACTTTTCTCTCTTATAGCTTCACCCTCTTTGCTGCAGCAGCTTGCCTGTGAAAGATAGAGGGAATGCATTTCATGTGCAGGGTTTTATACTTTTTTTTTGGAGAATTTAAAAAATCCCAATTCAAATAGTTGCCTAAAACATTCGAAACATCATAATTTTTCTAAAAGAAGTTATTTATTATTGAGGGAAACTATCATCTGGTCCTTTTTTAGTAGCTCACACTAGAAAAGTGCACTTCGCGTGTTTTATTATTGGAAACAGGATCCAGAAAAATACCATAGCTGAAAAGATATTAGAAGCATCAGCGTTTCATCGAAATATGTAGCAAACCTTCAACACTACGTAATTTGTTCTAACATTTGTTTCTTCACTCTTCTATAATGCTTTCCATATATCATTCAACACTATTTGCTGACAGAGATACACATTTTAGGTTTCACCACATGCTTTTTGTTTTGTTTTGTTATGTTTCAGTCATTTCAACTGTGTCGGAAAGAACCCGTGTTTCCCCATCGGATGTGGCTGTGCCTTTTACCTTTGCTTTAAAATGAGAAGCCTCAAAAGAAGCTTCTAAATATTTATTACCACATTTCACGACACTTTGTAAAATTCTACCTTTAGTGTTGCATGACTTTATCAATCTCTGAAAAATTGTAATGGCTTTTCTTCGGGTTTGAGATGCTTAGTTTTAATGTATCCCACTGATCTTGATGGTATCATGCTACCATTTGCTACTTCTATTTCTGGCAACATGACAAACCAGGTTATCCAGAAAGCTTCCTGCTATAAAACACTCGCGCATGCTAGATAAAATAGAAAACAATGTCATTTTTAAATATGTAGCCGAGTGAGAAAGCATGTGAGGAAATCCCCAGTGGGCAGAAAATGAAGTACAAATTGAAAACCAGAGCCAAATCTCACTGAATGGTGCTTTGGCAGGCTGGGGAGTGGGATCAGGAGAGAGCGACGGAAGTCTTGTTTCTGTCTTAGTGCCTACACAAGAATAGAAGATAATGTCTTGGGGTTTCAAGAGTTTAAAAATTGCATTTGAGACCCCCCGTGGACAGCTGGGACCTTTGAAGATTCACCTGGAAAAACAGTCTACCCACTCACTGCTGCTGAATAGTGTCTGAAAGACGTTTGTATGTCTTCATTTGGATTTTAGATAGAAAAAGTCTTTAATGAAAATTCATAACTACATCCCTATCTTCACCCAGAGTTGGGATTAAGATATTCCTAGTTGCAGGGTTCTGGAAACTCTTGAGTGAATACGTGAACATGGCCTGGGCACGTGAAAACCCTGAGCATTTGGCAAAGTAAAGTGTAAAGCTTCTCTGGAGGAACACCTTCAATCCAGATAGTACACGATTCCCACCCATAGCGTCCTGAAGCATCCCGAAGAATTCACAATACAAAATTACAAAGCGCATAAGAAAACGACATGCCACTTGGGGCGCCTGGGTGGCTCCGTCAGTTAAGCATCCGACCTAGGCTCAGGTCATGATCCCATGGCTCGCGAGTTCGAGCCCCATGTCAGGCTCTATGCTGATAGCTCAGAACTAGAGCCTACTTCAGATTCTGTCTCCCTGTCTCTCTGCCCCTCCACCACTTGCGCACGTGCACTCTCTCTCTCTCTCTCTCAAATATAAGTAAACAT
The DNA here is from genome assembly GCF_023721935.1 of Panthera uncia. Classification (NCBI taxonomy): domain Eukaryota; kingdom Metazoa; phylum Chordata; class Mammalia; order Carnivora; family Felidae; genus Panthera; species Panthera uncia. The sequence goes on from NC_064810.1 coordinate 134,037,010, forward strand.
TAAAAATTGTAAAAAAAAAAAAAAAAAGGAATAAAAAGAAAACAATATACCACCATTGCAAGTCAGCATACACAATAAGCAGCAGTAATATACTGTCAAGAACCTCAGATAAGAGAACTGCTGAACAGTAAAGATAAAATAAGCATGCTTAAAATAGTTCAGGATGTAACCAGAGTCAAAACTTTGAGAAAGAAGCAGACACCATGAAAAAGACCAAGAAGATTGGAAAAAAGAAACAAATGCAGCCAAATAGAACTTTTAGAAATAAAAAATACAGTCAGTGACATTACAAACTCAGTGGACAGATTGAACAGTAGATTGGTCCCAGCTGAAGACAGATTTAATACACCGGAAGACAGAAATGATGCAGTTATTTCGTTTTGCCTTTGGACATTGCACCTTTCCCATCTGGCTGCTTCTCTGAAGCAAGCGAAAGCCTGTTTTCAGTTAGTTCCCCATCCCTTGTTCTACTTTAGCACTTGGATACTCTAAATGAATCTGCTTCCTTATTGATAAAGTTTTTGTAATATTGGAAGAAGCTGCATTTAAAAATTTTTTTTTAACATTTATTTATTTTTTGACAGAGAGAGACAGATACAGAGCATGAGTGGGGGAGGGGCAGAGAGAGAATCTGAAGCAGGTTCCAGGCTCTGAGTTGTCAGCACAGAGCCCTACACAACCCACAAACTGTGAGATCGTGACCTGAGCCGAAGTCGGACGCTTAACCAACTGAGCCACCCAGGTGCCCCAGAAGCTTCATTTTAGATCACTGAGCCAGGATTGGTCAGCCTGGAGGAAAATAAGAAAATTACAGATAGGCAAATAGTCCTGATATTTAAAAAGCCCATAAAACAGATAATCTGAATTTGCTCACTATCCTGAAATAATTTTAAACAATTAAACTAAAATAATTTTAAACAATTATATTAACAATTGAAAAGCTCTTAGGAATTAACCTTGTTTCAAAAGAGCAAATTATCTGTCTAGTTAATTTACTGATAGATCAGGAGAATGCTATAGATAGAATATGAGAAAATTCATCTCAGCAGGTTGGACAAATGTGCATTATATTAGTCAAGGTGCAGGAAGTAGAAACTATTCCAGGTATTTCAAGCAGAAAAGAAGTTACCATATTTCATCAAAAGTTATCAATGTCAGATGCACCACTGTTTCTAAGAAATACAGAGTGCTATTAAATTATGCCAAAATGTCTTAATACATCTTGAGTGCATTGGTTACATCTGTCTTTTATTGTTTCAAAGTTATTTCATCTATTTTGAGGGATTTGGTTGCTGCTCCTGCTTTTGGTTGCATTGTTTGACATGAGATAGGCAATTCTTTTACACATCCCTCAGTATGGGGTAAACTGGGAGGCTCTGCTATAAGGCAAGGACTGGCACATTACAGCCTGTGAGCCAAATCCGTAAAGTTTTACTGGAACACAACGGTGCCCGTTGGCGGATCTGCAGTATATGGCTCTTTTCCCGCTACTCTAACAGATTTGAATAGCTGTAACAGAGACTGGGTGGCTCCTATGGAAAGGCTGGCCTCTTAGAGAAAAAAGTCTGTCGACTTCTGCTGTAGGGAATATGTATTATAAAAAGAGCTACTGTTTATCAATAGTGTGGTGCACTGTAGCAAGTACTTTATGTGGAGTAGAAGTCTCTCATCCAAGATGGCCAGGCACAGTTGATTGACGGAAACATTCAGTCAATCAGCAAATATTTACAAAGCACCTGTCATCTACCAGGCAACATATTCAAAATAGAGAAGTCTGGGAAGTCTCCCAAAGGAGATGGCAGGAGTGAGGACCTGAAGGAGGAAAGCACAGGGCTTGCAGACATCTGAGGGCAGAGCATTCCAGGTAGAGGGAACAGCCATTGCAAAGGAAGTAAGGAGGGGATATGCCTCATGGTTTAAAGGAAAAGTGAGAAGACTTATGTATTTAGAAGGGAGAAATAAATAGGAAATAGGATCCAGGAGGTAAGAACAAATGGGAGCAGGGATGGAGCAAATTATGGTCCGTTGTGAAGTCTTTGGTTTTTCCTGTGACTGAGATGAGAAGCCACTGGAGAAGGCTGAGTGGAGGAGTAATATGAACTTACCTAACTGGGTGCCTCTGCTGCTTTGCTGAGAATAGATGGAAAAGGGGCAAGACTGAAAGCCCATTAGAGAGGGGGTTGGAGGCAATTAAGGAGCATTTTCTGTCTTTAAAAAATTTTTTTTTAATGTTTATTTATTCTTGAGAGACAGAGACAGAGTGTGAGTGGGGGAGGGCAGAGAGAGAGAGTCAGGGAGACACAGAATCTGAAGCAGCCTCCAGGCTCTGAGCTGTCAGCACAGAGCCTGACGTAGGGCTCGAACTCACAAACTGTGAGATCATGACCTGAGCTGAAGTCAGAAGCTCAACCGACTGAGCCACCCAGGTGCTCCTAAGGAGCATTTTCAATAATCCACTAAGAACTGGTGGTTGCTTAGGCCATCGGGATGGTAAGAAGGCAGTGCAAATATAGATGTAAACGTTTCACGGTGGAAAGCTTTGGATATATAGGAAAATTCAGAGGACAATTTTGTAAGTCCCTCCGCCTTCAAAAAAGTGGTTAACTTAGGACCAGTTATCTGTCCTATATAAACCACTCAATTCTTCCCCTCACATACTATTTTGAAGAAATCCCAGACAATTCTGATCTATGTTGACGGTGGAAGCGGTAGGATTTGCTGCCACTTTGGACGTGAGCTGTGGGATTCAAACATGGCCCCCAGATCACCTGGGAGGGTGGAGCTGAGACTTGCCGAGATGGGAAAGACTAATGGAGGAACAGACCTTTTCTGGTGGGGTGGGGTGGAAATGAGGAGTGTGGATTTTTACATAGCAGTTTTGAGATGTCTATTAGCTATTCAAGAAGGGAGAACTTAACAGGCTCCTAGGTTGTTCTGTGTATCTATCCGTCTATTCACTTTTATCTCTCTCTCTCTCTAGGTATACAAGTATCCAGATTTCTTAGTGTGGAAGTTCGGGGAGGGGGGGCGGTTCTTTATTATTGGCATCTGCTGACCTCATGGTACATTTCCCTCTAATTCCCCACTGGCGCTGAGCCCTCTTTTGGCCCCTGAATGCCCAATGTTGTTGCACATTAGAACCACCAGGGGGAGATGCCCAGGTTGTATGCCAGACCCATTGTATCAGCATGTCTGGGGGTGGAGCCAGGCATCGGTCTTTGTAAGCTTGGAAAGGGACTGCTAGCCCTTGGATACACAAAATGTGGTTCTCCGTCCTGTAAATGTGGTCTTTCTACCAGCAAAGCTGAGAGCTTGTTAGAAATGTGGAATCCCAGGCCCCATCCCACCCTGCTGAATCAGAACTTGCATTTTAACAAGGCTGTCCAGTAATTATGTTCACATTTCATGTCTGGGGAGCACTGTGTCTGTATCTTTTATGCTTTTCTGGAAACCGTCTTCTCTGACCAGTTGCCTGCCCATCCGTCCTGCTGGCTCCTTCCCATTTATCCTTTAAAATTGACCTCCGGCCTCCCCCTCCTGGAAGACCTCCTCATCCTTCCTTCCACATACTCTGGCTGTTCTTCTGGGAAGACCTCTATTTACCTTTGCCATATCCCTTATTATGGCTTACTGTAATCGTAGACTTAGCCAATAGATTTTAGAGATTTTTGCCAAAAATCTCCTGTATTTTGAACCCACAGCGACAGAGATTGTATCACTGGTGTTCTGTCAATGTCCGTGGATATGACTGACTCCGGCAGAAATTGTGCAGGTGAGACTCCCAGGTCTAGATGGCAAAGCCCTGGCTCTGTCAGATGCAACCACTGGAGAGACTGACTCTAACAGGCAGCAGGCCGTGATGTGCTCTGGGTTTCTGATTTTCTGGCTGCTAGAGGCTGTTGATTCTCTTTTATCTTCCTTGCTGTGAGGAGGGAGACCGTGGCTTGCAAGGTGTGCGCCCACAGCCAGGGGGAGCTCTGAATTCTGTAGGTGTACCTTCCTCACAGCTGTGGCAGAGAATGAGGGGTTAAGATAGCCTGGATTTCTTCTAAGATCTTATTAAAATTGTTTCCTATCATGACTTTTTTTTTTCCTAGCTGTAAAACCAGTGCACAGCAGAGCACAGTGGTGGGAAGGTGGGCAAAATGTACAAACTTGCAGTTTTAAGATAAATACATTACCAGCAGTGTAATGCACAGCATGATGACTACAGTTAACGCTGCTGTATGGGGTGGGGTTAAGGGAGTAGATCCTAAGCGTTCTCAACACAGGGAAATTTCTTTTTCTTTATCTGAGAAGGTGGACGCTGACTAAACTTACTGTGATAAGCATTCCACAATATCTGTAAGACAAACCATTATGCTGTGTACCTTAAACTTATACAGTAATGTGTATCCGTTATATCTCAATAAAACTGGACATAAAAAAAGCACAAAGAAAATGTAAATTATTTGTAATCCTGTCACTCAAAAAAAAAAAAGCAACCTTTTTGGCTTATGCTTTTCTAGTATTCATATGGAGAAAATAATACAGTTGATTACTCCCATCCCCACACAGTCAAGAGTTTGTGTATGACTCCTGAATTCCCAAGAACTTTGCTCTTGACCTGGAGGAAGCCGTACCGATAACATAGTCGATTCACATATATCTTTTATGTTCTGTTTATTATATACTCTATTCTTACAATAAAGTAAGCTAGAGAAAAGAAAACGTTATTAAGAAAATCATAAGTGGTGTGCCTGGGTGACTCAGTCGGTTAAGCATCTTGATTTTGGCTCAGGTCATGATCTCACAGATCCTGAGATCTTTCGTGTGAGGATCCCCTCTCTTTCTCCCTCTCTCTCTCTGCCCCTTCCCTGCTCATGCTCTCTCTCTCTCTCTCTCCAAATAAATAAATAAACTTAAGAAAATCAGAAGGAAAATATATTTACAGTACTGTATTATATTTATTGAAAAAACTCTGTATAAATGGATCCTGAGGTTCGAACCTGCATTCAAAAGTCAACTGTACTATGTGTCTTACGAGGACTCACCTCACCTGCCCGCCTTTAGTATCTCTCTGACTTCCTTTTTTTCCTCCTCGTTCCCTCTACTTGAGCCACACTCACCTCATTGCTGCTGTTGGTGCACAGCAGGCATACTCTACCTTCAGGCCTTTGTTCTAGCTCTTTTCCAAGCGGGCCGTCTCTGTGAATACTCCTCTCCTTCCAGTCTCTGCTCAGATCTCACATTGTCAAAATAGCCTAGCCTGACAACTCTATTTAAAACTGCAGCCCACCCGCACGTTTCCTTACACCCACTATTTCCAGTTCCCCTGGGCCTGCTCCAGGCTGCATTTCTTCAAGAACTTAGGATTTTTAAACATATTACAGAACATACTTGTTTTATTACATCTGTTGCGTCTTGCCAGGCTTACTTGCCCTCTCTCCCACTCCCCTTGCTTCCTGCACCTTCTAGAATGTAAACTGTTACAGGCCAAAGGATCTTTTTGAGGTGATTGGTATATGGTAGATAGCCAATAACTGATGAAGGAAGAAATGAATACATAATCGTAACTAAAATAGTAACATACCCGTGATGTACTCTTTTGCAGCCAGTGATAAACTGTTAGCGTTTCCAATTTAGCAATCCACTGTGTCCATCTCATCACATAAATAAATATTCCTTGACATGGTTATATCCCTGGAAGTTTTTGATTTCAAACAGTTTCTGTAAGCATTATTTAGCTCAAACACTAGTAAAGAATTAAAGTGAGACTGGGGGAAGGGCCGACTGTGCTCCATTTATTACATTTTTTCCTATGTGTTTGTTGAGTGAATGAATATATATTATAGAAAAGCAAATACTATATATTTATATACATTTCATATAATAGGATATAATTTCATTGTTATATATTCTTATGTAACACTATTATGTGAAAAAGAAAATGGTGGTAGAGAAGCTGAGGGAATAAAAAATCTGGATTATATATTGAAATAATAACCTTGCAGACAGAAAGCATGGATGACTTAAACTTTTTTCTTCCCAGTCATTGGTGTATGGTAGAACCTCTCTCTAGCTCTGTTTGGGGTCACCCCTTCTCAGGCAGTGGCTGCTACTTCTCTTGGAAGTGTCTGTGACAGCAGCTGGTCCCCTCCCTACAGGAGAGCCAAGCAGCTGTTCTCTTCCTCCTGGCCCCTGCCCTTGCTTCTGTGGGGGACTGTTCCTCTGGTTGATGGTGGAATGACTCCAGGCTAAAATGCACTTTTTATTCTTAGATCTCGTTTTCAGGTTTCGGAGGGAAATTGCATGTCATGGGGGGACTAAGAGGCAAAGGCCCTTGTGATGAATGGAAAGAAAGAAGCCTATTTTGTCGTTAGTCTTTTTCTTTGTTTCTTGGTCTGGCTTATTCTCCCTTATCCATTGTCCTTTTGCTGACCATTGTGGTTGGACGACCACCTAGAGCTTTTTCATCTACTAACCAGCATGGTTCACACATTCCAAATGACAGCAGAGATGTTAGGAAACTAGATCTCGAAGAGGGGGAAATGGTCAGTCTTTCTTATTGTTCTTCTCTGGCATTTGTGTTGTTTTGAATTATTCTTTCTCTCTAGTTATCCTGGGAGACGGTGAGTGTTAAGGGCCTTACATTTTGACTTCAAGTGAAGTCAGAAAAGTCATCTTCTATTTTCAGAAATGAATTTTTAAAAAATGAAGCTTTCTGAAGTGTACATTACTCTTTTCATTAGAAAAAGGAAAAGTTCCAAGAAGGCTGGTAGGCTGGATGCCTTAAAGAGGAACTTCAACGGAGATGCCAGATAAAAGTACAATAAGAATTTCTTATGGCTTAAATAACTGAAGAGTAAGAGGCATCTATTGTTACTATCCTGTCCATCTTTTTCTCTTTATCTTCTCTATGTTGTGTATCCATCATCTTTTTTTAAAAACTGTATTTCAAAACCCATTACATCTTTCAGCCCAAAGAGATTTCTGAGAAGTCCTGTTTGTATGGAAAGATGGATTTACATAATAAAATGCAATTCATAAAGATAATTTGAACATAAAGTAGACTACAAGAGTGTCTTTTCTGGAGCTGGAAGATGAATTTGGTAAGTCTGACATATACGCATAAAAATTATGTAACATGTATTTGTGAGAAATGAGAGTAGATATCAATATTCTTTATGAATAGTCCAGATAATGAGAAAAGAAGTAGAGGAGAGAAAAACCCACTAGAAATAAGAAGATTTAATTTCAAGTGTAATCAGAAGAAATGTGCCAAGTAATTCATCACTAATTCCAATAGTCAAGAAAAATGTAGGAAAAGCCCTAGGAAGCATAATTAGCTATGCAGAAGGTTGAAACATTTGTAAAATGTCACAATTATAAATTACCATTTTTTTCCCCCAAGAGACCTGAGAAATGCTTCATCAACAAATCCCAGAAGTCTTTTCAGCAAGTCTCAAGAGGAAATACTCTCATTTGATGCAGGACTTTTCACCTAGAGAGAGAAGTGGCTGACTGTGGAAGGTTTGTTTCATATTTTTTGAAAAGCTTTCTGGAAGTCTGCCACTTACACTTTCTGAGCTTCATTTCCTCTTCATGAAAAATGGAAGGAACTGTACCTGTCACCCATTTGTCTCCCAAGGGTGTTGTAGAGCATCTACAGGAAGTCCATTTACCCACAATCCTGTGCTATGAATGACAGGCCAATGGGCCTCTCTGGCCCAATAATGTGTTCCTGGTTTCTTCTGCCTCAGGGAAGGGAGTGTCTTATTATCCCCTAACCTCCTATTGATAATATTTATTTGATACAGTTCAGACAGCTCTTGATTGAATATAGAACTCAAAAATTTATCTTAGGCTGGAATCTTGACCGAAGGACCCATTTCTAGGCCCGGCTGCCCTAAGCCCTCTTCACAAAGCATGCTGGGAATGGATCAAAAGTTCTGATCTCTGTGGTTTCTGGGTATCATCAGGGTTCTTCCTTGCTGTCTCTGGTTATGTCTGAGACTATCTAGGTGGATTTTCTTAGGGTAGGGGGTTGGGGTGGTCTAAGACTGTGGAGTGTTTTTTATTTCCTAAATTTTTCTTTCTGGTGCTTATAGGCCAATGGGAGTCTTACCCCAGTGGCTTTGGATAGCAGGCAGGGGGAAATTTACCTTCCCGTTCCTACAGCTACATTAAGAGGAAAAAGCTCTGTGGTGTTCGGGGTGGAAGTTGGCTTCGGTTTTCCCAGAGGGACAATACTGTCAATGATGATTAGATTCTGTGGGCCTATTAATAACAATACAACTCATCTATGGTATGGGTTAAGTGGACTTCTGTGAGCTGTAATACACCGTCTCTAACGTTGTTAGAGAATAATGTATCCCGAGTTACCAAAAAAATGGGCTTAAAAATGTTTGGAGGCCGACCATTTCTCAGTGGGGGCTAGGGGACTGACGTAGGACAGCCACAAGGGAGCGTTCAGAAAATGTGGTCCCAGTTGTCATTCACTAGAACTTGCAGATCTCAGTCACCTGAATGTAAGTGTCTTGACAGCTCTTCCTGCCTCTACTTGGTTTAGGAGGTTGAATGCATGCAATTCTCTAGTCAGGTGGAGAGGTTTCTTTTGTTTTCTATTCATCCCCCATCTGTGATTGCCCTAAGGTTTGCTTTCTTTTTTAACGCAGTGACATTTTATTTTTGTACTTTGGTAAAAGGGTGATTTTTCTTTTTTAAAAATTTAAAGTATTAAATCATAAATGAATGCTGAATTTTCTTCGTTGTGCAGGTCACACTTTTGGAATCACCTTTGGATCCTCTTTTTCTCAGACTCTATATCCGATCTGCCGGCAAAGAACGTTGTCTCTACATTCAAAATATCTTCAGAATTCAATGACTTCTCGTTCCCTCAGTGTTACCAAGTCACTGTCATCTCTTGCCTGGATCTTAACTAGTCACTCTGCACACATCCTTTCCTCCTACAATCTATTTTGCTACAGTTGTCAGAGTGATCCTGTTAACGTGTAATCACATCTTGTCCCATTTCTTTCTTTCTTTCTTTCTTTCTTTCTTTCTTTCTTTCTTTCTTTCTCTTTCTTTCTTTCTCTCTCTCTCTCTTTCTTCTTTCTTTCTTTCTTTCTTTCTCTCTTTCTTTCTTTCTTTCTTTCTTTCTTTCTTTCTTTCTTTCTTTCTTCTTTCCCTCCTTTAATGGCATCCTGTCTCCCTGGCAGTAAGAGCCAAAGGCTTTCCTGACAAAGCCCTATGCAGCCTCATTTCCTACTCTCTGATACATGCCCTATCACCGGATACCAACTCCTTCAAATGTCCCTCCTTCACTCTGCTCTAGACACATAGTTCTTTAAATTGTCCAGGTACCCTCTTGGCCAAAACCATTGTACTGGCTGTGCTATCTGTCAGAATTTTTATATTTGCATATGTTCCTCACCTCCTTCAGGTCTTCTTAGATGTCACTTTCTCAATGGGGCCTTAACCAACAATCTTATATAAAATTTCAACCTCTGACCTCTTTGGAGCTTCCCACAGTGCCCTCCCTTGCTTAATTTTTCTCCATAGCCGGTAACACCATCTGCTGTCCTATATCTTGTTTGTTTGTTTGTTCATTCATTTGTTCAGTGAAAAACAAACTTCATGGAGATAGGGATTTTTCTCAGTACCTGGAAAAATGCCTGGAACATAGTAAGCACTAATGCGTATAATATATTTGTTGAGAGAATCAAAGTATGAATGAAATGTTTTTTTTTTCTTGATTCTATTGAAATAATCATATGATTTTTCCTCCTTAAATGTTAATATTGAGAACGGTATTAATAGGTTTTCTAATCAGAAACCAACCTATATTCTTGGGAAGAAGCACAGCCTGGTCATGTGGTATTATCTTTTAAATTAATTGCCAGATTCAGGTTGCCAGTGTTTTCTTTAGCATATTTTTATCTAAATTCACTAGTGATATTGCCCTTTCTTCTACACTGCCTTTGGCATTAAAGTTGTACTAGCCTCATAAAACGAGTAGGGATTGTTTTTCCAGTCTCTGTAAGCATTTATATAAGATTGGACCAAGAAATACAATATACAGGCCTGTTTGTGTGTGTGTGTGTGTGTGTGTGTGTGTGGAAATATTGTGCATTGTTGCCTCCCTTTCTTTAATTAATGAATCTACTAGTTTTTAAAAGTTTTTCTTTTGATTTAGTTTGGGCAAAGTTTTCTATATATGTGGGTGTGTGTATATATGTATGTACATGTATGTATATGTACACCTATACATAAATGTATATGTATATATAGAATTTATGCACTTCATCTAAATGTTTGCAGTTTTGGGGAGAAAGTTATTCATAGTAGTCTCTTTTTAATCTCTACAATGATGCATCTGTAATGATATCTACTTTTTCATCTTAACATTTTTGGGGAAGGCTTCTTTTATTCTTTATCAATCTTGCGAGCAGTTTGTCAATTTTATTAATATTTTCCTAGAGCCAATTTTTAGTTAATTGATCTTCTTTCTCTAATTTTTTTTACCCTATTAAATTAATTTTTATTCCTATTTTATTATTTTATATCTACCTTCTTTTACTTTTATAATTTTGTTCCTTTTCTAACACCTTAAGTTGAAATCTCGATGAATTAATTTTAAGCTTTTCTTCTTTTTTTTAACAAACTAAATAATACAATTTTCATCAGTATTATTTTCCTTATAACTCAGTTCTGTGTTCTCTCTAATTTTTATTTCATGCTTTCTTCTAGTCTGAATTATTTGGAAAATTTCTTAATTTCATTTAAATTTAAAATATTTAAACATTTAAAACATTTAACATTTAAAAAATTATCTTTGTAATGTCATTTTAAAATTGCATTATGGTCGATATGAAAACAATGATTTAAAAATTGTTGAATTTTGCTTTATGAGTAACAGGTGCTCAACTTTTATATACATTTTCATGTTCTTGAAAAGGGTAGGTATTTTTTCATTGCTGGGTTCAGTATGCTTGATAAGTTCTTCTAAACATGCTTATTAATTATGCTGTTCAGATTTTCTATAATCTTACCATGTTTTGGTAAATACATAAGAATATAATATAACAATAACCAAAGTGTATAAAAATTCCATATACAATGCATATTATATATAATGTAAAATTCTTTATATAAAGTCTTTATATAATGTCAACATATTTTAGTTCTGTTGATTTTTGCTTTTAAATTGAAAGCTATACTTTAGATGTGTACATGTTTAAAATCTTTATGTCATTTTGGTGAAGTGACCCTTGTATTTTTAATTTAATTTTTATTTTTTAAAGTTTTATTTATTTTTGAGAGAGAGAAGCAATGAGCACGTGTGCAAGAGAGTGGGAGGGGCAGAGAGAGAGGGAGAGAGAGAATCCCAAGCAGGCTCTGTGCTATTGGCATGGATGTTTAACTGACTGAGCTACTCAGGCACCCCTGGTGAAATGACCCCTTTAATTATGAAGTTTAATTTAATTGTTTTTTCTAATAATGCTTTTTTGCTATACGATGATCTGATATTAATATAGCTATGGCTTGCAAAATTGTATATTTATAGTTGTCTATTATAGAGGAAATATTGGCAGCAACAACAATGTTTAACAAGTGGACATTGGCTATAAAAAAGATAATGTATTCATATTTTGGAACACTATGCATCTATATCAGACAATATTATACATTATAACCTCCATTAAGGAAAAAGAAAATTTGGGGCGCCTGGGTGGCTCAGTCGGTTAAGCATCCGACGTCAGCTCAGGTCATGATCTTGCGGTCCGTGAGTTCGAGCCCTGTGTGGGGCTCTGTGCTGGCAGCTCAGAGCCTGGAGCCTGTTTCGGATTCTGTGTCTCCCTCTCTCTCTGACCCTCCTCCGTTCATGCTCTGTCTCTCCCTGTCTCAAAAATAAATAAACGTTAAAAAAAAAATCAAAAAAAAAGAAAAAAGAAAACTTGAAAGTAACTTGTATTATATTGATACTATTTTTGTACCTTCTAGAAATGTGTGTGAATATATGTATAGCAAATAGCCTGATGTCCATTAGAATGTCATTTTGGTTACATTTGAGTAGAGGAATTATGAATGGTTTCTAATTTTTTTTGTTTCTTTTAAAAATATTTTTCCATATCATGAATTATTTATTTTGAATAATCATGTGTAACTTTCATTATTGGAAATACAATATATCCTTCTATTTGATGAAAAAAGGTCTCCCCCATTATTCTGTAGTTTATAAACAGGAATTTTAGCCAGAGAAACCCTTACTCTTCAAAATTACATTTAAAAAAACGTTCATGATGCTTTCTTATATGCTGGGTAGATTTTTATTTTTAATTTTAATTTAAAGAATTATTGGGGCAAAGTACACAACTTTTGCCTTTTAACTATTTTATTTTATTTTGTTATTTTAAGTCATCTCTACCCCCAGCATAACTACTGTGAATTATATAAACTTTAATTTGTAAAACACAAATATTTGGGGAGAACAAGAAACTTTCATCCAATTTTCTTCAACAACTGTCATCATAAACTCAGAATGGAATGTAAAATAATGAATTTCAAAAAATCCTATTGTATGATTTTCTATTTCGAACGGGTATATTTTAGGAGGGCAGAGTGGAGGATGGAATCTTAGAAATAGAAATGTAAGGGTTTTTTTTGGAACCGTGAGCGGGTAGAGCAAAATCCCTTCAAGTTTGACCAGCTGGATGAACAGGTTATACGTAGAACACATTCTTTCATTAGCTTCCCCTCAGAGGTTAACAGATGAGTAGCAGCAACATAGCAATGGCACAAAACTGTCACTTGGTGGAGCTAGAATACTATGCAATTCCAATATACTTGTGCAGCGGGTTTCTTGGGAAAAAATGGTTTTACGACAAAATTCAAGACTAATACCCTCAATTGTCAAATACTGGGGTATATAACCTTTCAAGAAAACTTTTTAATGTTTTTTTTTTTTTTTAATTGTGATCGAGTGTAAGTAAAGACCAAACTTACTGGGCTTATTAAGGGTCTTTTGCTTGTCGTAGTCAATAAGTTGCAGTCTTTTTATCAAGCAGGATGCAACGCTATGTGTAACCCCCCACCCCAGGAGTCAGTGAAGTAGGTATATCATCTACTGATTCAGTGACATCTTAGCACATTTCATATGGCTCCTAAAAGCTCACAGCCATTTCACTTGCTATGTCAATTACCGTGAAATCAAGATGGGCTTTTAGGTAGCTTCATGGTGCCCGGAACAAAATGCTCAGTAGACGTTACACAAGTGTTTGTTGATAGATATCAGCCTTTGGGATTCGCTGGGCCAGTTGGAGATCTTAGGGCCACTCCAAAAATTGACCAGGCATTTAAGATGAAATTTTAGGGTGGTCATTAAATGAAGGTCACCATAGACTTCAGAAATCCTTCCCAGAAATGAATTGGACTCTTTTGAAGGAAAGATTCTAGATGAGAGCCTTTCTTAACTATGACCTTTCCAAAATTGAAAAATCAAAGAAAAATATTTATATTTATGTGTGCATAGGCATAATTTTGTGCCTTTATCAGGGTAACATTTTGCCAACCTTTCCTCTCGGGTAGTGGGTATATTCCAAAAGGATTGAATCTAAAATAAGATTAATATCTTCCTTACTTAAGTGAGATCTTAAGTGAGATAAAATCATTGCATGCTTTGACTATATGGATGAAATGATGAAATTGACATAGATATGGAACATAACTGATTTATGAAAAAGAATAATGGAGGATTTTTAAAGATTTCTTAATTTTGCTTGGTTCGATGCTCTCATATCTGTATCTTTTCTTTTTTCTTGGAAGGCTTGCTTTTTTGCAGTGAGAAAGATTTCATTTGATGCTGTAGGTGACTCTATCTGGGAGAAGTGTGGAAATAGGCTAATAAGCTTTCTGTTACACATTATGAGGGTAGGTCCAGGCGTTGCAGGATTTGACCTTGAAGCCCTTTTGCAGTTTAGCGCTTTTTTTTTTTTCCTTAAGAAAGATTTTATTTTTCTTTCCAAAACTAAAAAAAGAAAAACAATGACTATGGAAGTGAGCAGGCCAAATCTGGAATGGGAGTTTACCAATCCTTCCTTCTACCTTGTTGTTTTGCCACTCCTAACACGAGGTTTCTTCCTTGAGATCCAGGATAGATGCTCTGATTCCAGTCATCATAGGTATTTTTCAGCTATCAGAAAAGAGAAAGGGGCTTCTCTTTAAAGTCACTTTCAAGAAGTTAAAGATTTCCCAGTTTCCCTGGAAGCTTGTTTTTAAAGCTTTCTTTCTATTTGTTTTTTAAATTTAAATCCAACTTAGTTAACATATAGTATAATAATGATTTCAGGAATAGAATTTAGTGGTTCATCTCTTACATGTAACACCCAGTGCTCATCCCAGCAAGTGCGCTCCTTGATGCCCTTCACCCATTTAGCCCATCCCCCCACCTAACATCCCTCCATCAACTCTCAGTTTGTTCTCTGTATTTGAATCTCTTATGGTTTGTCTCCCTCTCTGTTTTTATATTATTTTTGCTTCCTTCCCTTATGTTCATCTAGTTAGGGCTCTTTTATATAAAAGGACACAGAAATGCAGAATCAGACACAAGAGTCTGCATTTATTTAAAATGAGAAAAAAAGTCGCAAGCTGAAAACTTAGAAAAGTTGGGAGAAACCCTAAAACATCACTAGATCCATAGAAATAATTTTTTTGTCCATTAACTGCCAACACATCTGTGTAATAATTTTCCAGACTAGCTTTTGGCTCCAAATATTTGCAATCTTATTTCTTCTCTACAATGGATATAATTCCAGTGCTGGATACCATATTTATATCATTATATGACTTCTGTCTCTTACCTTAACGAAACAGTGCTGGATAATTCGCTATAGTGGGCAGTAGGAATCTTTTGGAATCCTTTTGTGTGTCAGGAAAGCCAGTGATAACAAAACTATAAAGAGAAGTTACTGCAAACTACATAACCAACTCCCACTAAATTCAAACCAAATGTATCCCCAACTCAACATCTCAGGGTACTACAAGGGGTCCCATGCAAATGAGGAGCCCTGAAATATAAACTTCAATAGCTCCACTTGAATTTTACTCTTTAAAAATCATTCTATCATAATGCACCTCACTTGGTTAAAATGGTCATTATCTTTAGGGTAATTAAAAATTTGGAAACCACTAACACTCAGAACACTCACAAGTGAAGGGATGGTAAGTTTGGATAAAAATATCTTTAAAAATATTTCTCGTACAAATAGGAAGATACACATAAGGATGTAATTTCAAGATATTGTTATTTAAGAATTGTTTGTTGGCTTTAACAAAGAGTGCTGAAGGAAATAAAAACATGGGCTTAATTCTTACATATTCTTCTGATTTACTGTCATTCATTTTATATACTATTAAAAATATCATTAAAAATTTTCGCTTGAGGTGCCTGGGTGGCTCAGTCAGTTAAGTTTCTGACTCTTGATTTCAGCTCAGGTTGTGATCTTATGGTTGTGGGATCAAGCCCTGCATTGGGCTCCACACTGAGCGTGGGGCCCGCTTAGTATTCTCTCTCTCTCTCTCTCTCTCTCTCTCTCTCTCTCTCTCTCTGTCCCTTTGCCCTATCCCCCACCCTCTCTCTCAAAAAAAATTTAACTTAAAAGTCATAGACACTTTCCTATTATTTAATTTGTATTCTTAATCTATCAGAAATATCTGCAAGTCCATCGATAACATCCTTGGTTATTTCATGGAGCATATTCACATTATTGAAATAAAAAACCCCAAATCAAAACCAACATAGTTTTGTATCAAATGTGAAATTGCTCTTGGGTTCATGTTATAAGGACATCTCTTGACTCCTTAATAGAGCATCCTCTACACGTCCTCCCTTTGTTGAACATTAAAACTATGGTAATAGGGTTGTCAACATTTATCAAGTGATTGCTCCAAGCCAGGCACCGCTCAGCTAAGTGCTTTATATGCATTCCATGTTTAATTCAAAAACAGTTCTAAGCAGTTCTATGAAGTAGGTACCATTTTGCTGATGAAGAAACTTGAGGTTTTAGAGAGTTTCTATGAGAAGCCTAGATCCATGCAGTTTGTTAAGTGGCAGGCCTGGTGTCTGACATAGACTTAAAAGAAAATCTACTTTGGGCATCTGGGTGGCTCAGTCGTTGGGGATCTGACTTTGGCTCAGGTCGTGATCAAGTAGTTGGTGAGTTTGAGTCCCACATTGGCTGGTCTCCAGCCCCGCTTCAGGTGAGCTCACACCCTGCTTTGGGTGATCTTGAGCCCCGTTTCGGGTAAAAACAGGAGCCCTACTTTGGGTGAGCCCTGCTTCTCTCTCCCTCTCTCTCTCTGCACCTCACTCACTTGTGCCCTCTCTCTCTCTCTCTCAAAAAAAATCTACTTTGCAGTACTGTCACAGAAGCAATGAAGGGACAGCAGGAGAGTTTGAAACTTGTAGATAGCAGTTGAATGACTACAGCTTTGAAAAGGAGAACCCCTATATTTAAGGAACAGTAGAGCACAGGAAAAGACAGTAGAAGTCCAGCACTGGAGTCAAACTGTGTGGGTTTGTATTCTGGCTCCACCATATTTACTGGCTAGTTGACTTTGGCAAGTTGCTTAACCTTCTCTGCCTCAGTTTCCCCTTCTGTTAAAAGAAGATCCAATGAGGTATGAGGATCTAATGAGGTGACACAAAGCATTTAAACCAGTGCCTGACAAAGTAAACCCTGAAAAAAGGTGTAAGTCATTATTGTCCATTAATATTGAATTTTATCTGTGTTTTGAAATAGAGTATGTGGCATGTGCAGTGCTAAGTAAACAGTATAAAACAATTTATTTTGTGTTTTCTAATGCATGTATTACTTGTTGAAGGACCCCCTAGGTATATTGGAGAATGTGTTGATAGCAATATCATAACACCAATATAAAAATGCATTTTTGTTTTAAAAAATGAAAAACACTTCCCAGGACGATAAAATTTTAAAAGTTTGTACCAGATTTATATTTTACTTTGATTTAAAGGATATTGCCACTCTGTGGAAGAATTTTCAGTCCAGGTATGTTCCTGTAGATGTTATGACTTTTCAAAGCTTATACTATTTATGTTATAAAATTATTAATATCTTGTAGCTCAGCAGAAACAGTAATATAACATAATGAGAAAAGTTGCATCTCCGCTCCTGATACTCTTAATAAACACATTATTCATTTTTTATTCAATCTAACTGCAAAGAGCTATATTGAAAACATTGCCAAAGGGTACGTTTCTATTTTAGGGTGACAGGGAAATAACTCCTGAAGACTCTCAGAAGTGAGAAGCAAGATATAAATTGTACAGTAGATGGAAAAACATAAAAGATTCTGATCTCTATGAATAACTGTATTTCCCAGAGGAGTAAACATTAATGACTTTAATTAGATTATAATTGCTCATGAGAGCGAGTTCTTGCAAGAGATAAAAATACCTGACAATGCATTATGACTGAACGTTCTTGTCGGCGCCCTAGAGCAGATTAATGGCAGTGCCATTTGGAGGCGGGGCATTCCCTAAATGTAAACTAAGCCCTTAATCAGTGCCGACATGATGAAAAGCCACTCTTCTAATTAGGTCAAATTCGATTCAATCTTGACAGTTTTGTATCACGTTGGGATTTAAGACAGCACTGTATCTGTGGAAGACTCTAGAAAGTTATTCCTTATGAATGTTTCTTATTTCACAAATGATATAAACAAAGGAGAATTTGTGTGTGTGTGTGAGGGGGTAGGGGGAGTAGTATAACTTCATTTACTTGGAGGAACTGTCTTGACATAATCTGGTTTGGCCTTAGATTTAGGAATTTCCTTCTATTTCTTGGGCACAGTGTTGGAGTCTGTTTTCTCCTTTAGTCACCCTTGGTCCAGGGGACTGTTAAGAATAGATGCACTTTGCAGTTTCCTTAGGTATTAAAATGACTCAGTCACAGGCTAAAAATTTTAATCAAGGATTTTCAGGTTATTGCAAGAGCAGACAATATTTATTGACATGCCAAATTACTAAGTTTTTTAAAATGATTTCTTAATTTATCTTGTTTTTGATACTTAAAAAAAATTTTTTTTAATGTTTAGAGAGAGAGAGAGTCAGAGCATGAGTGGGGGAGGGGTAGAGGGAGACACATACAGAATCCAAAACAGACTCCAGGCTCTGAGCTGTCAGCACAGAGCCTGATGCAGGGCTTGAACTCATGAACCACGAGACACGACCTGAGCTGGAGTTGGACGCTCAACCAACTGAGCCACCTAGGCACCCCTCATGGATTATGTTTTTAAATCCTTCTAGTAGTCTGGGCCTGGGCTAATCATTTTGCATAATGGAATTCACTGAGATTTTGTAATGAATCTGTCACTGGACTTAACCGTATCTCACTATGCTGAGCCCAGTTTCCTGTGATACATTTCACAGCTTATTAAGTTCTTCCAAAGCCACAGATTCCACGTTCAACACAAATCAGTCAGGTAATAGAAGTCAGTGAGGCAGATGAGGGAAGGGTGTGGTGGGTTGGAGGTACAGCCTCTGTCTGGTAGGGACCGCAGATACTCGGCCATGCGGTTTGTGGTGCCCACTGGACCTCATGAGTAAAAAGATCTGGAAATCTGTTTTTATGTAAAGTCTTTGAGGGTTAAATGTTAGCAATTAATTAAAAGAAGAACTTAGTACACCAATTATACCAGTGTCTGCTATCCTTCTATGACATCTATATAAGAAATTTGAAAAAACAAAACAAAACAACCCACCTTAAACCTATCAATCTCTGTTATATTCCTTTGCCACACTACAGACCAGAGCTGAAATGCATTTGAAGAGAAGCTATCCAAACCAACATATTGGTCTAGCATCATATTCTACTATGCATTTTACTTCCAGGTATTTTCTAAGATTAATGAAGTTGTACTTCTGTTACCTATGTTTTTATGTGACAAACAGTACAACACAGTAGTGATAATGAGCCATATTCAAAGAGGAAGGATAAGCGAGAAATTTATCCCATTGATGAATATGTGGTTCTCCTGTTTATTTAAACCTTTGAGCGTCCATGCTGCTGGGTAGATTAAGGAACAGATGGGGGAGTTGTGATTTAATAGCACAGGGTTTCAGTGCCAATTCTGCCTCTGACTCCAGGTGCCCCTTGGCAAAAAAAGTCATTCTGTGCTGTAGTCTCTTGTTTTGAAAAGCCGCACAAAACAATTAAGACACAGTGCAAATACAAAATGGTATCTGAAAGCTTTTAAATCGTAGAGGATGTAATTTTGGATAAACCAATTTTTAGTATCATAAAAAGGATTTTACATACAGCTAATATGGGTGTGTGTACATAGAGAAAGGCAGACACACAGTCCTAATATCCGTGAAAATCCGTCTCAATTTGGAATGAAATTCTGCACCATGAATGTCTGACATGAATGTCTGACATAGACTTAAGAGGGCAAAAAGGAAATAATATAAAGGTCATGGTGAAGTTCAAAATTGAAAATGAATCAACAAGCAATGGGAGTAAATGAAGAATAAATTAACTTAGATAAAAGACGATACTGGCTAGTTGTTGGTAACGTATATTTTAGTTATTTCCAGAATTAAGACATCAACTGTTTATTAAAAGCAGTTATCTCCTTTCCAGTCAATAGTGTCTACCTGCACTTTACTGATTGATTAATATTAATTTTGTAACATGTGACCTTGGAATGAAGTTCTTTTTTTTTTTCTCACCTACTGTGAGACCAGATATAAGTCAAATACAAGACCCACTTTAATTGGTTTGGCAGTGCGAATAAACATGACATTTAAGGGTTTGGCCTGAGAGCTCTGGGCTTGAATCCCAATTCTGCTTCCTCTGACGTAAGTACCGTTGGGAAAATACTTCACTTTCCAACCCTCAGTGTCCTTATCCACAACTGGAGACAACAATATTATTTCTATCAGGGGGTTCATCGCAATGTTTATAGAAAATAGTCGATGTTTCTGTGTTTACAACAGCACCAGACACATACAAATGCTTAGGAAGTGGTGGCTGTGGTTACTGTTACAAAGTAAGTGACCCCACCCATCCAGATCCATTCTAGTAAGTACAATGGGAAGGATTTTATCTTGATTAGTTTCCTCAATAAGCAGTAATAGAAACAAGGTAAAGAACTGACAAACTGTTGGAAAATACTGTCAAAAGGACATGCAGGATATGCATTATTTAGCAAGGAATAGAAAGTCTGGTGTGTATCGTGGTATTTTAAATTATTTTATTAAAAAAAATTTCTTTAAGTTTATTTCTTTATTTTGAGAGAGCCAGAGACTGCATGAATGGAGGAGGGGTAGTGAGAGAGGGAGAGAGAGAATCTCAAGCAGGCTCCGCACTACCAGCACAGAGCCTGACACAGGACTTGAACTCACAAAACCGCAAGATCATGACCTGAACTGAAACCAAGAGTCAGATGCTTAACTGACTGAGCCATCCAGGTGCCCCTGTATCCTAGTATTTTCAATAAAATGAAAGAGGATTTGAAGAAGTATTAAAAAGATACTTCTATTTGTTTGCAGAGTGATTCAAAAGACTCACACACACATAGCTTGTATTAGGAGATATTTGGAATAAAACTGAAACCTGATGTGACACACTGAAATGAAACTATGTGATAATTTTAAGAACTTGTTTCTCTGGAGAGTTTGTAGTTCATATTTCTTCGGTGGATTGTAGACCTTGAAGGTTGTTATTGTTAACCTTAAGGTTAATAATTCCCCCAATATTTTATTTTTGTCCAATGGTAAAAGTAATATATTCAATATAAAATTTGAATAAGAATAGAGATGCTATTGAAAAATAATGGCTTGTGGATTAGAGTTAACAATTACTGTGGCATTTCCCCAGTGCCATTAAAAAAATAATAATTAGCAGTTGCACTTTCCACTTAGAATAACGTGAGCAATTCTTGGACTCCCACAAAGTTTTAAACTTTAGTCTTTATGGAAACATGAAAAGGAAACAAAGGCCGCTTGGCAGTAGGATGGTTGTAAGTTCACAGTGCATCGTTTGTATAACTAAATGTTTTCAAGCTGAGATTTGATAAAATGGTCTCTGAGACAGAGATCAGCAGTTTCTGTAAGTAGATTTGGCTAACAGTTTAATGTAGAAATATATGGTAACAGACTACACAGTCTGGACTATAACTTGGAAACAAATTCCAAGTCCAAAGCAATTTGAAGTTCACAACTAGATATTTTTGATATCATTGAAGAGCATACTTTATGAAAGAATCGAGGAAAGTAACCTCATAGGCATGTATTTTTGTGTTTCTGTAGGGGAGCTTCTTATCATAGAACTTCAGTGGGTCCATAGGCAAGACCACATTTAAAATGGCTGACATGCTTTGTGGAATGATGCATTATTATTTCAAATTATCTATGTGATAAGGGGAAAGTATTGGATCCTAAGAGTAACTTAAATGTACAAAACATGTATCAGATATGACAACACAATTGAACTAGAGCGTTTTAGCAAACTGAAGGGGTTAGACAAGTTATAGGACTAGGAACGTCTGTAAAAATCTATGAAACATGTCTATGGATAGAATTTGATTGACGGATAGAATAGTAGGTTGTAGAAAACTTGAAACATGTTGAGATGTCAACATTTTTTGAGTACCTTTTACTATGTACTGAGAGGAAGGAAATGAAAAGAGTCGGCAAGAGGTAGACCAAGAGGTCAGTATAATCTATGGGTGGGAGTGAAATCACCGTGCGGAAGCGTCTGAGGGCCTGCCATTTTGAATAAGGCTGAAGTTGCCAAACCAGTGGTAAAGAATGACTGTCAGCCAGTTGGTACTTACCCAGGCACTTGTTCTTATCAGCCTGAAAATACTGAAAAATATTAAATTCTAGAAGTGAATATGGTTGTGTTTTAAGATGACTCTTTACCACCCCCTTTGCCTTTTTTTGGTCTCTGTTCTAAATGGTCCAAGGACTATCTTCATGTACCACCTTAATATTTATATGATAAAAATTTTTTAAATGACTTTTTCACTAAGGAAAGTTTGTATAATTTTTATAAATTGGAGAACCAGTATCACCAGTCATAAATGTTTCATAACTTAAAAGTGAAAACGAAGGAAAAGAAGTATTAAAATCTGGCTAACTACTGTGGCTTGTGGAAGGCTCTCATTCTAAGGCATACTTGCTCTTTGTTAATACAAACATAAAAAATGCCCATATTCTTTCACCCAGCAAATATAACTTCTATGAATATATACTGGAGATTTGTTTATGACTGTACCGAGTGACCTATGTACAGGTTATCTATTGAAGCACTATTTGACCTACCAAAAGATGAGAATAAAATGCTTACTGATAGTGCTTAGTAAAATGTTATGATGCATCCACACAATAGAATATAACGGAGCTGTGGAAGATTTTATGTAGAGTGGATTGTTATGTGAAAAAAGATTCATTTGGAATATACACCTATACACACAGATCTTTATACACTTTATATTATATATTTTATGTATTATTTATTGTATATGTTATTTATTATATATATTGTTTATCTACTATTGTTTATTATATGTATAGAATATCTCTAGAAAGGTGTATTAGAAACTTGTGACAGTGGTTGTGTCCTGTGGGGAGAAAAGGGTGGGCTCAGAGTGGAGCAGAAGGAATCCTTACTTTTCACTGTTTATCCTTCTGGATGCTTTAAGTCACAGAATAGCAGTTAAAGAGCATAAGCTCACTTGCCTGGGTTCAAATCCTGGTTCTGCCGCTTACTAGCCGTGTCACCTTGAACAAGCTACTTAGTTTCTCTCCATCTCTATTTTTTAATCTATAGAATGGTGATATTAATTGTATTTACCTCATAGAATTATACTGAAGATGAAATACAATATGTGAAAAGTGTTTAGAATAGTGCCTGCCATTTGGCAAGACTATATGAACATTTGCAGTTATTTTTATTGTTGTTCCATGTGCTTATTTGATCAATTAAAAAAAACAAATACTTTTTTTGAAGAGCTTTCTCTAGCAAGAATTGATAGGCTTTCTATACATGATAATCAGAAGGAATTAAATGAGCCAAAAGGAGAATAGCTGCCTCACTCTCATGTTTCGTGTTAGGTCTGCATAGCTCTTAAAACCACCTTTGCTTTTATTAAAAAATTTTTTTTAATGTTTGTTTATATTTGAGGGAGGAAGGGGGAGAGAGAGAGAGAGAGAGAGAGAGAGAGAGAGAGAGATAGATATTCGTTGTGCCAGTGGGGCAGGGGCAGAGGGAGACAGAGACAGAATCCAAAGCAGGCTCCAGGCTCTGAGCTGTCAGCACAGAGCCCACGCTGGGCTTGGACTCACAAGCTGTGAGGTCATGACCTGAGCCAAAGTCAGATGCTTAACCGACTGAGCCACCCAAGCGCCCCTGCTTTTGTTTTGTTTTTTAAATCTCACTTCTAAAAGCTCTGCTTTTAGAACCAACAGGAACCAAATACTGATGAATATCCTTTCTGCATAGATTTGTCTTGTGTTCCATTTCTGAACACCTGGCTGTGAGGGTTTGTTTGTTTGTTTAAGTAGGGCCTCATGCCTAGCACTGAACTCACGACCCTGATATCATGAGCTGTGGTCAGGAGTTGAACATGTAACTGCCTGAGCTACCTAGGTGCCTCTGACTATGAGTATTTTTGTTATTTGCTTTTTTTTTTTGTCAGCTAGCATTCTCCACATTTTCTATTCTAGTGCTTTTTACCCTTATGATGAGGGACCATTGGAAGCTCATGAAATCAATTTAGTACGTTAAAGAAATAGAAAAGAATAGAATAGAAAACACCAAGAATATTTACTTCACAGTAAAGCAAAGTACTGTTTTGTGAAATTTTGCCTCCTCCCCCTCCAAAAAAAAGTGTGAACATCATCACCTACTTCTGAAAACCCAGTGGCAATTTCCCAATGTCCATGGGGATGATTGTGTAAGTTTCTAGCGTTGTGTGTTGGAGGGCGAAAGTCTTACCGAACTAGGAACCCCTGGAGCAAGTTGGAATCTCCCATAATCCTGCACCTGACACAACCATCCGGAACCCTAAACAGTCTTAGTGGCTCAAGCATCCTAGCGGCCTCAGGAAGTAAGGGGAGAGTGGGGGATGGATCAGAATGTATCAACCAGAGGTTTGGGTCAATTGGAAATAGGAAACTAAAGACCCAGAAGCTACATAAATTGATTGGCTCACTCCTGAAATGAAAATAGGCCAATTAGCCCGGCATGTTCTCTAGTTTTTATATGTTCTCAGTTTTTTTTTTTCAATGTATGAAATTTATTGTCAAGTTGGTTTCCATACAACACCCAGTGCTCATCCCAAAAGGTGCCCTCCTCAATACCCATCACCCACCCTCCCCCCCTCCCACCTCCCATCCACCCTCAGTTTGATCTCAGTTTTTAAGAGTCTTTTATACTTTGGCTCTCTCCCACTCTAACCTCTTTTTTTTTTTTTTCCTTCCCCTCCCCCATGGGTTTCTGTTAAGTTTCTCAGGATCCACATAAGAGTGAAAACATATGGTATCTGTCTTTCTCTGTATGGCTTAATTCACTTAGCATCACACTCTCCAGTTCCATCCACGTTGCTACAAAGGGCCATATTTCGTTCTTTCTCATTGCCATGTAGTACTCCATTGTGTATATAAACCACAATTTCTTTATCCATTCATCAGTTGATGGACATTTAGGTTCTTTCCACAATTTGGCTATTGTTGAGAGTGCTGCTATAAACATTGGGGTACAAGTGCCCCTATGCATCAGTACTCCTGTATCCCTTGGGTAAATTCCTAGCAGTGCTATTGCTGGGTCATAGGGTAGGTCTATTTTTAATTTTCTGAGGAACCACCACACTGTTTTCCAGAGTGGCTGCCCCAGTTTGCATTCCCACCAACAGTGCAAGAGGGTTCCCGTTTCTCCACATCCTCTCCAGCATCTATAGTCTCCTGATTTGTTCATTTTGGCCACTCTGATGTTCTCAGTTTTAATTTGGCAATCTAATCTATTTTATTGTCTTCTGTGGAATATCAAAATATCAGACAATGTTAAAATTTCTTGTCATATGTTTTTGTTCATTCATTCATTCATTCATTCATTCAAGTTTGTATTTAAATTCCAGTTAATGCAGTGTAACATTAGTTTCAGGTGCAGAATTTAGTGATTCATCACTTTTATGTAACACCTGGTGCTCATCACAAGTGCCCTCCTTGATCCCCGTCACCTATTTAACCCATCCTCCTGCCCACCTCCTTTCTAGCAACTCTCAATGTGTTTCCTGTAGTTAAGAGTCGACTTCATGGTTTGCCTCTCTCTTTTTACCTGCCCCCCACCCATGTTCATCTGTTTTGTTTTTTAAAATTTAACTACTTAAAAATCTTGATGCATTTAAACATTTCTTATATTCTTTTGTGTGTTATATTCACTGTTTCCTCTGTGTGAAAATGCGCATTCCCCTCCTAATTACAAGAAAAATTAGAGACTTTAAAGAACAGACAAAAATATAAAGAAAATAAAATTATATAATAGATGCTACCAGTGAGATTAGGAAATTTAGAGAAGTAAAAGGAAGCAAAGTAAAATTTACCCATAATGTCACCACTCACCAATAAATACTGTTTGTGTGTGTGTGTGTGTGTGTGTGTGTGTGTGTATTTCCTATTAGTGCATGTACATAAGTGCTTGTGCATGTGTGTAGGTAGTTTTGTGGTTTTTTTTTGCTAATATTAACAGCACATTGACAAGTAGCCAAATGTATAAATCTTCACCTGTATATTGGGCAAAAGGAAATGACCTTTTGAATTCTAAATATTGTTTTTATACAATGCCAAATCTCTTTCCAGGAAGTGTGTATAATTTACACGCTCATCAGTTGTGCCAACAGTGTAGTCTATTTGAGCAGATTCTCATCAGCACTGGACATTAATAATTATTTGAATATTGGCTAATATGATGGCAAAAAACTTGCCTCATTAATCTTTTACTTTTTTGGCCATTAGAAAGGTTGAATTTAAAGTTATTTGTTAAACCACCCTAAAATTTGTATGGAACCACAAAAGACCCCTAAGAGCCAAAGAAATCTTGGGGAAAAAAAAGCAAAGTTAAAGGAACCACAATTCCAGACTTCAAGTTATATTACAAAGCTGTAGTAAACAAAACAATATGGTACTGGCACAACAATGGACACATAGATCAATAGAACAGAAGAGAAAAACCCAGAAATGAACCTACCACTATATTGTAAGTTAATCTTTGACAAACAGGAAAGAATATCCAATGGGAAAAAGTTTCTTCAACAAATGGTGTTGGGAAAACTGGACAGCAACATGCAAAAGAATGAACCTAGACTACTTTCTTTTCACCATACACAAAAATAAATTCAAAATGGGTTAAGAACTTAAATGTGAGACCTGCAACCATAAAAATCCTAGAAGGGAACATAGGCAGTAGCAACTTCTTTCTAGGTATGTCTCTTGAGGCAAGGGAAATAAAAGCAAAAATGAGCTGTTGGGACTACATCAAAATAAAAAAAGCTTCTACACAGCGAAGGAAACAGTCGATAAAACTAAAAGGCAAACTGTGGAATGAGAGAAGATATTTGCAAATGACATATCCAATAAAGGCTCAGTATCCAAAATATATAAAGAGCTTATAAAACTCAGCACACAAAAAACAAATAATGCAATTAAAAAATGGGCAGAAGACATGAAGAGACATTTCTCCAAAGAAGACATACAGATGGCCAACAGACATACGAAAAGATACTCAACATCACTGGTCATCAGGGAAATGCAAATCAAAACTGCAATGTGATACCATCTCACACCTGTCAGAATGGTTAAAATTAACAACACAAGAAACAATAAGATGTGGAGAAAGGGGGACCTTCTTGCATTGTTGGTGGGAATGCAAACTGGCAAACCATTCTGGAAAACAGTATGGAGTTTCCTTAAAAAGTTAAAAATAGAAGTGCCCTACCATCCAGCAATTGCACCAGTGAATGCCCAAGAATATAAAAATACTAATTTCAAAGGGATACATGCACCCCTATGTTTATTGCAGCATTATTTACATTAGCCAAACTATAGAAGCAACCCAAGCAATTCATTGGTAGATGAATGGATAAAGATCAGGTGAGATACACACATACATACACACACACACACACACACACACACACACACACACACACACACGGAGGAATATTACTCAGCCATAAAAAAGAATGAAACTTTGCCCTTTGCAACGATCTGGATGGAATTAGACAGTATTATCTAAGTGAAATAAATCAGTAAGAGACAAACACCATATGATTTCACTCATTTGTGAAATTTAAAAACCAAAAAAAAAATGAACAAAGGAGAAAACGAGAGGGAGGCAAACCAAGAAACAGACTCTTTACTATAGAGAACAAACTGATGTTTGCCAGAGAGGAGTTGGGTGGGGGATGGGTGAAATAGGTGACGGGGGTTAAGGAGGGCTCTTGTGATGAGCACTGGATGTTGTATGGGAGTGTCTAATCACTACACTGTATACCTGAAACTAATATTACACTGTGTATTAGCTAACTGGAATTTAAATCACAACTGAAAAATGAAACAGTAATAGCAACGAAATGTATTTGTTAGTTTTATTTCTCTTGTGATTGTCTGTTCATGTCTCTTGTATAATTGACATTAGCACAACATTATTAAACTTTAGCCTCTATTTGGATTTCCCCAGTTTTTCCAGTGTTTCCATGTTTTTTTTTTCCTCTTGTTTTGCTTGTCACGGCTTCTTGGTAAACTTGAGAACCACTTTAACACTTTTTAGGAAATGTCTTCCTGAGGTTTTGATTTGAATTTTATAAACATGTAGATCAATCTGTTAAGATTAACATCTTTGTGATACTAAGGTTTCTAATCCAGGACCATGGTGTCTATTTCAGTAACTAAGGGTTTCCGAAGCACTCTCAAGCCTTGCCATAAGCTATTCACTTCCCATTTTAAGTTTCTCCAATTATGTCTTTGGATTTGTTCAAGACCTCTTTCATGTCTCACTAACATTTTATAGTTCTCTTCATTTAGGAGCTGCACATTTTGTGTTAAAGTTATTTCTGGGTAACTAAAAGTTTAGGTAGATAATTTCTCTCTACACATTATGATAATTTTGCTTTCTCCATTCAGATATCTGTACCTCTTATTTCTTCATTATGTTTTATTGACTTGCCTAGAATTTACAAGATAATAGAATATAACGAAATAACAAATAATAGAAAATGGTGATCTTATAATGCTCTTATAAAGATGAAAATGGTGATTTTATAATGCCCTGGGATATAGGAGGAGAACCAGAGAATGTGATGTTTTTGTAGATCAAATGAAGAAAGAGTTCTGGGAAGAAAGGAAGGATAGACAGTGTGCAACACTGTTTATAGTTTAAATAGAAGGTGAAAGAAAATTATTCTTTGGGCTTATCAATTTGGAGGTCACAGGTTAAATTTTGGTGGAGTGTATGGGGCAATGGCCTGACTGGAGTGCTATAAGAGAAGAGAAGAGAGAATTTGGAGACACCAAGTATAGACAAGAATTTCCAGGAGTTTGCTTAAAGGGACAAGAGAAATAGGATTGTATCCAGTGAATAATGTGAGAACAAATATTATATTTTTTAGGTGGGGGAAGAATATGAAGATGGGGGACATAGCAAGTTTGTGTGTTGATAGAAATAACCCAGGAGGGAGACAAAAGAGATGCAGGGAAAAGAAGGAAGAATCACTGGAGAAATATCTTGGGGGGCCATGCATGTGATTTACAAGCGTAGGGGCTCGCCATCGATAGGAGTTGGATAGTTCATCTGGGAAGGCAGAGTTTATGGACATAGATGTTGGTAGGTAGGTAAATATGGTGGGAGCAGTTTGTGCAAGTTCTTTTCTGATTCTTTCTGTTTTTTCATTCAGCTAAGTATGAGGACAGGCAGGAGGTGGTATAATTTGAAGCAAGAACAGAAGATGTGAAGTAGAGGGCCAGGAAAGTAGGGAAGCAGATAAGCAATGGGCATGAGGTATTATTAGTTCATTCCATGGAGGGCCTTCTGGAGTTAGTGGGAAGGAACTTAAATTGAGCCTGGTAAGTCTGGTTGAGTGATTTTCTCTATCACCTTTCAGATGCACAAGACAGTGGCAGCATTAATGCGTTTACTCAAGGTTGGAGATTTTCCAGGCAATAAAATAAAACAAAAGGGCAAAGGAGTGATTGACGATGTAATTTAAGGTAAGGGGAGAAATGAGAACATGAGGGGGTTGAAAGTGAAAAGGATTAATGGATTCTCAGTTGATCAACAAATCAAATGATCAACTATGTCTTTGTTTTTTATTCTGTTTGGAATATATGTTGAAATATGAGGGTCATCAAAATTCTCAGGCCGCTGCTTAGACAGAATATCAGTCACTCAGTAAAGGACCTCTGTCTAGTTCTGTTTGATGAGGACTTGGGTCTATGAACTGGGCTCAGGCAATATAGTCCCTAGTTTTAACATTTGAACCCATAGAACTAATGTCTCATAAGGGAAATAAATCTGGAAATTCATCTCTGAATGATAAACTATTTTAAAAATGTTTCAGAATAACATATTAAGAAACAAATCTCACACATGATCAATGAATAGTGTATACATTTCAGCTGTCCAAGAGAAAAGAGAGGCTTTGAGTGAAGAAAGTCTGAAACAGAAATAAATGTAGAGGGGCACCTGGGTGGCTCGGTTAGTTGAGCAGCCAACTCTTTGATTTTGGCTCGGGTCATGATCTCACAGTTCATGAGTTTCAGCATGATGTTGGGCTCCGCCCTGGGCACGGAGCTTCCTTGAGATCCTTTCTCCCTCTCCCTCTCTCTCCCTCTCTCTCTCCATCTCCCTCCCTCTCCCTCTCCCTCTCTCTCTCCCCCTCCCTCCCTCCCTCTGTCCCCCTCTGTCTCCCTCTGTCTCCCTCTGTCTCCCTCTCTATCCCTCTCCCTCTGTCTCCCTCTCTTTCCCTCTCCCCCTTTACCCCTCCCCCATTCATACACTCTTAAATAAATAAACATAAATAAATAAATAAATGTAGAACATTAGAAAGAACAGAAAAATCAGTCTTTGGAAAATAAGAAGCAGAGGTAAGTGTTCTCTATATATTTGTATTTGGATCTGTATGTCCTTGTGTTAGGTAGGTAAGAAGAGGGTATATGTAGAGGTGGTGAAATGATCAGCCAGGGCAAACAGAGTGGGTAGAAATCCATCCTACAGGGGATCTTGTAAGAACTCAGGCTACCTTCTCATTCAATTAGATTTACCCCTGGGAGTGTGGAGGCAATAAGATGAAAAAGGGGGATGAGTTTCAACAGGGTGTTACCCAGTATA
The DNA here is from genome assembly GCF_023721935.1 of Panthera uncia. Taxonomy (NCBI): domain Eukaryota; kingdom Metazoa; phylum Chordata; class Mammalia; order Carnivora; family Felidae; genus Panthera; species Panthera uncia. The sequence continues at coordinate 134,067,399 of NC_064810.1, forward strand.
TCTTGTGTATATCTCATAACCTCACAAAGAGAGAATTAACATTTGGGAGCTAGCCAAAAAATAGAATTACATATTTTTTCTTTATCTTCCTGAAGAAAGAAAGCTTCCTAGCTTTGCTAAATTTTGTGGAATTTTAATTAAGATACCAGACGTCTCAGACATAATTTTCAGGCAGCTTCTGGTAACAGTATCAATCTAGATGTTGAGCTCAGCGTAGTCAAGCCCATTTCTGTTGACTATAATACCTGTTTACTTTCAGTGCTTATGTTCTGCAAAAACAAAGACATGATCAATAATTATGGTAAAATACTTTAGTTTTGAATGTCATTGGGTCCACTGAATAATAAAAAAGTTATCTAATAATTGGAATTATTTCTAATAGGAGGCTTCCCCACCCTATATTCCCTAGTACTTTTAGTCTGGTGAACTTTCTAGAATGCATATAAAACATGCTGCTAAATATTTCTGTCTTTAAGCTTTGATCTGGTAATTTTTTGGTATTGTATATGGAATCTAACTAGCAAGCTATTTGTATTTTATGGCTTTAACATTGAACTTAAATTTTTTAAAAAATATTTATTCATTTTTGAGAGAAAGAGACAGAGCATGAGTGGGGGAAAGGGGGGAGCAGAGAGAGACACACACACAGAATCTGAAGCAGGCTCCAGGCTCCAAGCTGTCAGCACAGAGCCAAATGCAGGGCTGGAACTCAAGAACCACAAGATCATGAGCTGAGCTGAAGTCGGACGCTCAACTGACTGAGCCACCCAGACATCCCAACAATGAACTTTTATTTTTAGCATAGTTTTTTTTTTTTGGGGGGGGGAGGTGATTTTAAGTAGAAAATTAGTAAAAAGACCTTCAATTATCTATACATGCTTAAACATTTTAAGGGGAAGTTGATGTATAAAACAAAATAGATGGCATATTTCTCCAGGAAAGTTGTACACCTTTTATGTTTTAGATTCTGAAATGTATCATCAAGCTGAAATAATGGAAAATTACACTTAAAATATAGATGCATTTTTCCAGGTGTGATTGATTGTAATTTTAGGTAAAGGCCAAATACTACTTAGGAAAAAACAATCCCTTCTCTGAAAGGTTTTATAATATGCTTATTTGCAGTCTTATTCAACTGTCTTAAACACAAGAAGAAAAATATAAATCAAGCTCTATTTAAGTATATGAAATGCAGTAGCAACAAATACAATTCTAGAAAAGTGACAGTAGACAAACTGTTGTCACACAGTTTCAGGAGAAATATGTGGGTAGGCAAGTTATGGGCAGAATTTTAAAAATGTAGTGGATTTTCCTGGGCAATCACATTGCCAAATATTGCTGAGTCAAAAACATTTCCTAGTATGCTTTTACTTTCTGTTTATTCCCCTTTCTTCAATTTATGAAATTTTTAGAACGAGGTGTAAATGTTGTAAGGATACCTTCAAGCTAGATATTGTTTTCAATAGTGTCTAAAGGTGAATGGAATTTGAATTCCCTCATTCCGTTTCTATGTTCAGTGATACCAGGTTTGACCAGGGCAAGACGGGGCAGCCTTGGGCTTCCATCAAGCTGGCCTTATTCCTGAATCTGTTTGATGGCTTATGATGGCTGAAATGCTGGCCTGACTTACGTGCTTCTCATTTCAATGAAAGTTTTCCAAAATATTTGCTGTAGTCTGATTTTATTTAAATAACCCCCAAATATTTATTAAATAAGTCATTACTATACATCACAGAGGGATCTCAAAGTCCCATACTAAAAAGTCATTTTGAGAATAATCACATTGGAAGGTTCTATGTTCATGTTAGTGTTGCTGAAATCATTCTTAGAGTTGTGTGTATGTATTCATGTGTGTAATTATTTTTTGAGTAGATTCATTGTGGCAAATATTTATTCTGAGGATGGGGTTTTTTGTTTTTTTTTTTTTAATTTTTTTTTCAACGTTTTTTATTTATTTTTGGGACAGAGAGAGACAGAGCATGAACGGGGGAGGGGCAGAGAGAGAGGGAGACACAGAATCGGAAACAGGCTCCAGGCTCCGAGCCGTCAGCCCAGAGCCCGATGCGGGGCTTGAACTCACGGACCGCGAGATCGTGACCTGGCTGAAGTCGGACGCTTAACCGACTGCCCCACCCAGGTGCCCCATGGGGTTTTTTGTTTTTATTCTTTTTAATATAACTTTTCCTTCCTCTAATTGTAGAAATTTACACAAAAGTATTGCAAAGTGATAATCTTTCATATTGCTTGAAAAAATATTTGAAATGCAAAGAAACCCACATTCTAATTAAAATGTTAAAAATTAAAAACAAGGAGAGAATACTAAAAGCAGTAGGAGAAAAACAACTTTTTATGTACAAGGGGACCCTTCCCCCATAAGCCAACCAGCAGATTTTTCAGCAGAAACTTTGTAGGCTAGAAGGGGGTAGCATGACATATTTCAAGATACTGAAGAAAAAAATTGCCAACCAAGAATAGTCTGTCTGGCAAAATTATCATTCGGTTGTAAGAAGAGACAGAGAGTTTTCCAGACAAGCCAGAGCTAAAGGAGTTCCTTACCCTAAACTGGCCTTACAAGCAATGCTATAGGGCCTTTGTTAAGCCGATAAGAAAGGCACTAATTAGTCATAAGAACACATATGAAAGAATAAATCTCACTGGAAAGGTAAATATATAGTAAAGGTATTGTATTAATCATTTATAAAGTTAGTATAAAGGTTAAAACACAAAAGTAGTAAAAATAACTGTGATTACAATAATAGCAGATACACAAAATAAAAAGATACAAAATGTGACATCAAAAATATAAAAGTTGGTGGAGGGGGAGGTGAGAGTATTAATGATCTTTACAATGGAATCAAACTTAATTTGTTATCAAGATAGACTGTTATAGATATGAGTTGTTATATGTAAACCTCATGGAAACCATACAGCAAAAAACTATAGTAAATACATACAAGATAAAGAGAAGGGAACATAAGCATACCACTAAAGAAAGCCATCAAACCACAAAAGAAAACAAGAGAAGAAGAAAGGAACAGAGAAGAACTACAAAAACAGAAAACATTTAACAAGATGACAATAAGGACATACGTATCAATAATTACTTTAAATGTAGATGGACTCTGTTCTCCAACCAAAAGACAGAGTGGCTGAATGGATAAAAAATGACACCCATCTATATACTGCCTACAAGAGACTCACTTTAAAAAAATTTTTTTAACGTTTATTTATTTTTGAGAGAGAGAGAGACAGAACACGAGAGGGGGAGGGCAGAGAGAGAGGGAGACACAGAATCGGAAGGAGTCTTCAGGCTCTGAGCTGTCAGCACAGAGCCCAACGTGGGGCTCGAACTCATGAGCCGTGAGATCGTCACCTGAGCCGAAGTCAGATGCTCAACCGACTGAGCCACCCAGGTGCCCCAAGAGACTCACTTTAGTTGTAAGGACACACATCCTGAGAGTGAAGGGATGGGAAAAGCTATTCCATGCAAATAGAAGCCAAAAGAAAGTTGGAGTAGCTATACTTAGACAAAAAAGACTTGAAAACAGAGACTGTAGTAAGAGACAATGCAGGGAATCACATAATGACAAAGGGGTCAGTCTAAAAAGGTGATAAAACGTTTGTAAATATTTACATACCCGTCATAGGAGCACCTGAAGATATGAAGCAAATAGGAACAGACCTAAAGGGAGAGATAGACAACAATACAATAATAGTAGGGAACTTTAATACCCTACTTGTATCAATTCAGACAGAAGAACAATAAGGAAACATCAGCCTTACATGGCATGTTGGACCAGATGGACTTAGATATATATAAGAACATTCCATCCAAAAGCAACAAAATACACATTCTTCTTATGTGCACAAGGAACATTTTCAAGATAGATAATAATAAAGTTAGGAGGACTGAAATCATACCAAACATTTTTTTTCCAACCACAAAGTTATGAAACTAAAGTGTAAATTAAACTGGAAAATTCACAAATACGTGGAGGTTAAACAACATGCTACTGAACAACTTATGGGTCAAAGAAGAAATCAAAGGAGAAAGAAAAAAAATACCTTCAGACAAATGAAAATGGAAATACAACATACCAAAATTTATGGGATGCACAAAAAGCAGTTTTAAGAGGGAAATTCACAGCAATAAATGCCTACCTCAAGGAACAAGAGAAGTCTCAAAAAACTTAGCTTTATACCTTAAGGAACTAGAAAAAGAACAAATGAGATACAAAGTTTGTAGAAGGAAGGAGATAAAAAAGATTAGAGCAGAAATAAATGAAATAGAGACTACAAAGACAATAGAAAAGGTGAGTGAAGCTAAGAGCTGGTTCTTTGAAAACATAAACAAAATTGACAAACTTTTAGCTAGACTCACCAAGAAAAAAAGAGTGTGGATTCAAATAAGTAAAATCAGAAATGAAAGGGATTTACAACTGATACCACAGAAACAGAAAGGATCGTGAGTCTACTATGAGCAATTATATGGTAACACTGGACACCTAAAAAATGGATAAATTCCTAGAGATATACAACCTACCAGGACCGAGTCATGATGAAATTGAAAATCTGAACAGATTGATTGCTAGTATGGAGATTTAATCAAATTAAAAAACCTCCAATCAAAAGTCCAGCACCAGAAATCTTCACTGGTGAATTCTACCATTCAAAGAAGGATTAATGGCAATCCTTTTCAAACTCTTCAAAAAAAATAAAAAAGGAAGTAACTCTTCCAAACCCATTTTATGAGGCCAGCATTACCTTGATACCAAAACCAAACAAGGATGCAGTAAGACAAGAAAATTACAGGCCAATACCCCTAATGAACATAGATTCAGAAATCCTCAACAAAATATTAGGAAGCCAAACTCAACAATACATTAAAAGGATCATACACCGTGATCAAATGGAATTTATTCCAGGGATGCAAGGGTGGTTCAACATCTGCAAATCAGTCAGTATGATGTACCACATTACTGAAATGAAAAATAAAAATCATATGATCATCTCAATAGATGTTTATCCATCAGATAGGGACGAGAATTGGGAGAATAAAATTTCTTAAAGATTAGGTGATGCTTTAGCTGTTCATTATTTACTTACTTTAAACAGTCATTGCTTCTGCTCTCTTGACATTATGGACTACTTTTATTTTTCTCCTGGTGCATATGGTATACCTAATTTGGACTTTTTCTCATAGAAGGTAAAAACTATACCTCTGTGATATTATCAGTAAGTAGATAGTATGTGAATTGTAATCTATACCTTCCACATCTACCAGAGAACCTGGCACGTAATAGGTACTCTATAAATATTTTGTAATTTTCTCTGAAGATACTCAACAGCTTGACACAGGAGATGAGATGGGCAAATATTGGTGGCATGATCTAGAGGATTTCCCCCCTCCTTCCCCAAATCTAAATGTTTTATTTGTTAGATGCACTAGAATGTATTTCTAAAGGTGGTTGTAGAAGCCAATATATTTAAAATCTCTGATCCTTCTGTATAAAAAGAGAAAAGAACCACCTGTGTGGATCAGACATGGGACAATGACAGTGTACACTGGGGGAGGAGGGATGGAGGCAGGCAGAGACCAAGTAAAGAGACCTGATGGAGAGAGTAGAATCTGAAGGTTTGAACATTAAATTATGGCTCAGGCTCAGTCATTCTAGGGAATGGTCTCTTAAAAATGTATCCAAAGTTACGTTCCAGATGGTAAGATTGAACATTAGAGGAGTGGTCTTAAAATACATGAAAAAGAATTCTCAAAAATCTAAATAGAACTCCAGGGTGAGTGGTTTCAGTTCAGGATAGGAAAGAAATACTCTGAGCTTCAAGTAATAGGAGTGGTCCAGATGGTCCCAAGGACGGTCCAACACCAGGTTTGAGAGACTCAGACATGGGCAGTGATCTAGTTTCTGAGAGACTGGGGTACAAAGCAGGGACACTGGATGGGAGTGGGATCCCTAGGAAATTGCGATTCTTTTATTCATTCATTGATGTGACAAATATTTATTGAAAATTGTAAAGCACTGTGCAAGGCAAGGGAAAACGATGGGTACTGAGGACTGAGGCTACAACACAGTGATTGAAGAATTGCAGTGCTGAGTTTTGGAATGGCTCAGCAGCAAGAATGATCTAGAATTTAGCCCCTGTCAGGGTGGGCTGAAACCTCAGGTGGAATTTACATGTGTCAGCCCGGTGCCTGAGATGATAGTGCTGAACAAGGCAGTACAGAGTCACTTATTTTCCACTGCTTTGGAGGATGGTGGTTTAAGGTGGCCAAGGCTGTTGAGTAGACCAAGGAAACAAGTTTTTTCGAAGAGCCTTGGTTTTGTGGACCCAAGGGACAAAGTTGTTTCTGGTTAAATCTCACAGATAAAGTTCTAACCAGCTGAGAAGGAAACCATATTTTAAAAAGACTTAAGTCACTCTAAGGGGCCAAAGCAGCCTTCCCACATAGATCACTGCCAAAGCCTTGTCACTTTATGGGAAAAGAAGATCTTCTTCTACCTAGTCGGCCGACTGTTATTTAGAAGTTTCTTTATGCTGCGTGTAGACGCATGAAATTCCACCATGACCCCTCATTAGTCTAAGCTGGGAACATACGGGACTCTGGCGTGGATCACTTCATTAAGATCTGTATTATTTTAATCCATGAGGAAAGGGTGCAGGTGTGCTTTAAAGGAGTAAATCTGAGAGAGGGAGGGTAAGTGTTACTAATGGATGACTAAGATAAGGAAAGGGGAAGGAAATAAAATGCCTGCAAACCGTCTTTGATTATTTTAAAAACTCTACCTTTCAAGGAGACAGAATCAAAGTTCTTGAGTGGGCCCTCTGCCATGCCTCTTTGAAATGATAACAGTATTTTTGCATTATGCCAATGGTGTTCTGTTCATGGATTCTGAATTCCCGAGTTAACCTACTAAAAGGTTATTTTGTTGCACGTAGAACCCAATAAAACTATTGATTTCTAAAGTGTTTGTAGGGTGAAGCTCAATTCGATGAATATATTAATAAAATGAATAAATGATAAATGAAACATAATAAATTAAGAAAAACCTCAACGTAAAATGCCTTTTAATATGTTCAGGAGGGAGTGTTTCAGCTGCTAAATGGATTGCAGTTAAATGAATTAAAAAACAAAATAAATTTTAAAATGCTCCATTATTCATTAAAGTACTTTAGTGCCTCATTAATCTATTTTAGATCACTTAGGCCCATAAGTGCCTATTGTCAAAAGCTGATAAAGTGTGAGGAATTGCTTTTCATACCCTCGAGTCAACTGAAGGCAGTAGCACATCTTAAGGTGTTAAGGTCAAGTCTACAGGGCATAAAGTAAGTGTCTTTGCAGCTTGCAAACTTTTTAAAAGGGATATTCGGAGGAGTTATTTTCATGTTTAGAGACAGTTGCACTTTAAAATTTCTTGTTCTTTAAAAAAAATTTTTTTTAATGAAATGGGAGAAACTTCTCAATTTTAAACAACTCCGTTTCCCTCCTTATCCAAAGAAAGCACTGAGACACTTCAGTGGGCCAGCCTGAAATATTTCCCGAGTTACAACTCAGTTGCAACTTCCATTTCTTTCCAGCAATGTTGTAGTCTCTGAAACATAAGTTACATGTCCTTGAAACTATAAGGAGATTAAGATAAATGTGTTTAAATGATTTTACAGGCAGATTTACACTTTAAGTTTACAAAAATGTATGTCGGAAAGAGCATTGAATGCTACTTGTCTTCTTTGCCACCTCTGGGAAGTCTCAGTTCTTCTGAATTTGGCTTTCACTATGAGGTGACTGGTAATAGCGATGGCAGATCGAATGGCAATGATGGTCCCTTTTGGACCTCATGATTTCTAGTTCCTTTAAAAGAAATGTAGAATAAACAAAGTCCTAGAGGATAGAATTTTAACACCCTGGGCACTGAAACGGTCATGAAAAAACAACACACGACTAAGAAGTGTATTAGTAGTCTTTGGATGAATGGATTGAAGATGTTTAAAGATGGTAACTCTTGTTTCCCATAGTCAATTAGGAACATCTGATTTCGCTGTGGGATGTTAACCCTATTCTGAAAATTCTTTAGAACAAGCCGTTTTACTGAGGCCCAACTTGAATTTAACAAGAATTGGAAATCCAAACATGGGGAAACCCATACCACCTGAGGTTCTATTGTGCAGTGTCACCTAAAAAAGTACAGTAGAAATCCTGATCCTCTGGGCGCCTGGCTGGCTCAGTCGGTTGAGCGTCCGACTTCGGTTCAGGTCATGATCTCTCGGTCCGTGAGTTCGAGTCCCACGTCGGGCATGTCGGGCTCTGTGCTGTCAGTTCGGAGCCCGGAGTTTGCTTTGGATTCTGTGTCTCCTCTCTCTGCCCCTCCCCCACTCACTCTCTGTCTCTCTCTATCAAAAAATGAATAAACGTTAAAAAAAAAAAAACTAAAAAAAAAAAAAAAAAAGAAATCTTGACCTTCTAGCTGTTCCCCTTCTCCCCCACAGTTCATCACAATCTTGGCCTTCTGTCAGTTCTGTTAGCAAAGAAACCCTCTCATCCATGGGATGAAAACTCATAGGACCAACTAATCTTTGGGTGGTCATTTTTCTTGGATATAGCCTGCCACAAAAATGAAGGCAAACAAACAAAATGAACCAACAACCAGAAAAAACCCCAAAACCAACAAAAAACAAAGCAGAGTAGAGATAGTGAGGGAGGCAGAGCTTTCAAGACATCGGTCAATTGCCTGGGTCAAGCCAGGCTTGATCCCTTGGATTTTCAGTTATGTGAGCAAGTAAATTCCTTCCTCAGCGTTAGCTAGATGGAATTGTTTTCTGTTTTTTGCTCCCAAGAGAGCAATTATTAGAAAAGAAAGTTAATATGAAATACCAGATATTTATTGATATTAATTACTATGTTTCTTCCACTCTCAGGGGCCAATGATTGTGATGTTTATCATTTATTTAATAATATTTAAAGAGGAGAAAAATGCTGCTATATTAAATATATGGGTCCATTTTTAGATACATCTGAATTTTGTAAATATTAAATGTAAACAATATACCTTAGAATGAAGAAATAAGGATATTTAAGCACTTTACTTTTTCTTAATTATAATAGTTGAAATTATTCTTTTGATTAAATGACAAGTTTGAAGGGAGATTGGGAAAGTAGGGAGAAAAAGCACAGTAGAATTTTGGAACAGGAACTCTGTGGGTGAAATGAAATCTCATGGAGGGAGACTGGAGCGAAAGACTTTGTACATTATAAAGCATAATGATAGCTATTGGGTAATAGTACTTTGATGCAACAGGCAAGCTGAGAGTAAGATAATGGTAGTGCTATGGATTGTGCTCGGCATAGACGATATGAAGGTCATCATGGCGTTTGTGGTTTCTGCCCTCACGAGGCTTACAGTTCAGTGGGCCAGGTTAGTGGATTTATTACTCTTCCTGATAAGTCACTTGCATCTTCTTCCTTAGGTCCTGGCTTCCAGTCTCTTTCTGCTGATTCTTCTAGTCCCCTACGGAGCCCTATTAACAAGACCTAAATCATGCCATGTTGGCTCTCTCCAGAGAAATCTCTTCATCAATCCCTCCAAAATCTACCACCTAGCCTCTTTTTATAGCCTTGATCTTTGCAAGGCATCTGTGAGTTACAAAACAGGCTTTCTTTGTTCTCTTATAAGGTTTGTATATGAGGGTGCGTTTCTCTCATTTACCTGGGTTTCCTACTGACAGAGAGTCCTTTCTAGCTTTATTTACTGAAAGCATTACACTTACAATTTATGAACTATTTATTAAAAATCTCCCTATCATGTGGTGATGGATGTTAAATGGACTTATTGAGACCATTTCACACTCGAAACAAATATGAAATCATTATGTTGTACCTCTAAAACTAACATAATGATATAAATCAAAAAAGAATCTCCCAAAACATACTTAACAAATCTGTAATTACACACATTTAAAATGACATTGCTTAGTGATGTCTACAAGACTATTACTCTTAAATATCATTTTTCTAAGCGATAAACCCTTCTTATAATTCCAAATGACCAATTTTTTTATAACTTTTGATAACAGTCAGCTTTCTTTTATTAGAGAGCACTATGTGTGTGTGTGTGTGTGTGTGTGTGTGTGTGTGTGTGTGTATATATATAGAGAGAGAGAGAGAGAGAGAGACAGAGACAGAGACAGACACAGACAAAGAGACAGAGAGACAGAGAGGGAGGGAGAGAATTCCAAGCAGGTTCTGCATTGTCAGTGCACAGCCCCACATGGGGCTCCATCCCACGAACTATGAGATCATGACCAGAGCCAAAATCAAGAGTCAGATGCTTAACCAACTGAGCCACCCAGATGCCCCAGACAGCATTCATTTTAAAACCACATGTGTATTTTCTTTATTTGTTTCTTTTTCACATCTTGGAGGTAACTATTTCAAGGTTAAATTTTGTGATCTGTTACAATATCTTCTCTTTCAATGATTTTATCTTTCTTGACTTAACCTTTTCTTTCTCTTACTTTACTTGGTTCTTATCTTTTATTTTTCTTCAATGATCCTCTTAAATTTGTGTCTCTTTAAGCTGCTTCAAATTCTTTCTTCAAATAGTCTGGTCATAATGGGTATACAGGTTTCTGCATATCAGACTGTGCTTTAGAATACAACTTGGAAATTAAAATTATGTATTATGTAGTTTTGGAGAAAATTTTCAATTCTAATTTTTTATTCATTCATTCATTCTTACTGTCTTTATTCCCCCAAAGATATAAAGTAGCTTTCAGGAAATATATATAATGAAAAAGCATAGTGTTTCTTTTCCAAGGCATATTCTGAATATTTACAGATATCATGGCAAAACTGACCCATATCCAATTTGTTTAGAATTTTGGTTAAATGGACTTGAATTTTTTTTTTTTTTAAATCAGTACTAAGTGACTCTTGGGGATGGCATGGGGCTATAGTTATTATGCAACATTTCACAAATACATTTAAAAAGGAAACTTTTTCCCCACAAAATATCTATTTATATATAAGAATTAGTGTTCTAGGAAATCCAGTTGGAGAGATGCTTAATTAGTTAAATAAAAATAAAACCAACAGCAGGAAAAGCCAAAATAGAGTAAATTATGCCAGAAGGAAAAAAAAAAAAAAAAACAACCTCACAATAAAGTCTTGCATGATTTGGCTTTAAATTTGTTTTTGACCTTCCTGGAGGTGAAAGCAAAAGAGAATCATGGTTCACTACATAATTCTCACTGTATGGGAAGAAGAAAGAACACATTATTTCCTTGGGGGCAGACACACTGCCTCTGTATTATGACAAATGTGTTTCGGTTGGATCACATAAGGTTGTTGGATCTTTTCTTGTAGCCTTTCTAATGTCCACCTTTACTGAGAATAAGCTGGGTGGGTTTTACCAGACCCAGGGGGCCAGTCGTCAGGCAGTATCATCAGTTAACAGAGGTGAGTTCTCGTGGAGCAGTAGACAAGAAAGAGGCAGAGTCTGAATGTCAGAAAGATACAGAGAAGTCGCTGGACAATTTCACATAACCACGCGGCACCTCCTCCCTAGGGTTTCGTTTGAAAATAAACTCGTGATTCAAAACCAAGTATTATCCATTCATTCGTTCATCCATCTTCTATTTATTTAAGGGAATCTTGTATATGTCTTTTACTTCCTTTTTTAAATGTTTATTCTTAACAGAGAGAGAGAGAGAGAGAGAGAGAGAGAGAGAGAGAGATTGCAAGTGGGGGAGGGGTAGAGAGAGAGAAAGAGAGGGAGACACAGAATCTAAAGCAGGCTCCAGGCTCTGAGCCGTCAACACAGAGATGGATGCAGGGCTTGAACTCACGAACGGTGAGATCATAACCTGAGTGAATCGGATGCTTAACAGACTGAGCCACCCAGGCACCCTCTTGTATACGTCTTTTAAAGGCATCATTTTAATTTTGAAAATGAGAATGGGATATTTTTTACATGCAGTTTTATGCTGTATGTGTTCCATCTATAAAGTAACCATGAAATAAAACTGTTGACTGTTACTGAGTCGACAGAATTCTTCATTTGTCTAGGATGAGGGAGTTAGACCAACTTCTTGTGACAAAGATAGCCTTTAGAGAGTCACTTTGTGAAACCTGTCAACTTTCTAAATACTGGGTTGACCAACCCTAATTTTTTCTAACAGAAAGAGAACTGGATCACTTGTTCAGTAGTTTATTGATGATATTTGGAAGCATAATTATGTGCTATATTTCTTTATGTCATGAAAGTAAATAATTCCTCATCTATCTTTCTTTATGAATTACAGCACAGAGGCTCAAATGAAAGCCTCAGAAGTTGAATTTTTGGCATTAAGAAATACTGGATTGTGATGGGTCTGAGCCCAGCTCCACCATCTACTAATAATAGGACATATGTGATTGCCTGAGTCTCTCAGAACCTCAGTGTCTTTATCTGTTAAACAGGAATATATTACACACCTCACAAGGTTGTGAAGAGGAATGCATATGCCAATACGAGCAAATTCTTGGGGCCTGGCACATAAAAATCACTCAATAATTTTTAGAGATGATGGTGGTGATGATTGGATATTTTATGATGAGGCATAGATACATTGACTACTGTAGTACTGTTTTTAAGATTGTATAAACAGCAGACCATTCATTTATAACCAAATGAGGAAAGAGATAAGATCAACTCTTCCCTTCTTTTTATTATTATTTTACAGAGCAGCTGATTGCTCTGGAATGGCAGAGATAGATCTAAATTGAAACAGTTTATTTTCAAAGGACTCTCCCCACACCTGACAGCCCCAGAGGATATTGGCAGTCAGCACTAAATTTTAAAGTTCAAACTATGTTTCCGTTATTTAATGAGGATTTTCTGTTCTTGTTTTCCCCGAAATTATACTTTCATTGTTTCTCTGTGCACTGCCATTAAGAATGTCATGTTCTTTTAATCTTAACAGCTGCTTTTAGAATTCATCATCATTTTAGAATTCATCACCATGAATTCATCATTTGGGAAGGTATTAATTGGATTGAAGGAAGGCAGCAGTTTTACGGTAGTATCTGAGAAACAGTAGAAATAGGGGAACAATTAGAAAGGAAGGAAACAGTGTCTATTATGGCATCGATGCATTTTTCTGTGAACATTTATGAAGAACATAGTTGCCATTTAAAATAACCTTTCTCTACTTATGTGTATTCTTACAGATAAGAGAGTCATTGGTGGTGGAATAAACCCCACAAGAAGAGATCAAGTTAAATAATTTATTAGAGCAATTGTTTTCATTGCTGATGGCTTGTAAATGGAAAAAAAAATCAATGAATTCATTTTATATTGAGAAAGGTTTCCAAAACAAAATGTCATGGTCATATAACACTTGAAGATTGTTTGGATATATCCAGACCATGAAGACCCTGCCACGCTCTAAGTTAATACTGCTTCTAGAGTTCAGAGAGCATACATTCTATAGAACACAATAATTGACAAAAGACATTTTATTTTAGCACATTGTACATGGGATGGTGTCTGTACCAATATCAACCCCATCAACATTTCAGAAAGAGATACTATACTACAGTTTCCAGTTACTTCAAAGTTTTTAGATATGTCCCACAAAATGATTGGTAACTCTCATTAATTGATATAGCTACTTACTAATAATTTTCAAATTAAAAATCTAGTAAAAATAAAAAATTCCAACAATGTGAAAAAAACCAAAACAATTCTGATATAAAACCATGGTAGTGATTATACTGATTATGAGTAAACATTGTGAATATGTGTTCACGATAGGGCATATTGTAGCACAGCTACATATTTGTTCTGAAGAATTTTATTAACAGTGATAATTAATCAACCCTTATTTAGTGTTAGCATTTCATTAAGTGCAGGGATGGTTAGTGGTATTGTTTTATACAGACCCGGAAGCATCATTTGGTGAAAGCCTAATTTACCTGACTTCATTGATCTTTTCCTTTCTTTTAAAAATTTCAAATGGAATCTCAAGTGAATAAATTAGTAAATTTATCATTTTCTCTATAATACTGTCATAAGGACAGTTTGATAAAATGGCTCATTATAGTCAATGATGTGAAATATGAGTTTCATCAGCATATTTTCATCAAATGCAGCCACAGAAATTAGTTTGCTATTATCAAGGACTGTGGAATGCAAAAATAAAATTAAGCACGCTATTATACTGGCTAAATTTTGGGATTGACCCATGTGAGTTAAAATTAAAAAAAGAAAACTTCTAGTGACAAAAGAAAATCAAAGAAATCACCCAAAATTAATTGACAAGTGATAATGCTAGTCATGTAATGACTATGTTTTAAATAACTTGTCATCCCCTTCAAAGGTAGCTTTCAGGTCTGCTCTTTAGTGTAGTCATAGTCCTAAAATGTGATTTTTAAGCCTTTTGGTAAAGCAAGTCAAATCTTATGTATAATAAGAATTGCTTGTTGTCTATAGCTATTGTTTATGAGAATTCAGCAATTTGCAGTTCCTATTATATCTGTGTTTTGAATCCTCATTTTGCTTAAAACGGGACATTTAAGAAATCATGGAGAAGTCTTCTTGATTTAGATTGGCTTATGGTGAATGCACATGCATCCATTAAGTGCTGGTCTTAGAACATTTCACTCTTGTAAATATCTATATTAGTTAGCTATTGTTGTAAAAAGGGCACACAGCCAGTCACCACAAAAAGTAGTGGCATACAAAAACAAGCGTTTATCTAGCTCATGTGCCTGTGGGTAGATGGGGTTGGACGTTCTTGGCTGAGGTGGTTGGCTGGGTGAGTCAGCTCCAAGGACTTCTCATCCTCCTCTTGGAATCAGCAGGTTTTCTAGGCATTCTCCTCTTCTAGCAATAGTAGAAACACAAAAGAGAGAACATCTGAGGACTTGTAAGGTCTCAGTTCAGAAATAACACCTGATCTTTTTCAAAATATTGGTCAAAGTCATATGGCCAAACCCAAAGTCAAGGCGTAGGGCAATATGCTTTACAATTTGAATGGGATAAACTGCAGAATCACATGGCAAAGCGCATGGATGCAGAGAGGGGTGAAGAATCTGGGCTGGGGATGAGATTGACCATAACATCAATTTCATTAAGGTAAGAGTTACACACATTAACTCAAACCATGACAAACATAAAGAAGATATAAGGAGACTAAAAAGTTGGTATAACTGTGTATCTTTTTTCACAAACTGATCACAGGTGTGGGGATGTCCAACCAACCAGTTATAATTTGAATTTCTAGTGTATCATAGCTACGCATGAATCAATGGTAAGGGTAGAAAAAGAAGATGCTTTCTATAATATCTTGTGGAAAGTCAGAATATTTAGGTAGACTCACAAATAAAAATACATGTATGTTCTTTTAATTGTACCAGAAGGAAATTCAGATACTCTTATTTGATTTAATTTTTCAATTTAAAGGCTTCAACAAAAATGTTTTGTTCCCTTTAACTCTTTTTTCTTGACTTTGCAATTGAAGTATAAAAGTCACAGTACCTAAAGTATCATAGCCCCACTGGCCCAGCCCAAATGTACACTGTGATAGATGAATTTGAGCACATTGTTTTGAAGTAAGTAGATAATAAAAATAAATAAAAGCGAAGTGAAAACTTTTATAGAAACATTTTGTAATTTAGTGAGCAGAAAATCTGAAATCTCAAGCTTCTGAAATTATGGCATATTTGAAAAAAAATTGTTCTGTTAATTCCACATAAAAGCTAAAGAAGTAGCAAGAAGAGAGCAGGAAAATAAGTCGGAAGAAAGAAAGATAGTAGAGGAATCAAGAGGACAGAGGATGGGAAGTACAGAGTAAATCTCAGAAGAGTCCTGAGAGTTACAGAGATTCAGGGATAGTGTGCTGAAGTTTTCTGATAGCAGAGGGAAGGAAGTTAGTATTAAAATGTCAGAAAATAGAGAGGCACCTGGGTGGCTCAGTTGGTTGAGTGTATGACTTTTGATATTGGCTCTGGTCATGATCCCAGGCTCATGGGATCGAGCCCCGTGTTGGGCTCTGCACTGAGCATGGAACCTGCTTAAGATTCTTTCTCTCTCTCCCTATGCTCCTTTCCCTGACTCTTGCGCTCTCACTCTCGCTCGCTCTCTCTCTCTCTCTCTCTCTCTCTCCCTAAAGTAAAAGTAAAACTACTTCAGCCATGGGATAGCTCAGTAGACTGGAATAGGGAATATTTTAGGAAAAGGACAGCTAAATGTCACTGGACGCCATTGTTTTTAGGTGGAGTCCCCCTGAAGATGCATAAGCTTATATTATTGGAGAAGGCTTTTTGTTTGACATAGTGCAACACAGTAAGTCACAACAAAACAGAAGAATGGAACCTGGATAATAGTGTAAAGTTGAACACATACAAGCAACAGAACATAATATTCCAGCTTATATCACAGGATATCATCTATCTTCCTGGAAACGCAAGAGGTGGAATTGTAAGAATGTTGTGCTAACCTTAACCGAGAAAGTCTATATCTGAATGTGACTTGAAAACTAAAAATAAAGGGAAACATTGGTAGATCTATAAAATATTGACTGACCTGTATTAATGATTAAAACCCTCAGAGAGAGCAACTATACAGATTCTTTGTGAAATCTAAGGCCACTAGGACAATATAGTATATAGTGATTAATAAGAGTGTGGATTTTGGATCCAAATAGAACTGAATTTGAGTACTGTTATTTCCTGCCCAGCATAAGGGACATTGGGTCAGTTATTCAAACACCCTTTGTCCCAGTTCTTTTATCTCTCAAATAAGGGTAATAATATCTACTTTATAATCTTGTGAAAATAAAATGAGTGTCTAATCAAAGCACTAGTGCTTAGTTATGGAATAAGAACTCATCAAATGTTAGCTATCATTATTACTATTATCGGGCATTCAGCTAATATAAAGGACCTAGGTTTAAAAATGTGCATTTGTCATTCTTAGAGGAAAGATCAAAGTGAAAAGAGCTCTCCATCTGGCTTATTACAGTGGTAAAAGATTTTTTTGAGGAAAGAAAGAATGCTCATCAATCTGCCATATGCTTTCTCAAAAGACTAGTTTTCGGTTCTAAAGTCAGAAGTCACTTGAGAAGACTACAGACTGCTAGTGTCAAGAGTCAGTACGTAAGGAAACTATGACAAATCTCCATTGCTTTGTGTCACCCTGAGAACAACTTAGTCCTTGAATGGCAATCCAGAACAAATAAATGGAGGCTAATTTAACAATCATTCCCATCTTCACGAGGGCATGTGAGTCTACATAGCATTGACTCTTTTTAATATGGTCTTATCTTCATGAGATAAAACCTTTTGAAGACTGGAAAATTTATTTCACCTGGAGCATTTGAGGTGAGAGTGTATTTAATTGCTGATTATTCAGAAGCTAATGCCTGGATGGAGTAATGTGTTAAAGAAATTCTCAACTGTTGCTATCACTGCTAAAGGGTGTTATGTTTATGGCTGGATGTTGTAGTATTTAACTTGAGGAGGCATCTGATGAGAGCAGTGATATTTTGAACATTGTTCTGATTGCCCTTTATTGTTTCAATCCTGTTGTTATTCAGGATGACATAGAATGACAAACTAAACAGCAGGAGAAATTTTATCCCTTGCCACAGCATTATAGAGAGCTCAGACTCCCCATAGGCAAATTTAAATATTGCCCGTGTCTAGCTCCTCTTAAAAAGTAAAAGGCTTCTGGACAGTTACGACTTCATGTTGTTTCTAGTGGCACCTTCTGCAATTTGGTGGGCCTTGAAGTGAGATGTTATCATATTCTTCAAGTCCAGTTCTTGACGTACTGACACCTCCTGATTGAGCTAGTAAACCCGATTCCAGAGGGATTACAAAGATAAGGAATGAGGCACTCTGTTGAATGCACATCCTCTTGTCACCACCTAGAGCTCTAGCCATTGTTATGGTGATCAGTTCCCAGAAGGTTTTTGTGACACAAAACAGGGACACAAATCAGACAGTGGCTCCTCCCAAGCCAGAGTCCCCATACCTGTCACTTTCTGCTCCAGGGTGGGATGGGACAACTGTGAAAATCATGTCAGCATTCAAATGAAGTGGGGTTGACTTAGCACCGTGGGCCCATCCTTGACCAATGAGGGAAAAGGAGTTAATGAATCCGTTGCTCCCTTTTGTTGCTTATGAACCAGGTACTATTTTACTGATCCTGGTTTTTCGGATGAAAACCGGGGACAAAAGGTTATGTGATTAAGGTCGGTTAGTTGGTAAGTGACCAGGCAGTCTGGCTGCAATTGGTGACCCTCGCCATTCTACTCCACTCTCGTTTCATTTCTCATTCATTTCTCATTCATTAGCAGAACTCTTCTTGATCCCCTTCATTATTTCACAAATGCATGAAATCAGAGAATTGTGGGAGGTGTCACTCTTTGCCGTGTGACTTCTCTCTGTGAATGCCTAAAAACGAGAGCTGGTCTCCTGAGCCACTAATAGCTGTGGGAAAGAAATCTCAGAAATCACTCCTGAAAAACAAATAAGATTAGCTTTTGGGGCGCCTGGGTGGCTCAGTCGGTTGAGTGTCCTACTTCCGCTCGGGTCATGATCTCGCCCTCTGTGAGTTCGAGCCTCACGTCAGGCTCTGTGCTGACAGCTCGGACCCTGGAGCCTGCTTCGGATTCTGTGTCTCCCTCTCTCTCTGCCCCTCCCCCGCTCATGCCCTGTCTCTGTCTCTCTCTCTCTCAAAAAATAAATAAACATTAAAAAAAAAAATTCAAATAAGATTAGCTTTTGAATGGAAGGTTGCCCAGAACAGTCATTTCCATTATCAAGAATTCTCTTCGCATGAAGATTGTGTCTTATCTTTCCCTTCATCATGTCTTCCAAAAGCAGGAGAGTGCGCACACTAGCTTGTGCTCCTGTGCATGCATGCACGTGCACACCCACACACTCACAGAGTAAATATGATTTCATTGTTGTTCAGCACTTAAACCTGTGGAGAAGTCTGCAGTCAGCTCGTTTCTCTTTCCTTGTAGAAGAGTTCTATCTACAAGGAAGCTTGTGGAATTCTTTTTCAATTTTGAAATGTAAAAAATTTACCAGGATGTATCTCAAAGTTTTTCAATCTTTATTAACCTCTTTTTTTCCTGGAACATTTTGGTTTTTTTTCCAGCAACATATTTATGTTCTGCCTCTGAAGACAACTTTGACAAAATGATACATTTTCCCCCCTTTTCTTTAGGCATAACACTGATCTGTATATTGGGTCTCTAATGTCTATCTTCTGCCTGTCATCTTGGGTCTATGTGCTGTTGTTTTCTTCGTGGTTTTTTTTTTGTTGTTGTTGTTGTTGTTAATTTTTTTTTTAATGTTTATTTATTCTTAGAGACAGAGAGTGAGTGGAAGAGGTACAGAGAGAGAGGGAGACGCAGAATCTGAAGCAGGCTCCAGGCTCTGTGCTGACAGATCAGAGATCAAACTCACAGACTCAGAGATCATGACCTGAGTTGAAGTTGGACACTTAACCGACTGAGCCACCCAGGAGCTCCTCTTTGTGTTTTTCTAAATCTGTTCTTCATGTCATTGATTAAGCTTTCTGAAGTACAAAGTCCATTCTCTACTGCTTGTAGTTTTTTTTTTTTATGTAAGAAAAATTTATCAAAATATTATTCTCCATGTTTTCCTATAATTAATATTTCACTTGTATAACTGAAAAGTGAAATTATAAGATAATTTTAGCAATAATAATATTTCAACATATATAGAATGGGGCCCAAATTACTCTCAATTAGAATGGAAAGTCTTGTAACACTTTTGTATTACACTACTGTAATGAATTTGTCTATGCTGAAACATGGTAACACCATTTATTCATCCAATCCACAGTTTTTTTTGATTTTACAGTCTTATTTTATTTTATTTTTGTTTTATGTATTTTTTAAATTTTATTTTTTATTTTTTAAAATTTACATCCAAATTAGTTAGCATATAAGTGCAAGAATGATTTCAGGAGTAGATTCCTTAGTGTGCTTGAAGTTTATTTTTAAGTTTGGCAATACTATTATTTTATTTTCTTCTTAATTTCTTTCCTTAGCATTGCCAGATCTTGTTTTATCTAATTCTGGTGTTCTTTTTTTTTTCTTTTCCAACTTTCCTATTTTATAAAGCACATGTTTTCTTTAATATATTTGTAAATAGGAAGTAAGTTTACTCTAAAAAATCCTTTTGTAACCTGAAATGAATCCTCGCAAGTGCTATCTTTATCCATCTTTTCAATTTCTGTGTTTCTTTTCTTCTCTTTAAGAAATTTTGTGCAAGTCCCAAGCTTTTTTTTTATTGCTTCATCTTTGAATGAAGTTGTAATTGATGCTGTTTTTCTGCTTGAGTTTTAGGTCCTCTGCTTGGAAAATGGGTTGGATGGCTAGGAGATGGCCTAGCATATGTTCTCTGCTTCTATTTTCATGACCTGAGAGAGACAAATTGGTGTGCAAAGGCACAGCCTGAGAATTATGTTTCCTTAATTTGTTGTAACTTCTGTCCAATGAGTCAGATAATTTGGTGTGTCCTATTGTGATGAAATCTGAGGAGTTTTGTTGTTTTGAATATAGGCGATCTTCCTTTTCTTGGTAAGCCATGCTCTTTGGTAATTTTGGAATTTAAAATGATGCTTGGCAAAGGATTGACTTTTCATTTTCTTGGTTAGAATGCTTTCGTCTTAGTGCAGGTGACCTGATTCCTCACTGAAAATTGGGCTGTCCTCAAGGCCATATCTCTCAGTGTAGGAAGCAGGTTTGAGGACTGTGTATTTATATACGTAGAGAGACATATGTCTAACTTTCTTCACTGCTGATCTGTGGAAAGAAGACTAGAGTAAGAGCAGTCTTCCTGCATTTTTGTATCCTGCTCATTGTTTGGATTGTATATTTTTGAAGCTGAAAGTTTCAATGGAAACCTGAAGGGCATTCTCCACATTTTTCTTGCAATGTTGCATAGTACTCTTAAGCTGGGAGATCGGTTTGTTCTGTTATCTGTACTCAACTTAGTCTACCTGGTATCTAACTAATAGCAACTCCCTGTGGTTTATGTATACGGTTGGGTTGCTTCTGGTGACATTAGAGATCATTTGATGTAACATTTTCGTTACTGTGGTTCATTTTATTGGACATTAGGGAAGGCTTTAAATAAATGTGTTGGCTACAAGAAACTTCTTATAAAGCATCTATGATACACTTAAAAGGATTTAAAGTAAGACTTTGTAGAATAATTTTTTTTTAAAGTTAAATTATGCTTTATCAGGATGAGAAATCACCTTATTGAGCACACTTTGCCAATATCATAATTTCCTCATTAACCAAAGCATTGCTATGTTGCATTCTCACTCCTAAACAAATTTTTGTTATTCTTAATATCGTTTGCAGTCCCTATCACACTCAAAAGTTTCAAAATCTTAAAAATTGGCTTATTTATACTTCTGCTTGAATAGGTCAAATGATGAGTTTATTTGTCCTCATTTTTCATCTTGTTATCTGATGTTGCATGTTTTTGTTTTTTTACCAACTTACTATTTTTCAACTAGGTAGACATTATAGGAATTACTTAGATAATAATCCATACCTAATTGTTTTAATTTTTCCATTATATTTTGTGCTCATTATTTTTCTCTTTTTATTTTATTCTTATCTTTTTAGCTACTATTTTTACAATCAGTTTTAAGTTACGACCAGTCTAGTGGTGATGGACAATACTCAAATAATATTTATCATATATATACCAACTTAAAATTACCTTTTTTCAAGGTAATCACACAAGATGTACTTGCTTATGAAAACCCAGGGAGGCCTGCATCTTAAATCTATAGGAATTAGAGTTCAAATAGAATGTCTGATAGAAAATGAACTTTCAGTCAGGAAATCAACATAACAAACTAATAAGGATACTTTGTGATTATTTGCGTGATTAAATTCAGGTAGATAGCCAAACTGGATAGTTCAGCTTAAAAAAAAAAATCCACTTTGGGATGAATAACATCACAGTTTAGAAGGACTGAATGTATCTTGCACTTGGGGTAAGACTGCTATTCATGAATTCCTTTTTCAGATGAAGGGACAGAGATGAAATCATTTGGAAAGGGCCACCTGGTGTTCTTCGCATCTGAGCCAGGATAAGCCTTATCCTTCTGTATCATTTAGCCTACTTAGCTATTCTCCTTTCTCTAGAGTTTACTACCTGAAGATTTCATGAGACGGTAGTTTGATTATAGTGGATTGCCTACCAGTGAACTAAAATATCCTACCCAGAAAATTTAGCTTTTGTATATATAATCAGATATGTTTCAGAGCTTTCATTGCTCTAGAAAATGTGTTACCCTTTTTCTTATAATTTTAAAGATTATACTTTCAGAGGGTATGATGCTTAGGTCCATAAGCTCTACTTCTCTTCTTATTCATCCTCTCAGTGAGTGCACCATAATCTGTTCTGTTATCTAGGTGAGAAACACAGGTGTCCTCCTACATGTTTCCCACCTCTTCATTCTCAACTATCATCAAGGTCTGTTTCTTTTACCTTCCAAATGTCTTTCACTATATATACTTTATTTATTATTTTTTAAGCCTTTACTGCCAACACTCTGGTCCAAGTTTTCATGATCTTTCACCTGAACAATTGCAATAGCCTCCTCACATGGCCTCCCTGTATCTCTTATGGTTTATTTCCAGTCTGTTTCCTTCGATCTCCATTCGGCAATAAATTGCAGAAATGGCTTTGCTTTGGCTTTAGACCAGGCATGGGTTGGCATGGTCATCTCTCATTATTCTCTCACTCTGTCTCCAGCCACACCAAACTTCTTGTGTATTGCAAAATGCCTGGCTTCATCCAGATATAGGAGGCTTCCCCAATGCTGTTTCATTTACCTGGAATGTCACATCTTTTTGCTTATAAATACATCAATGATTACAGAGGTCTTGGAAAGGAGATGATGTCTGAGCAGGGATATTAAGGATGTGTAACAGAAGATCACTGGGACGTGAGAGTAGTGGAGGCACTACATAACCAAGCAGGGCTTGGTCATGAACGATCTTATATGTTATGCTAAATATCTTGGATTTTTGTCTTGAATGTGGTGAAGAAACCATTCCAGTCATTGGCTACAGCATATACAAAATTTAGAGGATTAAATCAGCATGTGTTAAAAAATTTGTTTTAAAGGTAGTATCACACATTGAAAGGATTATACACTGGGGCACCTGGGTGGCTCAGTCGGTTAAGCGACCAACTTTGGCTCAGGTCACAATCTTGCGGTTTGTGGGTTCAAGCCCTGCGTCAGGCTCTGTGCTGACAGCTCGGAGCCTGGAGCCTGCTTCGGATTCTGTGTCTCCCTCTCTGCCCCGCCCCTGCTCATGCTCTGTCTCTCTGTGTCTCTCAAAAATAAATAAACGTTAAAAAAAATTAAAAAAAAAGAAAGGATTATACACCATGATCAAATGGAATTTATTGCAGGGATGCAAGGATGGTTCAACATCTGCAAATCAATCAATGTGATACTCCACACTAACAAAATGGAGGATGAAAATTATATGATCATCTTAATAGATACAAAGCGACTATTTGACAAAATTGAACATCCATTCATGGTAAAAACTCTCAATAAACTGGGTATAAAAGGAATGTACCTCAACATAATAAAGATCGTATATGACAAGCCCACAGCTAATATCATAGTCAACAGTGAAAAGATGAAATATTTTCCTTTATTATAAGGAACAAGACAGGGTGCCCACTATCCCTACTTTTATTCAACATAGTGCTAGAAGTCCAAGCCAGAGAAATTAGGCAAGAAAAGAAATTAAAGGCATTTAAATCAGAAAGGAAGAAGTAAAACTATCTCTACTTGCAAATAATGTGATATATTACATATAGAAAATCATAAAGACTCCACCAAGAAAACTACCAGAACTAATCAACAAATTCAGTAAAGTACAGGATACAAAGTCAGTATGTACAAATTAGTTGCATTTCTAATAATGAACTATCAGAAAGAGAAATTAAGAATACAATCTCATTTACAGTTGCATCAAAAAAAGTAAAAGACCTAGGAACAATCTTAACCTAGGATATGAAAGACCTATACATTGAAAACTTTTAAGACTTTGATGAAAGAAATTGAAAAAGACACAAATAAATGGAAAGATATTCTATGCTCATGGATTGGAAGAATAAATATTGTTAAAATGGCGTAAAAACAGATAGATTAATTGAACAGACTAGAGGACCCAGAAAGAAGCCATCACATATATGGTCAGTTCATTTATGACAAAACCAATGGCGAAAGATACTCTCTTCAATAAATGATGTTGGGAAAGCCACATGCAAAAAAATGAAACTGGACCCTTATACCATAAACAAAACTCAACTCCAAATGGGTTAAAGATCTGAAACTATAAGACTCTGGAAATAAAAATAAGTGGTAAGTTCCTTGACAGAGGTCTTGGCAATTATCTTTTTGGATTTGATGCTAGAAATAAAGGCAACAAAACCAAACATAAACAAGTGGGACTTCATCAAACTAAAAAGCTTTTGTACAGCAAAGGAAACCATGAACAAAGTGAAAGGGCAACCTACTTAATGAGAAAATATTTGCAAATCACTTATCTGACAGGGGTTAGTATCCAAAATATATAAATAATTTATACAATTCAATAGAAAAAAAAAGACCATCTGATTTAAAAACAGGCATAAGCACCGGGGAATGTGCTTTCAATCAGCTGCCACATAGGGAGCTGGCACCCAAGAAGAAAACCTGTTAGTACCTTTTTCGTTTTTTTAAAGTGTATTTATTTATTTTGAGAGAGAGAGAGAGAGAACGAGCAGTGGAGGAGCAGAGACAGAGGGAGAGAGAGAATTCCAACCAGGCTTTGTGCTGTCAGTGCAGAGCCTGATGTAGGGCTCGAACCCCTAAACCATGAGATCACAGCCTGAGCCAAAGTCAAGAATTGGATGCTCAACTGACTGAGCCACCCAAGCACCCCCTTGGTAGTACCTTTTTAAAGAACTCTGGAGAGCTGGAGCTTACTCACTCGGACCCCAGGAGCAGAGAGGGAGAATGATTCCAGGCTGGGCTTGCCCTCTCGTGGAGTGACTTAGCCCACCTGAGTTGGCTGTAGAGCATGTAGGTGCTGAACTTAGATGGTAGAGATGTGGTGTGGAAAGGGGGCCTCTGGAGCTAGAGATGGGGCAGAGGGCCAGGTCTGGCACTTGCCCAGCCTGGTGATTGACTCTAAGAAAAGCCTACCCTTTGCAGGCTTTTCTCCACTGCTCTGCATACAGTTATTTCACTTTGGTTTTTCCTGGAGGGCGAGTAAGCCAGCCTCTGCAGAACCCCCCTCATCGGTTTCTGCAGGGCGTGTCCTTCTCAGCCTTCAGAGATACCTTGGCTGGCCTCTGCCCAATGTTGGGAAGCTCCCACTTGCTTATGAAGAAGGAAGGCGGGCGCTGTCCACATAGGAAGTCAGAAGCAGTGCTCGGTTTGTATGACATGAGGAATTCAGGTTCAGAAGAAAATATTTTGGATGTTAGGAATAGATGGAGGATAGTCAGTAGAGACACAAAGACAAGGAGGTCTCCAGCAGCAGTGGTTAGGGAATTCAGACATGTCTGCAGAGGAAGGTGGTAGCAGCCCAGAGGCCAAGGGCAAAGTCTTCAAGTTCTGAGTATGCTTCTGGTTTTCATCATATTTGTGGAAAGCAGTATACGTGTGTGTGTGTGTGTGTGTGTGTGTGTGTGTGTGTGTGTGTGTGTGTAGATAATGCTTGTGATATAGGGAAGAGAAAACTGGAATACACTACACATAGCCCTGTAAATTAACATAAAACAGTATTTTTATTTAACAGAAGTGCCTTGGTAAATACGATTTTTGTAGCTTTTTTGGTAATTTATTTATTATTTTTAAATGTTTATTTATTTTTGAGAGAGAGAGCAAGCGGGGGAGGGACAGAGAGGGGAACAGAGGATCTGAATCGTGCTCTTTGCTGACAGCAGAGACAGCCTGATGTGGGACTTGGACTCAGGAACCGTGAGATCATGACCTGAACCGAAATCAAGAGTCAAATGCTTGGGGCGCCTGGGTGGCTCAGTCGGTTGGGCGACCGACTTCGGCTCAGGTCATGATCTCGCAGTCTGTGAGTTCGAGCCCCGCATCGGGCTCTGTGTTGACAGCTCAGAGCCTGGAGCCTGTTTCAGATTCTGTGTCTCCCTCGCTCTCTGACCCTCCCCCATTCATGCTGTCTCTCTGTCTCAAAAATAAATAAATGTAAAAACGAAATTAAAAAAAGAGTCAAATGCTTAACAAACTGAGCCACCCAGGAATCCCTTGGTAAATTATTTAAAGTGCTGTACAAAATACTTTTGGAAAATACAGTTGTTTGATTTTGTAGGGCATTCCTAACTGCAGTTTTTTGTGGTCTCGGTACAAGTCTTAGATTAGCAAACATTGAGTTCTTAATATTTCATCCAGGTTTAATGAGACTGAGAATTGTTATGTATACTGGAATTGAAATTAAAAAGACTGCGAATTTGGTTGATTGCTGGTGGAAATGTCCAGTTGTGCCTGAAGTTCAAGCTTGAGGAAGTCAGCAATTATTGGCCTTCCTGAGAATTACTAAAATGCTCTCAAAGGTCTGTATTGGGAAACTCATGGACAGCACCCCGTATATAAAGGAGCCCCAGTCTTAAGAGGCCAGAGCATGTCTTCTGAACACTGCAGACATAGCCTTTGACTGGAAAAATATTTCAAAGCACAATAGCCAGTGAGGAAATTGACTGGTAGAAATCATGCAACAGGGAACACTTGTGGTAGGTCACTCTGTAGTTCGCCCCTGAAGCCTGTATTATTTAACGTGCAGTCTCACTTGCTTACTACATGATTCTAACGTCTCCAAAATTCCTTTTTATAAAAAAAAAATGGGTAGAAACACTGAACAGACATTTTCCCAAAGAAGATATGCACATGGCCAAGAGGTACATAAAAAGTGTCTAAACATCATTAATTATCAGGGAAATGCTAATCAAAACCACAATGAATTATCTCAGACCTGTTAAAATGGCTATCCTCAAAAAGACAAGAGATATGTTGGCGAGAAGGTGGAGAATGTTGTGCACTGTTGATGGGAATGTAAATTGGTGTAGCCTCTGTGGAAAACAGAGTGGAGTTTTCTCAAAAACTTAAAAATAGAACTGCCATATGATCCAGCAATTTCACCTCTGGGTATTTATCTGAAGAAAACAAAATCACTATCTTCAAAAGATGTCTGCATCCCTGTGTTTATTGCAGCATTACATACAATAGCTGAGACCTGGAAACAAGTGTCCATCAACAGATGGATGGATAAAGAAAATATGGTATCTATATCTATATCTACATCTACATCTATATATCTATATCTATATATCTACATCTACATCTGTATCTATATATCTATATCTATATATCTATATCTATTTATCTATATACACACACATACATACACACACACATACAATGGAATATCATTCAGCCATAAAAAAATAAGGAAATCCCACAACATTTACAACAACATGGGTGGCCCTCGAGGGCATCAAGCTAAGTGAGAGAAGTCAGACAGAGTAAGACATATACTGTATGATGTCACTTATATGTAGAATAAAAAAAAAATGAACTCATAGATACAGAGAACAGATTGGCAGTTGCCAGAGGTAGGGGTGGAGGCTAGGTAAAGGGGTCAAAAGGTACGAACTTCCAGTTCTAAGATAAATAAGCTCTGGGGATGTAATGTACAACATGGTGATCGTAGTTAACAATACTGTATTGTGTACTTGAAGGTTGCTGAGCTAGTAGATCATAAAAGTTGTCATCACAAGAAAAAAATTATAATTCTGTGAGGTGATGGATGTTATTGTGGCAATCATTTTACAATACTTACATATATCAAATCATTATATTGTGCATCTTAAATTTATGCATATTATATATCAATTATATCTCAATAAAAGAAAGTTAAATCATGAGTCTCACACAAATATAGAACAAACACATATCAAAGATTTTACTTATTTGAGTAATTACTGAGGGAATCGGTAGGATTCCCATAATTTTCAAAAGAAAAAAAAACACCATGCAGTTATAAACATTGAGGAGTAGTGAGATGAATTTACAAAGATATGCAAAACTGGTCTCTCTCCAAAGGACAATAATCAACCACATCTCCACTGGACACAATTCATTTGCATTTGTATAGACAAAACCATTTGCATTACAATCCATTTTCTATAACTTAAAAAGAGTTGAAAAATAACTCAAACACAATGAAAGCTTAAGATAATCTCCAAAAGCATGCTAGTCAGGACCTCTAGAAAGTTTTTTTTAAAAAGTTTAACTTTTAAACCATTGTAAAGTCTTCCAAAATTCTTGCTGACCAATATTATGAGCCAAAAAGTATGAATAATTTAGGAGGAGTGACAGAAAATAAAGCTTGAGATTTTTGGTAGGGCTAGGTCATGAGGAACCTTTTACATCATGTTTAATCTCCATTTTCATCATGAGGGTAAAGGAGGAACCTTTGAAGTTATGTAGAGGGATTTTCCACACTTTACTTGCCTTTTATTACCAAAACAACAATTTCTGCTTTAAAAGATATATTTCTGGTAGAGTATTTTAGGTCAGTTGTGAAGTTCTCTTGGGTTCAGCATTTTCACGAAGTAAAATGGAGATCAACTGTCCATCTGCAAGGGTGCTCGGTGTAGGAGCACATCAACACATCCAACGTTTGGTAACCAATCTTTGATCTTAAAAAAAAAACAAAACCCTGGGTAACTCCGTTGGTTAAGCATCCAGCTTGATTTTGGCTCAGGTTGTGATCTCATGGTTCTTGAGTTCAAGTCCCTCATCTGGTTCTGCTCTGACAGCACAGTGCCTGCTTGGGATTCTCTCTCTCTTCCTCCTCTGCCCCTCCCCCACTCATGCCCCCCCCCCCCCCCAAAAAAAAACAAATAAATAAACACTACAAAAAACCTGGAAGCAAAAATAATATAAAAACAGGGAGGAGGACAAGACATAAGAGACTCTTAAATATGGAGAACAATCAGAGGGTTACTGGAGGGGCTGTGGGAGGGGGGATGGGCTAAATGGGTAAGGGGCATCAAGGAATCTACCCCTGAAATCATTGTTGCACTATGTGCTAGCTAACTTGGATGTAAATTAAAAATAATAAGTAAGTAAATAATAAGTAAAACCTAGAATACTTTGTATGAGTTCTCTGTTACCGTGGAATGCATTACCCCAAACCTTAGTGGCTTAAGCAGCAGTAAATATTTATTATCTTTCCCTTTCCCTTTCCCTTTCCCTTTCCCTTTCCCTTTCCCTTTCCCTTCAGGAATTCAGGAGTAATTTAACTTGGCTGTTTTGGCTTGGGTTCTCCCATGGGATTGTCAGATGTTCACTGGTTTGGTAGCTATGTGAAACTTGCCTGGAGCTGGCATAAATACTTCCAAGGTGGCTTACTCATAAGGCTGGCAGGTTGATGGTTGATGTGAGGCCTCAGTTTCTCCCCACCTGCTCTTTTCCACACAGCTGATTGAATGTCCTCATGATGTGCCTCTGACTTCTCCCCAAAGGAGTAATCCAAGATAGAAAGAGAGCCAGAGAGAAGCCATCCTTCTTTTGATATAGGGTTAGAATTAAGATGGCATCACTTCTACCACATTCCATTTATTAGAAGCAAACCACTAAATTCAGCCCACATGCAAGTGGTAGAGAATTAGGGTCTGACTTTTGAAGGGAGGAGTTTCGGTGAAATTACTAACGTATTTTAAACCCACCACATGTGTAATTAGCCTTAACTCATCCTTACCAGTTATTTATATTAACACAGTTGTATCAAAACTGTGCTCATCTACACTTTCAATTAATTCCTCTTTGAGCAAGAATACTGGTCGCTATTTTAAATTGCTCCCCACTGCATGACCACTATGGGTTGACAAAGTTACGCTGCCCATATTTGTGTACCCTACTGATTCGATTTGTGTTACTGTCCTGATGTAGGGCAATGTCCATATTGTGTGTATATACTAACAGTGCACAGGAACAGGCCACCCTCTTATGAAAGTCACAGGTTTAGTTACAGCGAGTTTAAATATAGAAACCACATCCGAAGTAACCGCTTGAGCTAAAGCCGACCCAAGCATAAGAGACTGTTAAAAACTGAGAACAAACTGAGGGTTGATGGGGGGTGGGAGGGAGGGGAGGGTGGGTGATGGGTATTGAGGAGGGCACCTTTTGGGATGAGCACTGGGTGTTGCATGGAAACCAATTTGACAATAAATTTCATATATTGAAAAAAAAATAAGATTAAAATAAACGTAAAAAAAAATAAATATAGAGCGCACTGGAGGTTTTCAGTTGCACTCACCCATCTTTTCACACTAACCTCCCAGAAAATCTACCAAATCTGCAGACTTGTGTTTTTTTTTTTTTTATTTCATATTAAAACTATTGCTGCCATGTAATGTGTACTATATATCCCTGTAAGTTAATAAAGTGAACATGCTTGGATTAGATGTTCATTTATGGATGCCCAAGTAGCTTCTATTTTGGTTAATTGTTGATCTTATATTTTTTTAAATTAAAAAAAAATTTTTTTTTAGTTTTTGAGAGAGACAGAGACAGAGCATGAGCAGGAGAGGGGCAGAAAAAGGGAGACACAGAATCCAAAGCAGGCTCCAGGCTCTGAGCTGTAAGCATGGAGCTCGATGTGGGGCTCGAACTCATGAACTGTGAGATCGTGACCTGAGCTGAAATTGGACGCTCAACCAACTGAGTCAGCCAGGTGCCCCGAGTTGATCTGGCATTTTAACCGGCTCTCTGCTGACCTTAGGTACAGAACTTATGCAGTTTTGTTTTGGATGTCTTCAGGTTAAATTTATAGGCAAAACACTCTTTTGGACAGAAGTTGCATTTGTTGAATATTCAGGGTTGTTGCAAGAAGGGGGGCAGAAAAGTTACCCTGCGCTTATTCTTGGGGGAATGTAGCCAGCCAGTATTATCCATTGTTTCACCTCCTTGTGTGGGCCCATGATGACAGGTCCCTATGAGCATGTTGACAGCAGTTTCCTGCTAAGAAACAGCCCCCTATACCATATGTTTATTATTAGCCAAGAACATTTCACAAGCAGTAAGTTTTAACACTCCAGGGGGCCTCTAATTATCTGAAGGTAGATGGGAAAATTTTCAATCTAGTGTGTAAAACAAAAATCTATCTTAATTCATCTTATTAAAATATTCAGAACCAGTAATTAATTTCAGAAAGGGAAGACATAGAGGGAATGGCTGTTTAGAAATTGAGGAAAGAGGGCGCCTGGGTGGCGCAGTCGGTTAAGCCTCCGACTTCAGCCAGGTCACGATCTCGCGGTCCGTGAGTTCGAGCCCCGCGTCAGGCTCTGGGCCGATGGCTCGGAGCCTGGAGCCTGTTTCCGATTCTGTGTCTCCCTCTCTCTCTGCCCCTCCCCCGTTCATGCTCTGTCTCTCTCTGTCCCAAAAATAAATAAAAAAACGTTGAAAAAAAAAAATTAAAAAAAAAAAAAAAGAAATTGAGGAAAGAATAGCTGGCCAACTTCTAAACTTGAGAATTAGGGCCTGAGAGGGAGAGGGACAAGTTGGATCCCAGGTCTTGGTTGACTTGGTCTCTGACCTGCCTTTGTTTGCATTTTCTAGATAGTGCTAACCTAACCTAACCTAACCTAACCTAACCTAACCTAACCTGATATGGGAACCAAGAGTAGTTCTGTATGTCCGCTGTTAAAATTTTAGCAAGAAGCTTTGTTTAATGCCGGCATAGTGATTAGGTATAATGTTGATTGATTAGAAACTTGAGGAAGCTCAAGTTTCCTGTCTGGAAAATGGGCAGTGGGATGGCAGTAATCAAGTTGTATTTCTTGCCTTTGTGCTGACATGCAAGCATGCTCACTGAGATATATTATTAAATGCAACTTACAGTTTTATAAATAAGTCATTATTATTCTTTTTTTTAGTGTTCATTTATTTTTGAGACAGAGGGAGCATGATCAGGGGAGGGCCAGAGAGAGAGAGGGAGATACAGAATGCAAAGCAGGCTCCAGGCTCTGAGCTGTCAGCACGGAGCCCAATGTGGGGCTCGAACTCATGAATCGCTAGATCATGACCTGAGCCGAAGTCGGACACTTAACCGACTGGGCCACCCAGGCACCACTATAAATAAGTTCTGATATAAATATTTGATTTTAAAAATTTATTTATTACTGTGTGTTTCAAAAACTTAGAGCTTACCCTCCACCTTTATTTATGATCTCATTTAGACATGAGTCTAAGTAGATATGGCCCTGCCAATGACTTTGTATCTCTCTGTTGTCATTGTTGATGGTATGTAGAGAGAAGATGATTCCTAAGAATATGCTGAATGTGTTTATTAACTATATTATTTTTTGTGAGCCTTGTACATTAACACGTCTGATGCTACCTTCTCAGGAGAGTTCCTGAGAAACCCCATCCCCGTAATAAAACATGTCTCCCTTATGCTCTCTGAAATCCCCCTATATTACTTACATTTATTTATTTATTTATTAAAAAAAAATTTTTTTTTAACGTTTATTTATTTTTGAGACAGAGAGAGACAGAGCATGAACGGGGGAGGGTCAGAGAGAGGGAGACACAGAATCTGAAACAGGCTCCAGGCTCTGAGCTGTCAGCACAGAGCCTGATGCGGGGCTTGAACTCACAGACCGCGAGATCATGACTGGAGCCGAAGTGGGCCACTTAACCGACTGAGCCACCCAGGCGCCCCTATATTACTTACATTTAAATGTCTTTTATTTTTATCACTGATTGAAGCATTTAGATATCCAGGTAATACACAAGAATTTTTTAGTTTGTCTTATTAATCTAGGATTAACCAGGTACCTAAGGAAACAGGATTTGAAACACCAACTTTCAGTGTAAAAGAATTATAAATCAATATCATATCATTTCCTTTTAAATGTAGGATGTTGGAGGACCCAAGACCTTCCGTATTTCAGACTTCTAGCACTTGCTCCTTCTACCATTTGCAAAGTGACGTGCTGGTGGGCGTTATGTTGAATACAGTGGGGATTGTTTTCTGAGCAGGCCACTCTGCCTCGAATCCTCACATTTCAATCTTTGCAAGGAAGCTCATGCATAGTACTATTCCAGGTAGTCAAACCATATAGATCAGCCATTGTAGGCAGAGTAAGGCCACGCCACATTTTATTTATCCATTTACCAATTGACACATTCCCTCCTCCACCCCCCCCCCCCCAGTTTTAGTCTCTTATCAATAATGCTATTATGGGGGAACCCGTGTGGTTCACTTAGTTGTGTCCAACTCTTGACCCAGGCTCAGGTCATGATCTCATGGTTCGTGAGATGCAATCCAGTGTTGGGCTCTGTGCTGACAGTCCCGAGTTTGCTTGGGATCCTCTCATTCCCTCTGTCTGCCTCCCCTCCCTGCCCCCCCCACCCCCCATGTGCGTGTGCTGTTCTCGCGAAATAAATAAACTTAAAAAAATTATGCTATTATGGATATTTTAAATCAAATCTTTCTTGCCTTTTGTGTTCATTGGGGCAAATTTCAGCCATTTACAAAAGTAGACAAAACAGTATAATGATCCTTACGTGCCCATTAGCCAGGTTTAACAGTTGTTAACTTATGGCCAGTCTTGGTTCTCTTCTACCCCACTCACTTTTCTCATAATTGTATTATTTTAAAGCAAATATCTGATGTCATATCACTCCATCTATAAATATTTCAGTAAACATCTCTAAAAGATAAGCCCCTTTTCTTTTCTTCTTATTTTTTAAAGATAAGCCCCTTTTAAAATAAACATAAGCCTCGGGGCACCTTGGTGGCTCAGTTAGGCATCTGACAACAGCTCAGGTCATGATCTTGTGGGGTGAGTGTGAGCCCCCCATTGGGCTCTGTGATGACAGCTCAGAGCCTGGAGCCTGCTTCCAATTCTGTGTATCCCTTTCTCTTCCCCTCCCCCGTTCATGCTCTCTCTCTCTCTCTTTCTCTCTCTCTCTCTCTCTGTCTCTCTCAAAAATAAATGAACACTTATAAAAACTAAATTATAAAAATTTACTTATCTTTTAAAAAAGATAACTAAAATACCATTAGCATACTGGAAAGTAGCATTGACTCCTTCAGTTTCTATACTTAAATCTAAATTGGATAGCCTTAGTGTTCACACATACGATTTTCATATAAGTATCATAAATTTTAAAGTTTGTTTGAATTAGCAAATACAGTTCGCATACTGCACTTGATTAAGATAAATATTCAATGTTTCTTTGACACTGTAGCTTCTCCCTTCATCTCTGTCTGTGTCCGTCTTTCTTTTGGAATTCATTTGTTGAAAGAACTGGGTCATTTCTCCTCTGGTTTCCTATACTCTGCTTTTTGCTGATTGTGTTCTCATGGTGCAGTTTAACATGTTTTTATGTTCCCTGTATTTCCTGTAAATTGGTAGTTGGATCCAGAGGCTTGATCAGAGTCAAGTTTCATTTCTTTCTTTCTTTCTTTCTTTCTTTCTTTCTTTCTTTCTTTCTTTCTTTCTTTTGCAAAACCACTTCATAGGGGGTATTGTTCTTCCTTCTGGAGGTACACAATGCATGTTTTTTTCCTCTTTTTGGGGGATAGCAGCTACCTATGAACCTCATTTGTATATCCTCAGTTCATTAGGAGTTGCAGCGTATGCTATTCCAGTGCTTCATAGCTTCTTCAGTGAGGAGAAATTCATCTCATCTACTGCTTTGATTACTCAATGGTACAGTTGATAAAAGAAAGCAAGAATGAATGCTTCATTTTTTCTCCTTTTCTTACCAGTTTTCAAAATAGTGAGCTGCTGCCCTAGCATCCTCCAGTGGTGACCAACCATCTTTTTTATTTAAATATTTTTAAAAATAGCATTATATAAAATAGAACTACCTGACGACCCAGCAATTGCACTACTAGGTTTATCCAAGGGATACGGGTGTGCTGTTTTGAAGGGACACATGCACCCCCATGTTTATAGCACCACTATCAGCAACAGCCAAAGTAGGGAAAGAGCCCAAATGTCCATCAATAGATGAATGGATAAAGAAGATGTTTTATACACACACACACACACACACACACACACACACACACACACATACACACACAATGAAGTATTAGCAATCAAAAAGAATGAAATTTTGCCATTTGCAACTATGTGGCTGGAACTGGAGGGTATTATAGTAAGCGAAATTAGAGAAAGACAAATATATGACTTCATTCATATGAGGACTTTAAGATACAAAACAGATGAACATAAGGGAAGGGAAGCAAAAATAATATAAAAACAGGGAGGGGGACAAAACAGAAGAGACTCATAAATATGGAGAACAAACAGAGGGTTACTGGAGGGGTTGTGGAGGGGGGATGGGCTCAATGGGTAAGGGGCACGAAGGAATCGACTCCTGAAATCATTGTTGCACTAGATGCTAACTTGGATGTAAATTAAAAAAATAAATTAAAATTAAAAAACTTAAATTAAAAATAGAATTATAGATTAAAATCCAGTCACATTTGGTACAATTCTATTTTCTTTAATTTTAGAGAGAGAGATAGAGTGTGAGTGGGGGAGAGAGGCAGAGAGAGAGAGAGAGAGAGAGAGAGAGAGAGAATCTCAAGCAGGCTCCATGCTTAGTGGAGCTTAATCCCACAACCCTGGGATCATGACCTGAGGCAAAATCAAGAGTTGGATACTTCACTGACTGATCCACCCAGGTGCCCAATACAATTCCATTTTTTTAAATTAAATTCTTAAATTTTATTTAAATCCAAGTTAGTTAACATATAGTGTAATAATGATTTCAGGAGTAGAATATAGTGATTTGTCACTTACATGTAACACCCAGTGCACATCCCAACAAGTGCCTTCCTTAATGCCCATCACCCATTTAGCCCATTCCCCCACCCCCACCCTTCCAGCAACCCTCAGTTTGTTCTCTGTATTTAAGAGTCTTTTATGGTTTGCCTCCCTCTTTCTATCTTATTTTTCCTTCCCTTCCCCTATGTTCATCTGTTGTGTTTCTTAAATTCCACATATGAGTGAAATCATATATTTATCTTTCTCTGACTTATTTTGCTTAGCATAATACACCCTAGTTCCATCCATGCTGTTGCAAATGGCAAGATTTCATTCTTTATGGTTATTGAGTAATATTCCATTATATACTATATATATATATATATATGTCATCTTTAACAAAAATTTTTTTTAATGTTTATTTTTGAGAGGGAGAGAGCCAGAGTGCGAGCAGGGGAGGGGCATAGAAGGAGACACAGAATAGAAAGCAGGCTTCAGGCTCTGAGTTGTCAGCACAGAGCCCAATGTGGGGCTCAATCCCACACGCTGTGAGATCAGGACTCAAGCCGAAATCAGACGCTTAACCAACTGAGCCACCCAAGTGCCCCAATATATAACATCTTCTTTATCCATTTGTCAGTTGATGGACATTTGGGCTCTTTCCATAATCTGGCTATTGTTGATAGTTCTGCTATAAATATTGTGGTGCATGTGCCCCTTTGATGGAGCATTTTTAATCCTTTGGATAAATACCTAGTAGTGCAATGGCTGGGTTGTAGGGTAGTTCTATTTTTAATTTTTTGAGGAACCTCCACACTGTTTTCCAGAGTGGCTGCCCCAGTTTGCATTCCCACCAGCAGTGCAAAAGTGATCCTCTTTCCCTGCAACCTCATCAACACCTGTTGTTTCCTGAGTTGTTAATTTTAGCCATTCTGACAGGTGTGAGGTGGTGACTCATTGTGGTTTTGATTTGTATTTTCCTGATGATGAATGATGTTGAGCATCTTTTCATGTGTCTGTTTGCCATCTGGATGTCTTCTTTCGAAAACTGTTCATGTCTTTTGCCCATTTCTTCACTGGATTATCTGTTTTTTGGGTGTTGAGTTTGATAAGTTCTTTATAGATTTTGGATACTAACCCTTTATCTGATATACATCATTTGCAAATACCTTCTCCCATTCCATTGGTTGCCTTTAGTTTTGATGATACAATTCCATTTTAATATTAGGTAGATATATACTAACTTATATTAGTATACACCCCACATCTACTTCTGTGTCCTCAGAGAAACTGAGCTCCCGTTGCTAAGACAGAGAAAGAATCATGGAACATATTGGAGATGAAATAGAGGAGGCGGTGAGGCAGAATATCCTGATCTACTGGCAATTCAAAAGAGCTTTTGGAGCATAAGAGAACATTTCAGTGGGATAGAATTGTTTTATACCTTGACTATGGCTGCATTTGTCAAAAGTCATAGAACTGTACATTTTAAAAAGGTGAATTCTCTACATATGAATTATACATAAAAGAAAATCATAATTCTAACTTGCTTTTACAAACATATTCATATTCTTCTCTATTTTTAAGTCATTTGTAGTGGCTTAATAAAAAATTATTATTAAAATGCTTGAATTTGGGGAAAAAATACATCCATAAGTCTAATTTCATTATGGTGGCTTTGTGACTTAGGGTCAATTTCTTCTTCTTTTTTTTTTATAATGTGAAAATTTGACTTAGGTAAGTTTCATTGGTTCTCACGGTTTTTGCACATTAGAATCACCTGGGAATTTTTAAAGAGACATTTATTTATTTGTTTTGAGAGAAAGAGAGAGAGTTCAAGTGGGGGAAGGACAGAGAGAGAGAGAGGGAGAGGGAGAGAGAGAATCCCAAGCAGGCTCTGCACTGTCAGCATGGAGCCCAGTGCAGGGCTCTACTCCATGAATTGTGAGGTCATGACCTGAGCCAAAATCAAGAGTTGAATGCTTAAATGACTGAGACACCCAGGCACCCCTCACCTGGGAACATTTAAAACCCTGATGTCCAGAATGTCTGAGAGTAGGAGCCAAGCATCAGTATTTAAAATTTTCTCCCTGGTGATTCCAATGTGCAGCCAAGTTTGAGAACCAATTATATGGGGTCTTCACTGGTTTTTAACCATGGCTGCATATGGAATCACTTGGGGACCTTTAAAAAAGACTGCTGTCTGGGCTGCTTCTCCCCTAGTTTTAAGTGGTCTGGGGTTGTGGCCTGAGCATTAGTATTTTTAAAAGTCTCCCAGGTGATTCTATTTTGCATTCAAAGTTGGAAACCTCTATTCTATATAGGTGTGACCTCAAAGGCTGTGTAGGGCTTGCTGTTCCTTTGCCACTTCTCTGGGATTATTGTTCTCAAAGTGTGGTCTTCAGACCAACAGCATCAGCGTTACCTGGAAAAGTGTTCCCCAAATCCTTCCCAGGTTTACTGAATGTGAAGCTCAGAGGATGTGACCCAGAAATCTGTACGTTTCAAGTCCTACAGAGGATTGTGATACACAGTACAGTGTGTGAAGCATTGCTTAGGGAATTTTGGTGGCTATTCCTTAGTTATTGGCAGTGGAGATGAACTCTCTTACTGCTAAAACCTGCAGGAAGCTCCTTGTGGATTTGGCAATTCTAGCATCTGAACCCCAGGTCAGAGAGAAATTATTTTGACACATTTGATTGCTCTTATGTCCAAGTGGTGTTATGAATGGCATGGGGCTCTAAGAATGGCCACTCTCTTCACACACAGTTATTTTAGCAAACTGTGGAAAATATGAACAATGGCATCTTTTAGATGCACCCAATTACACTGCTTTGCTATTAACATGGCCTACTTCTCTGTGATTCCGTTTCAGAATTTGTAGGTCTTCCTTTGTTGGTTCTGCTTTGATTTAAAAAAAAAAAGGAAGAAGCAAAGCTCATCCTGAAAGAGAACCACGTTTATAATAGAAAGTCCAGGGACTTCAGTGATTCCTCATCACAATGTCTTCTATTTTATCATAGCTCCATTTTTTTTTTATTTTATTGTAACAAGACTTCATAGCAAGTTGAAAAAGACGGTTTGCCCCAACTCATTTTATCCTGATTTAGAAAGATCGAAACATGTATACCTTAGAAAACAGTACTATATGGAAGAGTTTTATTCTGTACGTGGGCAGGATGGGGCACGGATCCAGTCATTTCAAATCTATGATTTGGAGTGGTGGTGGAAACTAGTAATCTTGTAGAAGACCTATCTTATGGCTTGTCAAAAATAGACATAAAAAGTAAAACTGGCAAAATCCTTAATAAATGAAACTGCAGTTGAAGATCAAAAATGTGATTGTCTCCAGTGTTGTATGACACCTCACCTCTTCCTCCAACAAAGATCTGCAGATTCTAAAACAGACTCACACTTTGCCTCTTTCTCCCCACCCAAATATTTTAATATTTAAACTACATAATTGACAGGATGGAGCAGTAAAACATGTCTTAAACGTAGCCCTAGTCACTTTGCTAAGTATGTATACCATCTATATATTTGGACTTGATGTTTGAATTGCCCTAACACAATTTCATTTCTTCTTTTTTTTTAAATTTTGTAAGACTTTATATTTTTTAGAGTGGTTTTGGATTCCCAGCAAAATTAAGAAGAAGGTCCAGAGATTTTCATGTACCCTCTGCCCCCATATATGCAGTCTCCCCCATTATCAATATCCCTCACAGAGTGGTACATGTGTTACAGTCGACAAGTTCACACTGACACATTATGGTCACTCAGAGTCCATACTTTACATTATGGCTAACTCCTGGTGGTGTGCATTCTATGGGTCTAGACAAATGTATAATGGCACGTATCCATCATTATGGCATTGTACCCGGTACTTTCATTGCTAACAATCCCCTGTTCTTTGCCTATTCATCCCTCCCCATGCCACGCTTGGCAACCTGCACCCCTGCTCACCATCAACTACTGATCTTTTTATTGTCTCCATAGTTTTGCCTTTTCCAGAATATCATACAGGTGGGATCATATAGGATGTACTATTTCATATTGGTTTCTTTCACTTAATGATATGTATTTAAGGTTGCTTCATGTCTTTTCTGCCTCGGTCTTTTTAGCACTGAAGAATATTCCATTGTGTGGTGGACCACAGCTTATCCACTCATCTACTGAACGACATCCTGATTGCTTTTACATTTCAGCAATCATGAATAAGCTGCAATAAACATCCACAGTGCAGGTTATACTGTGGATATGTTTTCAGCTCCTTTGGGTAAACACCAAGGAGTGAGATTGCTGGATCAGATGCTTAATTTTGTAAGAAACTGCTTCAAACTATCTTTGAATGTAGTGGTATCATTTTGCTTCACCACCAGCAGTGAATGAGAGTTCTTAACGCTCTACAACTTTGCAAACATTAGGTGTTGTCAGTGTTCCACATTTTGGCCATTCTAGTGGTACCCCATTGTTTCTTTATATTTTTAATTTTGTTTGTTCATTCGTTTTGTGTTTTAGATTCCACACGTAAGTGAAATCATATGGTATTTGTCTTTCTCTGCCTGACTTATTTCACTTAGCATAATACCCTCTAGGTCCATCCATGTTGCCGCAAATGGCAAGATCTCATCCTTTTTTATGGCTGAGTAATATATTCCATTGTATATATACCACATCTTCTTCATCAGTTCATCTCTTAATGGACACTTGAGTTGCTTCCATAGTTTGGCTGTTGTAAATAATGCTGCAATAAATATAGGGGTTTGTATATTTTTTTGATTTAGTGTTTTCATTTTTTTCAGGTAAATACTTTTTTCCAAAATAGTGGCTGCACCAAGTTACATTCCGACCAATCGTGCATAAGTGTTCCTTTTTCCCTACATCCTCACCAACACTTGTTATTTATTGTTTTTTTGATACTAGCCATTGGAATAGAGGTGATATCTCATTGTGGTTTTAATTTACATTTCCCTGATAATTAATGATGTTGAGCATCTTTTGATGTGTCAGTTGGCTATCTTTGGAAAAATGTCTCTTCAGGTCCTCTGCCCATTTTTAATCAGATTATTCTTTTTGTGTGTGTCAAGTTGTGTAAGTTCTTTATATATATTGGATATTAACCCTTTATCACATATCATTTGCAAATGTATCCTCCCATAGAAGAAGATTGCCTGTTTGTTATTTTGTTGATGGTTCCCTTCAGTGTGCAAAAAGCTTTTTATTTTGGTGTGGTCTCAATAGTTTATTTTTTCTTTTGTTTCCCTTGCCTGAGGAGACACGCCTAGAAAAATGTTGCTAAGGCTGATGTCCAAGAGGTTACTGCCTGTGTTTTCTTTTAGGGGTTTTATTATTTTAGGTCTCACATTTAGGTCTTTAATCCATTTCAAGTTTGTTTTTGTGTGTGCCGCAAGAAAGTAGTATTTCGTTCTTTTGCATGTAGCTGTCCAGCTTTTGTTGAAGAGATATTCCCCGCCCGGCATTGTGTATGCTTGCTTCCTTTGTCATAGATTAATTGGCCATATAAGGGTGGGTTTATTTGGGGGCTTCCTATTCAGTTATATTGATCTGTGCATTTGTTTTAGTGCCAGTA
This sequence comes from Panthera uncia, assembly GCF_023721935.1. Classification (NCBI taxonomy): domain Eukaryota; kingdom Metazoa; phylum Chordata; class Mammalia; order Carnivora; family Felidae; genus Panthera; species Panthera uncia. The sequence continues at coordinate 134,108,888 of NC_064810.1, forward strand.
CCATTCTGTTTTTATTACTGTAGATTTGCAGTATATCTTGAAATCTGGCAGTGTGAGAACTCCAATTTTGTTTTTCTTTCTGGAGAGTGCTTTGGCTATTCGGGGTCTTTTGTGGTTCCATATAAATTTTAAGATTATTTGTTTTAGTTCTGTGAAAAATACTATTGGTATTTTGATAGGCAATACATCAAATCTGTAGATTGCCTTGGGTAGCATGGAAATTTTAGCAATATTAATTCTTTCAACCTATGAGCATGTATATCTTTCTTGTTTGTATTGTCTTCAATATCTTTTATATCAATTTTAATAGTTTTTCAGAGCACAACACTTCGACCTCATTGGTTAAATTAATCTTTAGGTATTTGATTCTTTTTGATGCAATTGTGAATGGGATTGTTTTCTTAATTTCTCTATCCACTACTTTGTTTTTACTCTATGGAAAGCAACAGATTCCTGTATGTTAATTTTGTATCCTTCAATCTTACTAAATTCACTTATTATTAATTCTAACAATTTTTTGCTGGATTCTTTAGAGTTTTCTGTATGTTGTATCATATCATTTGCAAATAGTGGCAGTTTTACTTCTTTCCTACCAATTTGGATGTGTTTTATGTCTTGGAAGATTGTATGTTTCTAGGGATTTATCCACTTTTTCTAGGTGGTCCAAATTATTGGCATATAATTTTTTTTATCACTGTAAGTGATCGATCTCCTAACTTTACTATGTCTTTGCTTTTCCTCATGAAATTTCTTCCTTACTTCTAGTAATGGTCTTCTCTTTCCACTTGAACATGTGCTTTCTTACGTTTCTTGTAAGGCTGCTTTCGTGGTGTTGAATTCCTTTAACTTTAATTTCTCTGGGAAACGCTTTCTCTCTCTTTCAATTCTGAATGATAATCTTGCCAAGTAGAGCATTCTTGGCTGTACGTGTCTTCCTTTCACCACTTTTAATATATCATGGCACTCCTTTCTGGCCTGCAAAGTTTCTGCTGAAAAATCAACTGATAGCCTTATGGACTTTCTCTTGTACTTAACTGTTTGCTGTGCTCTTGCTGCTTTTAAGATTCTCTCTTTTTCTTTACAGTTTGCTAATTTAATAGTTGTATGTCTTCGTGTGGACCTCCTTGGTTGGGTTCATCTTGTGTGGGGCTTTTTGTGCTTTCTGGACCTGGACCTCTGTCTCCTTCTCTGAGTTTGAGAGGTTTTAACTATTATTTCTTCAAATAAGTTTTCTGCCTTTTTTTCTTTCTCTTCTCCTTCTGGGACTTCTCTAATGGGAATGTTAGTATGCTTGATGTAGCTCTAGAGGTCCCTCAACTTATCCTCTTTTTTTTTTTTTTTTTGGTCTTCTTTTTTCTTTGCTCTTCAGTTTGGTTTCTTCCACTGTTCTCTCTTCCAAATCACTGATCTGTTGTTTTGCATCCTCTAATTGCTGTTGATTCCCTTTAGTGAATTTTTCATTTCAGTTAGTATATTCTTCAGCTCTGACTGGTTCTTTTGTATATTTCTGTCTGTTTGTGGAAGTTCTCACTGAATTTATCCCCTATTCTCTCAAGCCTGTTTTGTGTCTTTATGAACATTACTTTGAACTCTTTATCAGGTAATTGCTTATCTCTGTTTTGTTTATGTATTTCTCTGGCGTTTGTCTTATTCTTTCATTTGGAACACATTCCACTGTCTTTACATTTTGTCTCACTCTCTGTGTTTGTTTCTATGTATTAGGCATGTCAGCTATATCTCCTACTCTTAAAAATAGTGTCTTATGTAGAACATGTCCTGTGGTGCCCTGTAGTAGTATCTCCCTTAGTCACCAGAACCAGGCACTCCTGGAGTGTCTGTTGTGTGGACTGTATGTGCCCTCTTGTTCTGCCTGGGCTGCAACTGCTGCTGGTACTTTGGGTGTTGGGGCTGTCCTTGACCTGGTTCTTAGCAATCATTGGCCACAACTGCTGTGAGTGCACTGGTGGGCAGGACTTACCCACTAGTGGCTGGCTGAGAGGCACAGTTGTACCTACTGCAGGGATGGATGCTGGTGGGCAGGGCTGGTTCTCAGTCTAGGTGGCTGCAATGAATTGCCATGACTGCTGCAGGTGCGCTGGTGGACAGAGCTTTTCTCCAGTGTGGCTTGCTGAGAGGTTGGACTATAGCTACTGTGGATGCATTGGTGGGTGGGGCTAGCTCCCTCCTTCCCCAAGGAAGGATTTACTCCAGAGGGGCATTGGTCCTGTCAGCGCCTGCCCACTAGGTATGGTGGTGTGGGAGCCACTTTGGAGGGGTGCCTGCCAGGCAGGTGGATCCACAGGGGAATGCTGGATAGGGCAAGTGGTGCTAACAAGGTTGATGGAGAGTTTTCAGAACTGATACCCAGAAGCATCTGACTAGGTAGGCTGAAGGAGGGCAAGAAAAATGGTGCCCACTACCACTTCTGTTCCCAGAGGGAGTTCCACAGATCTCTGACCCTCTGGCACATGTCCTAAACTTAGTCTATAAATCTTTTCACATATTATCTAGGTACTTCTCAAACTGTTCCTTTTGGTTTGGGTCTCAGACTGAGTGATATAGTGTGCTGGCTCTTTAAAAGCACATATTCATTTTCCTATAGATCTCTGGCTCTCCCTGAGTTAAGCCCTGCTGATTTTTAAAGCTCCATAAATTCAGCTGCACTGATTTTCAAAGCCAGCCATTATAGGTTTTCCAGGGACAGAGATGCCTGGTGTGGGGCTTGATCCCCTCACTGTTCCATCCTTGTGATATCCTTCCTGATTGTGGGCAGCCCCTCTGGGGGTTTGGTTCCTGACCAGGCCTCTACCCCTTCTGCCCTTTTGATATGACCTACTCTTTATGTGTTCAGCTATCATTGATCTCTTCTGCTAGTCTTTAGCTTGTTTTCAGAGTGAGTTGGAATACACAAGAGTTGTTACCTTGGTGTGTTCATGGGAGGTGGTAAACACAGAATCTTCCTACTCCATCACCTTCTAAGTGATCCCTTTGTTTCGTTGTTCTTCCTTTTCTCTTCTTTCTTTCTTTCTTTCTTTCTTTCTTTCTTTCTTTCTTTCTTTCTTTCGCATTTCATCTCAATCCTATCCAGTTGTTTGTATATTAGTTACAATAATTTGGGAATAAAGGCTTTGAATAAGAGACTTTAGTGAATGAGCTGATGATTAAAAGGAGATTAAGATTTTGAATTATTACAATGAAAAATTTAAGAAAAGATTCTGAAATGTTAGAGTATGACATTTAAATCCCCATGTTCCAAATAATTTAATCTAAATATTACCTTAAGGTAAATAAGAGAAACGAAGTGGCAATTAGAGTACTTTGTTAAAATAATTCTTGGTTTTGGATGGCAGCTGAGAATAAGAAATGGAATTGAATGTTTAAAAAAGTCTTTGATTAAATAGTAGAATGGAATTTAGGGAGGATGCCCACGAGTCAGAATGAAAATCTTTGGTAGTGAAAGTTTTTATGCTATTTAGTTCTTGTACTGAAAGGGAGTTTTCCACACTAAATTTTGGGTTGTAATTTTTATTGAAATAAGTACTTTGTAGTAACTTCAGAATACCTTCTCTGTGAGTGAGGTTCTAAGATTTGCTGGGCCAGCCTCAAGTTTTGAAGGGCCTGTAGGAAAATTCTCTTGGGCGGCTCAGGGCTCTGGCACAGTGATGGGAATGTGACTGTGTAAATAGCAGGTACAGGATTAGCTAACCCTCCTGGGATGTGCAGAACTAAGAAGCCTACTTCTGTAAACATGGAAACCAGTTTAAAAAGAACCAAAGGGATGTGGATTCTTTTATTGGAGCTAAAAATAAGGTCTACTTAAAGTCTCTGCATTTGGGGATGCAGATTTTTGCTTAAATTTAACTTTAGGCTTATTTTTCCTTTAGCATGCTGACTGTAACCAAATAATTTAGATTTTTCACCCTTCCTTTGTTGAGCTATGGAAATTTACAGTTATTGTAAAGAAGAAAGAGGTGTGTTTGCGGGGAAGTATGTGACTATGAGCATGGATATGGGTATATGGAATGTGCAGGGTAGAGGATTTGAAAGGAAAGTGTGAAAAAGCAGAGAATAACAGACGAATTTGAGAATTATGACTTTAATTTATTTAATCTCTTAGAACTTAATATAAATTAAATCTAGCTAAGGAGATACATTTTTATAGAAAATTGTGTTCATTTATTTCACGATATTCCATCCCCGTCCTCAGGTTTTTTTCATTTCATCTTTTAATCTTCATCTTTCCTAAAGATCAACTCTGTGCCTTGTTTAATTTTTGTGCCTATAAGTTAGTCAGAAAATATAATGGCATATGAAGACTCAGCCACCAGATGCACAGAGCTATGCCTGCAGGAAGGAAGCAGAGTTTGTAGATGGGCTGTTTTATATCCATATTTCAAGAGGAGTTCACATTGCCTTCTTCTGACTCTCTAAAACTAAGAACTGCATTTCCACCCGGTATGCTGGTGAGGTAATAAATTACATTTACAAGATTAGGGCTAGTTCCTTAGAAACACTTCTAACACTTTTAGGTCCTAGTTTTTCATGATCAGAGTGACCACCTTTTATTATACCAGTACTTTTGTGCCAGTAACACATAAACCAAAGCCAAAAAGTCAAAAATAACAACAACAAAGCCATCTGAAAATAAACTCTTGATGTGTGTTGGAAAACAAAGGAGACATGTCTTTACATCATGTTTGAGCCTCTGAAAACACTTGGTTATCTGTTCTTGGCTATTCAAGTGGCCTAATACAAATGTATTAGTTATCCATTGCTGAATTACAAATTACCCTGAAAGCATCCTCTGAGATGGCCCTCAGCAGCTTAAAACAGTAACCTTCCTTCTATTACACAAGGAGTGGCTTCGCTAGGTGGTTCTGACTCAGGGTCTCCCATGAGGTTGCAGTCAAGATGTTGGGCGGACTGAATGCTGTTCTGGGGCTGTAGGTTGGCTTCCATAGAGTGTCAAGTTAGTGCTGGCTCTTGGTAGGAGACCTCTGTTCTTGCTGTGCAGACCTCTGCATAGACCTAATAGAGTACCCCCACAACATGGCAGCCAGCTCCCCTCAGAGGGAGCAATCCAAGAAAGGGCAGGGTAGAATTCACAGTGTTTATGACCTAACTTTGGAAGTCACACACTCTCACTTTCACAGTATTCTCTGGTTATGCAGTCCAGGCCTATTATAGATGAAAAGGTATGAAAACCAGGAGATGGAGGGCATTAGGGCCATTGTGGAGACTGGCTACCACAACGTGCATTTCCAAAAGTCATGAAGAAAAATGAGACTAGGACTGAGGGCTTGGAATCTTTTAATTGACTATAACAATTGATATTCTTTATTTCAGGAAATGTTTAATCCCATTACTTTAAATGTCATATCTAGAATTTTGCACTCTATCTTGGCTTTAAAAAAAAGAAGGTTACTGAGGACAGGCATGCAGCCTTTAGATCAAATCACATAAGGGTCAGAAGAGAACTAACAGTCCACTAAAGGTCAGGCACTTACCATGAATTCTTTCTCTCATTTATGCCTCACAACAACCCTTGGAGATGAATGGTGTTAGTCTCATTTAACAGAGTCAAAAATTATGGTCCAGAGAAATTCAGTAATTTGCTCATAGTCATAGAGCTCCTAAGTAGTTGTCTTGATTCAAATCTAGGTTTGTTTGATGATACAGTTTGTGAGTTTCTTATTGCATTGTATAGCAGTGGGCTGTCCACTCCAGTGGGGTGGGTCCCAGTGCCTGCTGTCCTCATTGGTGAGTACAGGGCATCTTGCAGGCAGATAGTAGGCAATTGATAAATATTTGTTGAATGAATGAAATTAATGAATGTCTGTATATTCTGAAATTACCACCAGAAAGATACATTTTGATCCTCAGAGATGGCCCTTTGGATATAATTGAGACTTCAGACCTAGATGAATTATACCCCAGAACATTTGAAAAAAAATATCTGCTTATAACTAGATGAAATGACCTTAACAGACATGGGTAGCAGTGTCTGATATATATCACGTTCTCAAAAATTGTTTCATTCCTCACTTTGCATTTGTAGAAATTTTGTCTAAATCACTGCATGATTGGGAAAACATGTATACTTCCACAAAAAAAAGCTACAGAGGTTATAAGATATAGCTATTGATAGATAGCTATCTTTGCCATCAATTAGTGACAAAATTTTAGTGTAAATTGACAAAGGAGTGGTTTAGGTCGTTTTAGAGTACAGTGATCATTGGGAGCTAGCCTTGGTATAGGCAAGACAACCTGGTCCTAGGCTGTCTGGTCTTTTGCCCCAACTTTTTAATATTTATTTTTTCTATCTTTGCCTTTTCCCATAGTCTAGCAAGTTGATTTATGGTGGGAATTTAGGACCGTGTGGTATCAGTTCAACCTTCAGAGTGGCATGAGACTAAAGGTCAGCACATGGGAAGTCGTTCATGTCTATGTGACAAAGCCCAATAAAAACTCTGGACACCAAGGCTCAGATGAGTTTCTCTCATTGGTGATACCCCACGTGTATTGTTACACATGATTGCCAAGAGAATTTAGTGCAGTCCATTTGTAATAAACTGTAATCTGAGTATAATAGCTTTCAGTGAGTTGGTGGGTCCATAAAGTGAATTATGAAACCTGATGGTGGTCTCAGGGACCACTGAGCTTTTAATTGGTGTCAGAAGTGAGGGCAGTCTTGGGGACTTCTCTAACTCCAGCAACTGGCCATTCACTTGTGTGTGGAAAAAAAAACTTATAATGGCCTTGGGGGTCCTAAATATAACCTCTGCCTACCTGTCCAGTCTTGTTTTGTATCACTTTCTGACTCACACATTACCCACAACCACATTGTCCCTTTGTTTCTTGGATGTGGCCATAGCTTCTTTGCATGCAGCAATTTTTTTTTGGTTATATTACTATGGTTCCAAATACTTACAGGGTTGATTATTTTATTAAGGTCTCATTTAAACATGTTATCCCTTCCAAGATGCTTTCCCCGATTACTCACACTAAAATAGCTTCATTTACTCACTACTCCAGCATTTATCACTTTTTGCCATGATCTTATTCATTTGACTACTTGTTTATCTGTCTTCCTCTACAGAAAGCAAAAAAACTTGTCTATTTTGTCATTGTTGTGTGCAAGTGCCTAGGATGGCAACGAGTGCATTTTGGACATTTATGAAATATTTGTTAAATAGAGTAATAAAATGTATTTCCTTTAAAAAATAGAAAAAGCAAGCTGGAGGATCAGAATACTATTATAAGCCATAGTATATTTTATATTAAAAGATATTTAACAAACTGTCTTTCAGTATCTGTGCATCCAAGCATAACTAGTTGAGAGTTGATGAATAAATCTGTTTTCACTGTTGGTGTACATTGACGTTTTCTTTAGCATTTTAATTAATGAATTGACAGAACATATGTATTATCTCTTTGTGTGCATATATATAAAGTTTTATATATATATATATATATATATACACACACATATATACATAGTTATATGTAATATAGAGGGAATTTTCAAATAAGACAAACTTGAGATTCAGACAATTAAAATTTGAAAAGATTAGACCAGGTAGGAAAATTGAACAGACTTTTATTTATTTATTTATTTAATTTTATTTTAACGTTTATTTTTGAGACAGAGAGAGACAGAGCATGAACGGGGGAGGGGCAGAGAGAGAGGGAGACACAGAATCGGAAGCAGGCTCCAGGCTCTGAGCCATCAGCCCAGAGCCTGACGCGGGGCTCGAACCCGCAGACCGTGAGATCGTGACCTGAGCTGAAGTCGGACGGTTAACCGACTGAGCCACCCAGGCGCCCCGAACAGAGACTTTTAAACATGAAATTGAATTAGGATAAATTTAAATTATTGCCCTCAGTTTAAAATATAAGGCTAAGGAAAGATCTTAGAAGCCCCTATTCTATAGGAAATAGCTAAGGAAACTGAAGATGTTAAACTTGAAAAAGTGAAGGTTTAAGGAGATGTGATAATTTGTCTTCTAAATACCACAAATTATTTAGATAATTTGTATCTAAAGACTATCACGTAAAACAGGGATTAGATTTATTTTGGATAATCCTACAGCTACAAATGAAACCAGGACTTGGAATTTTCAAGCAAAGGTAGATTTGGGTAAGGGAAAATGTTCTAGCAGAGCTGTTTACAGTGTAAATGGGCAGCTTGAGAAGTGTTGACCTCCCCTGTTGCCATTTAAAGTGGTTAAACATGATCTGAGTGGCCGTATACTAGTAGATTTGTGGGAAGCTGAACTGCATACTTTTTAAAGACTGCAATAGGTCTCAGACTCTCATGGTTTAAAAAAATCTAAGGACCCATTTCTAGGATCTTAGAGAATCCAAGGACCAGATCTTTAAGACAACATGATATGGCAGGGTCAATGATAGCAGATTTAGCAAGGGGTAGACATTCTGGCCACAAATTCTTTGACCCTTCTCTCATCACTAAGTGAGCCTGAATGACTCACTTTAATTGGTACAATGCAGTAGAAATGATCTGCATGATTTGTGAGGCTAGATTAGAAAGGCTGGTACAGCTTTCACTTGATATTCCCTTGGGATGTTCACCCTTGGAACCCAGTCTGTGCTCAAGTCCAGAATTATACCTATTGAGTGACTTTCCTAAAGCATTTAACTCTCCCTCATTTAGCAGTCACACGGCGAGACCACATGTAAATATTCCAGGCACGTCTCCAGCTAAGGACCCAGCTGAAAGCCAGCATCAACTAACAGATATGTGAGTGAGTAAGTAAGTCTTCAGATGGGTCTATCACCTAGTCTTTGAGCCCCCCAGGGGTGCTGCATGGAACAGAGATGAGATGTCGCCATTGATCCCTGCCAAAATTGCAGGATTTTTGAGTGTTTTAGCAATTTTACCTTTGGTGAGGCATGGTGAGGTGAGGTCAGAGGCAGATCAAGAGAAAGAGGCCAGAGAGAATTTTACATTCTTGTTAAACCTGCAGTTCCCTGGCCGGGCGTTGGGGGTGGGGGTGGGGGGGAGACATGGCATGTTGTGCGGAGTCCCTTGGGGAAGCACCAGGTTTCATCACAAATTAGAGGGAAGAGAAAACAGTGAGAATGTGGCTTTCCTGGGATTTCTGTGGGAAGAAAAGGGCAAGGCAGGACAATCAGGCTGAAGATTGGCTGATTTGAGTAACACCAGCAGGTTATGGGGCATGGGGCTATCCCTGCTTGTCTGGTACCTGGCCCTAGGGTGATTATGCCAGGCTCAGAGTGGCCCGGAGTGTGAGACCCAGATGAAGGAGGTGCTTGGAGTGTGGATTTCATCAGCTGCTCAAGAAAAGAACTGACCAGTCTCCAGCTAGGGCCTTAAAACTGGGTCAAGATAGAATTTATAAAGCTGTATTACAGATAGAATTTATAAAACTGTATTGCTGTGAGCAAAATAAATGTTGACATTGTTTTAAGCCACTAAATTTTGGGTAGTTTATTATAGAACAGTAGATCATTGGAGTACTTTGACTATTGGTAATTGCAAAAGCCCACAATATGGAAAGTCTGTTGAGTTCTTCTGGATTCTAGGAGAGTGTAATATCTTCTGTTGGCTTCTAGGGCCTTATATAGAACCTAGAAGGGTCTCTCTGATCTGGAGTTCAGATTTACTGACTTATTGGGTCAGAATATGGGCCATAAAACCTGCCCCCAGACTTGTTTCTGTGGCTCTTGTGAAACCCAGAGGGTGTGATTTTCTACAGGGAGTCCCAGAGCAGCAATGAGAGAGGTACTTTCTGGGTTTCAGGACAAAAGGAAGTCTATCTTGGTTTACTCTGTGGATGAATGTATCTGTCACAGTTTGGATTCCCCTCAATTTATTCCCCTTTGTTTGGGAAATGATCCCAGAAAGCAGGAGACAGGGAATGGGAGAGTTAGAAAGAGAAAGATCCAGCAGAAGGGGGTGTTATCAAGGTTGTTGTAGGAAACAAAGACTTGATTTTCCTGGGAGCTCCTGAGAAGCATACCTCTCAAAGATATCCTCCCATAGGGTAGGATTCAGAGATATTTATCCAACCTTCTCGTTTCCCCTTGGGTTGAGGGCTGTGTCCGAGAGCAAGCCCTGGACTGTACTTGCACATGGGCTGAGCAAGCTTCTGTGGCATCAGAAGAGGCGTTTTGGCAGAAAGCAGAGATGAATGACATGTCTTGACTTGGGGCAGCGCCACCCTGAGGGTAGTCTAAGTTTACGTAGGTTTCAGCTGAGTCTGAAATTCAACATGTTGAAGACAATATGCTCTGGGACACTAGGCGTGTCTGCCACAAAATCAGAAGAGGAAACTATACTGGAATTGGAGTCAAAGGTCTGCTTTCAAGCTCGCACGTATCCTAGCTCCCAGCATTTAACTCCCAGCTTTAGTTTTCTCATATAGAAGATGAAGATAATATTATGAGGGCATATGCTGTGTGGAGGTTATGGAGCCAAGCCCAGTGTACCATTAGGAGAAGTGAACTGGCTGGCAGCCAGGGGATTTCAGGAGGAAGTCTCTAAAATCCATGGAGACTAGGGTTTTCCCTGTCCTGATAATGGTGTCTTCTTCCAAGGCAAGATTTGTTAACCAAATTAATGAAGACTGACATACAAACCAGCAGGGAAATTTATTCATTTATGTATGTATGTATGTATGTATGTATGTATGTATCTATCTATCTATCTATCTATCTACTTTGCATATCTCCATCACAATGCATTTTATTGATTTTGTAGTGCAACTCTCAGAGGGCAACTTTTTTTTTTTTTAAACCAAACTCTTCAGGGGGAATTCATCCTCTATGCTGCCTGGCAGGGTTTTGTACAGTTTAGGTGACATTGTTAAACTGATAAACGTTGTGTGTGTTACTCTTTCACCTTATTAAATCATGGAACCCAGTGGGCAGTAATGGACTCTGGCAAGTGGAGGAAAGAGTTGGGAAATCAATGCAATAGAAAAGTACTTTTTAACATTCTTACTTTGGTGGGAAACTTAAAGGACTTTTGTAATCACGAATAGAAGAGCTTATGTTATTTCAGCTTTTTCAGTAGCCAAATGCTGTGTTTAAACCTAGATCCCTGTTGATCAAATTATACATTGATCTTAAAAGCATTGTGAAAGACTTTATAAGGAATTGTCAAGTCTAGTAAAAGGGGAAAGAAAACATTTATAAGTTTGGGCTTTTTGCACATAAAATATAATTTTAAAAAGCTACGTTTGAAAGAAATAGCACTAATCTGGGAATCAGAAGCCTGGAGCCCTTGCCTTGCTCTGCCAAGCAGAAAGCTGAGACTTTGGCCAACTACCTCTCTGGGATCCCAGTTTCTGCAGTTGTAAAGAGAGAACAAGATTAGTTAATTCTATTCATATTTCAGCTCTCAAACGTTTTTGATACACCTAATTAGGGAGTCTTGGGAGGTGGGCAGTAGGAGCCAGATAACTTTTAAAAGAGTGACTATTTGGCAGGGAAGGGAGAGAGGAGAAGAGCTTCAAGTTTTTGTAGATGGGAAATCACTGACAGTCCAGGAAGTTACGGTCTAACATTCTCAATTTTCCAGCACTAAATGGTAGAGAAAATACTTGGGGAAAAGTCCATAGGAAGTCCCTCATAATGGCGAGCAACCATCCTAGTTTTCCTGGAAGTGAGTTCATCAGAAAGCAGGACTTGCATTGTTAAATAGGGGAAAGACATGGGCAGCAGGGGATGAGCTAGTCTCCTTACTCCTAACATGCATTCTATACTTGTCCTAGTCAGTTCGGGCTGCTGTCCTGAAAATACCACAGGCTGAGTAGTTTAAGCAACAGACATTTTTTTCTCATGGTTTCAGAGGCTGGGAAGTCCAAGGTCAAGGCACCTGCAGATATAGTGTCTGGTGACTGCCTGCTTCCTAGTTAATGGATGGCCGTCTTCTGGCTGTGTCTTTATATGATGGAACAGTGAGGGAGCTCTCTAGGGTCTCTTTTATGTGGGCACTGATCCCATTCATCAGGGTGCCACCCTCATGACTTAATCATTTCCTGAAGACCACACTTCCTAATACCATCACATTGGGGCATAGGTTTCAAGTGATGAATTTTGGGGTGGGGGGAGGGGACACAAACATTCAGTCTACAGCAGTATTATTTCAGTATAGGCTTCAGTTGTGCCTGTATTAATGGCAGCCAGCTGGTTGCGATAGTGGCCACTAATTAACTTCAAATTCTACAAATGGTGTTTCTAAAAGGCACCATTTAAGTGATGACTGCCGTTTGAATGTCATAGGCAGGGGCATGTGCAGAAAAGGAGGCAGATTAAGAGGTAAGAGGACAGAAACACTCCCTCCCCCCCACACCCCCCAGTGTTACATACCCAATTATTTGTTCATTCATGTCTTTGGTATTACTGAGTACTTCCTCTGTGTGAAGCACAGTGCCAGTTGCTGGGAACGAAAACAAATGAATAAAAAAACAGATAATAGAACAGGAACATCTTTCTCATGAAATTTATTTTAATCTACCTTCTTGTTATTAAACTTGTCTTCCCATTCCTCCTCCAGAGCGCTGTCCTATAAGCGCCTCATTCATCTTGGTACTAAGCCCAGAGCCTAGTACTTGGTAGGCACTCAACAAATATTTGTTGAATTGAATTTCTATTATCCCCTTTGCTCTTTCTGCTTTAAAAAAACCCCTCTTTTCCCTTTTTTTTTTGTCTCAAAGGATTCCACTACTATTTTTTTTCTAGGACCTAAAGCACTTGGCAAACATTTTCCAAGATCTTTACAGCCTGTCTCTGAAATAGATAACAAGTACCCTGATAGCAATTGTACCCATCACTGGCTATGGTCTCTCTTGGTTCTCTTATATGCTATTACTGATGGTTCATTTGAGCTTCTACAGCGGGTCAAGACACAGTTTAATAGTGCTCATGGCTCATTTTGGGCATCTGCAGGGTAGTAGTCTCAGGAAATATGTGGGCTTCAAAGGTACTTATTGGAGGCAAATTCAGATCAAAGCAAACAGCACAGTAAATTTGCCAAGTGTAGGCCTCGTGTTCCACAGCACAGGGCCTATAAAGGTCTCCCGAGGACATAAGCCAGCAAGAGCCACCTGGTGTTGTAATTTTCCAGTCCTTCTGGAGACTTAGGTGAGGTCACTGCTGTTGATTCCATTTTAGAGTTTGGCAGCAGGAAGGGATCTTGGGATTTAACTTTGTCCGAGTGTCACTACATTGAAAATAGAACAAAATAGGGAGACATTTATGACAAGGCTATTTGCTTTTTGCATAATGTCTGGAATTGAAGAACTAAAAATATTACTAAGTTAGAACAATCCTCAATTAATTCATATCCCATCCCAATGGGATAGATGAGGAATACGTTAATTTTTTTTCTTTATAGAAAGGATGACTGAATCCCTTAGTAATGATTGAGGGCCACACATCAAATGAACAACAGCAGTACTCGCACACAGACGTCTAGAGTATAACACCATGAAACACTTCTTGTTCTCAACAGCTAGTGCACATTTGAAACGATGCAAACTGTTGGACTTTGCTCAGATTATAGGGTCACAAAACATAGAGCAGGTGCACTGCTTTATCTAATTTACTTATCATCCATCAATGTGACCTGGTATTTGCACTGTTAAATGACTCTTCAGTTTAGATTTGTCTAAATAATTTACCTCCTTTTTAAGCAGGCAGTTTGTAAACGATTGTGCCTTTTTTGCACTTGGGCAAATTCTGCACATGGGCAGGAAATACCCTTAAAGTTGGAAGAACAGTTGGCAAATTAATTGATGGCAAGGTAATTAAGCCAGCCAGTCCTTCCTAATGTGTGTGTGTTCATGTCTGTGTGCACATCGGAGCGTCCGTGTGTCTGTGTGTTAGCTACTAGATGTTAGCATGAGTCATCAGCAACTCTTGAGAAAAAAATACAACCATTCACAGTTCTGTAGGGTCTTGAGGGAAAGATTCAGTAGCAAGCAATTAGCCAAGGTGGTAATGCTTTCTAGCTGCTACTCAGAGATATATATACATGCTTAAAAAAAGTTTGTATCTATCCATCTATCATCTATCTTTCTTAGAGTTAATACATGCATGTGGTTAAAAAAAATTACAAAGTATAAAAACGTTCATAGTTATAAGTTTCACTCTTGTTCCTTGCCCTCCATCTGCCAAGACCCCTCAGCCATAGGTAATCACTCTTCTTAATTTCTGACATATCCAGATTTTCAGAGTTTCAAAAAATTTATAAAAGCCAATTAAAATTTGATTTCTTCCCTCCACCTATTGCACAAAAGGTAACAGGTTATAGACAGCCTTTTACAGCCTGTTTTCACCGCCTAACAAAAGATATTGGTGACCTTGCTTTAGCAGGATATAGAGAGCACCTGCCGGCTGCATGCTGCCTCACTGTTTAGATCAGTATTTTTCACATTTTGACATGCATCGGAATGACGTGCAAGGCTTGTTAAAATACAGATTACTGAGCTCTATCCCCAAGTCTGGTGCAAGAGATCTGCGGTGGGGTCTGATAATTTGCATTCCTGGTAAATTCCCAGGAGATGCTGATGTTGTTGTCTAGGGACATGCTTTAAAAATCACTGTTCTGGGGCACCTGCGTGGCTCAGTCAGTTGAGCATCTAACTCTTGATTTCAGCTCAGATCATGATCCCAAGGTTGTGGGATCAAGGCCCACATCAGCATGGAGCCTGCTTAAGGTCCCCCCACCCCACTCTTCCCCCTCCTAGCTCATGCTCTGTCTCTCAAAAAAAAATCACTGTCCTAGGGGTACACAGGCGGCTCAGTATGTTAAGCATCTGTCTCTTGATTTCGGCTCAGGTCATGATCTCATAGTTTAGGAGTTTGAGCCCCACGTTGACATCCATGCTGACAGTGTGGAGTGGCTTGGGGTTCTCTCTCTCCCTCTCTCTCTCTGTCCCTCTCCCCTCTCAAAATAAATTAAAAAAAAATAAACTTTAAAAATCACTGATCTAGATATACCATAATATATGTAGTCTGTGAACAGAACAAAAGGATTTTTCTACCCTCTTGCTGTTGTAAACTGCAGCAGTGAATAGTCTTGTTTTTCTATCATTTCATACAGGTGTAGGTATAGTGCCAAATTGGTGGTGGTTACAATTTATCTACCAGCAGTACACAAAAGTACTTATTACACCATATTAAAAAAAAGTCCAATATAAACTTTTTTTTTTGCCAGTCTGATAGGCAAAAAACAGTTTGAATTTACATTTATCTTTTCAAAAAATAAGGACCATATGTATTTCTTTTCTGAAATTTACTTTCTTGAGTAAGTTATCTAATCATCGACCTCAGTTTCTTTATCTTTAAAGTGGGAATATTAGTAATTCTAAGGAATTAGGCAGCCCAAGCTGCTGACCCGAAAAACTTTGTTTTTGATCCTAGATAATCAATTAAATTCCACTTTATTTCATCACAAAGTGTCATTCATTTTTCCATTTATTTATCCATGGAATAATTATTTAGCACCTACAATATGCTAAGTATGGGGGATAAAGAGGTGAAAACCTTACCTTCAGGGAATTCACTGTATACTAGGGAAGGTCAGCATGCAAAGGATTATGTTACAGTAAAAGAACGGCTGTACTGAAGGTCCTTACAAAGCTGAAGAGGTATCATGACAAGGAGCCCTTATGGTCCTTGGGGGAATTAGGGAAAGATTTGTGCATAAGGTGCTTTGAACTGACACTTGATGAAGAAGAGTTTGCTAGATGGATGGGGTGGGGAGGGTGTCCTAAACAGAAAGACAGCCCGGGGTATGAGACCAAAGAGGTATGAGAAAATACGGGTATTAGTGAACTATGGTAGTGTTATTGCTTAAAGAGTAGGAATGGAAGAGGGACCACTCGAATTTTCTAGTTCACCTTTGCAGCGGAAGGAGGACCTCAAACCCTTCAAATTGGCTCATTCAAAACCCCAGACTATCATATGAAAGTGTCCCTCATATTTCCAGTAGCCAATATTCTGTCTTAGTTCTCTCATCTGGTCCCCTTTTGACCATGGCATTTATGGTTTGGACTCTTCTTTGTTTCAAATGAAGATTTATCCGCAGCCTTGCTGCATGAGCGTGCCAATTTAATGTTCCATCCATTTCCACATAATTCTTAATGAGAGAGTCAGAGGTTAATAGAAAAATAACATAGAGGGAATATATCTTAGGCTATAACTTTAAGAGTATATGTTCTCAAGGACTATTTGTGGAAATGAGGAGATGCTCAGACATATTACTGGGTAAAAGGAGAGGATGCAGAATGTCTTAAAGATATAATAGGTGTTGTTTCTGTTATTTTTCACCCACCCACCCACCAATCCATCCTTCCTATTTATTTGGCTATGCAACTTTTCTTTTTAAAGTTAATGTATTCTGATATATTTCTACATCATGAAAACTCTCCATAGACACCAGTTTTAGGCTGTCATTGGCTACCATCCATTTATCATTGGGTGGATGGACCACAATTTGGCTCTTTATTCTATTATTAGACATTTGGGTTTCTGCATTTTTTTCCTTATAAGCAGTGATAAAATAAATTATTAATAGTTTGTCTTGAATAGCAAGGCAATGGGTAAAGAAGATCTTTGTATAAAAATGTTTAAAAAAAACAAGCCAGGTATAAGAAAGATACTTTGGCTGCCATAGCAACAATAATAATGGCAACAATGAGCATTTCCATCAATTTAGCATTATTGGACTTTGCATTATGTTGAGATTGACAGTCTGACATGTTTTGTATCTTGGGCTGCTTCCTTCTCCAAAGGCCACGCAATGAGGTCTGTGTTGTTATCAACCCTCTTTGACACATGGAGAGAAATTTTATGTTTTAATAAAAAGCTATAGCATACCTTTTTGGGTTACTAGATTCTGATGGTTCCTTGTCTTTGAGCTGTTTTGTATCTCTCTGTAAGTTGCAGGTAGATGCAAACTCTCTCTTTTCCAGTAGAGATTTCATTAATGTTTCGCACTGTTACCTACTTACAAATAGTGTAGGTGTAGTTCTTTGAATTATCCTTTGAACTGGTTGTAACATCTTACTGGTTTCCTCATTAATTAATGCATTACATAAAATCTTTGGCACATGTTCATTTTCTGTTAATTTGTATGAGAGTCATGATCATACCTTTTTTTTTTTTAAGTTATCCTTTAATAGATAGAGAAGTTGGTATAATCTAGGTTACATAGCTAGTGGAGACTTGTCTCACATAAGACTCAGACCACAGAGCACATGCTCTTACTCACCGTGTTATGCTCAGAAGCTACAAGATAAAATGGAGAAGGAAAAGCATGTTGCCCATTGAGACCCATGTGCTAATGGTTAAAGCCATTGTTTCCTATGGGGAATCAAATTGAACAGATAAGTTCATTTAGGAAGAATTGGAAAACCTACATTTCGCCTAGAATAGGTTCCACCAAAAGGCATCTCCTAGCATTTGGGAATTAGAGCAATTAGCGGAGAAATCAGGCTGCTCTGCTGGGCTTAAGGACATTTCCTAACAAAGTCTACTCTGAACATGGAATTTTTAATTAACATTTTGAGAGAGTGGTCACATGGGGTAGTGTGCCCAGGGTGCTGTAGCAGTTGCTTTGTTTGAGTGAAGTCCCTTAGTGTTAACGGTTGGATATCTGCAGATTAAGTGGAGACAATACTTGGACAATTGAAAAAGTAAGTTTTTGTTGCTTTCCCCAGCTGCTGCTGAGAGATTAGCTGGGATGTTATCCAGGTTCTTCCACTGTAGCTGATAAAACTTTATGAGCGCAGCATGTGAGTTTCTACATTATTGTTGATTTAGCTGGGAAAAGAATCTGGAAACACTGTTGCACTCCTTTTATGGGTTGTGAGTCAACTAGTCTAGGCTTTGCCTGCTGGACATTGTTCCTGTGGGGACGAAAACTGTTACTAAAGATAGACAAAGAAACCGATACGAAACAGTTATTCTAGGTGTCTCTCTGGCATCCATCCCACCTCATCCCATTTTGTGGCCACCATGATGCATGTCTCCTATATTGGGCTGTGGAATAGGTAAAGCCATTCACGGTTATTTGTGTTTCCTTGCCACAAAGATTGGTCAAGGTGGGAATTACGGACCCGGACAGAAGGCAGTCTGTGGATGATATTCCCCGGCTACAGTCATTGTTTAGGAATGGTCCAATCAGAGTAAAGTTTAGAGTTTTTGTTCAATTTTTTGGTGGAAAACTCATCTCAACCCTGGATGTGTTGGAGAAAACAACTGTAGCTCCACTTTCTGCTAGCAATGCTGTTAGGTCTGTAAGAAAAGGCATCTTGGAGGTCAAGTGGATACAGAGGAGAGCCTAACGAATCCCAGAAAGATAAAACTGAGACTTAATGAAATTGCACGTAAGGCCTTTTGACCTCTGGACTTTTCAGTCACTTGAACCTGTAAATTCCCTTAATAATTTCAATAAATCTGATTTGGGTTTTCAGTCACTTGCAGTGAGGGATTCCTACCACCAAATATGGCATCTTTCTGTGGTCACTGCTGCTTCCTGCCCTTCACACAGTGCTGCATTAAGTGTGAAGAGGGGATTTTGGATGATGACTGGCTTGAGTCTCACCTATAGTGGACGAGCTGGGATTATGCTCACTAATGTCCTCCGGGAGGGGTAAGAATCGCTTCAATCTGGCAAGCTCTTCCCCTTTGCTAGCCCTTGCAGTAAGAGGTATAATTTTTGACTGACTTTCTGTGACCTTCCAAGGTAGTGAAAATTCTGAGGAGAGAATGGAATTGACCCCAATTAGGGAAAGCTGGAGAACTCTGGACAGATAGTGTGCCATGGAATTTTCTCTGGGAGACACAGTTTTATAGATTTATGCAGTAGACTTACATTTACAGATTTCTAGAGTATACTTACATTTGTGTATCTTTAAGGCTAGGGGAGCCTTGATGCCTGACTCCCCTACCAGCTCTGTAAGGTCCCTAAAAAGTAGGAATCATGTTTGTTTTATATAGTGCTGTATGTATCCCCAGGGCCTAACATGGCGGCCAGCCCCCAGGAAGCATTAAATAATTATTGGTTAAATTAGAAGGATAAGCAGATGAACAGGAGTGAAATGGTACAGAAGTTTCGGTAGGTTTCTCTTCTTACTCTAGGAGTTTTCATGTCAGAACTCGTGATTGTAATTACAGATTCCTCTAAAATAAGATTATTGGAAATTTTGCCCCCTCACCCAAATCTTTTTTTTAACCTTTTCTTCTAAATGCAAAAGAAACCCATAATCTGAATTTCTCTGAGAAGAAAGTTGTTTCCTTTATAACTATTTTTTTTAGGTTTTTTCCCCCCTTCGATATATCTTTATTTGAACATATTTAATTATAAGCTGACTTTATTAACACGCCTAATTTTTTTTTTTTTTTTTACCATTTTAACAATTTTTAAGCGTACAATTCAGCAGCATTACATTCTGTGTTGTGCAGCCATCACTCTATCCATTTTCATAACTTTTTCATCACCCCAAAAATGTCTGTATCTATTAAACACTAACTCCCCTTTCCCCTGCACCCCTATCCCTTGCAACGTCTACTCTATTTGTCTCTTTGAATTTGCTATTCTAGGTACTTCCTATCAGTGGAAGCATATTATGTATTGAGCTTATTTTATTTAGCATGTTTCAAGGTTCATCCACATAGTACATCCATGTAATCCTCCACTGTAGTATGTATTAGAATTTCATTTTATAGTTAAGTAACGTTCCATTTTATGTATGCTGCGTTTTATTTACTCTTTCATCTGTTTATAATGGTTATGAGTGCAGAGCCTACTTAAGATTTTTTTCTCTCTCCCTCTGCCCCTCTCCCTAGCTGAAACACTGTCAAAATAATAATAATCCTTTGTAACTATTGAACAAGTGTTAGGCTGATGAAAACTCTATAAGCCATGAGTAAATAGATGAAGGATATGTATGCACCTGAAGAACCATGCCACGTTGATTGTTTAAAATCATGGAATAACTTGCAGAGTCAAGGTCCGTGTATTTGAGCAGCCCACTTTTGGTATTACTACTTAAGTTCCAAATAGCTAAACATGGTAAAGATAGAAAAAAAAAAGAGGAATGTCACTGTTAGCTCCTTTTCTGTGCTGTAAGACATTAGTTGAAATATTAACTTTTTCCTTACCTAAAGGGACAGAAACCGTGAATCCAATTCTGCTAACTCCCAGGGAAGACTAGATAAGAACCGTTCAATTACAGGTTGCTTATTTATCTAATTTTCTTGGCAGGATTTGCTTTTGGTGAAACAAATCACCTGTTGAAGGGGGAAAAAAAAGCCATTTAAGTGATTAAAATCTACTTCAGCTAATTTCCTCTTTAACCTATTTGTAAGCCAGCAAGAGCTGATAATTGTAATGAGTAGTTCTAATGGGAAGCGTTAGTTGACATTTGGATCTCATTAAACTTTGAGAAACTTCTGCCATCTTCTTCTTTTGAGTTCTTTTGCTGGGAGTACAGTTTTCAGGCTTCTGTGCATAGAGTTTAATGCATAAGCTTTGAAACTTCAGAGGTTGGAGTCAGCTTTGCCATTACCAGCTATGTGAGCCAGAACAATTCTCAGTTGTTTTTGAAACTCAGTGTTTGCAGTTTTGAAATTATTTTCATGATAGATTGTTATGATAATTAAATGAGCTAATATAAAATGCTGAGATTATAGGTGCAGAGTACTCAACAATGTCTGGCATATGGTAAGCACATATTAACAGGTAGGGCTCATTATTAATAGGAAGCTCTGAAATGGAAAAGCTAAACAAAGATCAATTTCCTCTTTGTAATTAACTTATCAATTGTTAGGAAATGTAGCCTACAAGTAAGAGACATTTGCTCTGTTACTAAGATAATACTAGAAACAGGCATCTTTTCAAGTTCTGCTACCAAACTGCTTCTGTGTTATATGTACCATCCATTTGGAGTTCTTCTTTTAAAGGACATCTTACCTTAGGGGTCAGAGTGTATAATATTTCTTGAATAGAAACACCTTAGCCCCAGTGGAGAATTAAAATCAGTTAATGTGAATGTCAAACTTTCCTCTTGGTGTTTTAAAGTATATATCATTTAAAGGCGAGGAAAGTGTGAAATGGAGAAAGAAGGGACTTCAGGACCCAGTGAATGTAGACGGTGTGAGAAAATGCGAGTGAAAAAAGAGAGAAAGATTAGTAGCTTCTTGATATGGCGTGTGTGTGTGTGTGTGTGTGTATGGGGAAATCATGTATCATTGCTATTTTGTAGGCATGTCATTAACCTCAATTTGTACCCTTTTTGAGGCTGTAGAATATGAATAATAGTCCTAGACAAATAAGTCAACTTTTGATTTTCTGTGCAGAGGAGATAGTGCGGTTTGTAAACTGACTTAAGTATGTATTAGAATTTTTTGTGTGTGAGGGGAACAGTTTGGTTTACTGTCTCAAGATATTTTGTTCAGGCTAACCTTAAAATTAATTTATGGTTTGAAGAAACATCTAGTGTTTCTGTCCCTTAGAATACCAGTTAAGGCCAATTTAGATGGATTTAAAAGTATGCAAAAAGTATTCATAGTGTAAATAATCTATATGCAAAGAGAAATAATAGGGAGTGCCTGTTTTTATTTATTCAGTACTATACTTTGAGTTTAGATCTAATCTCTTGTTTATAGTGAAAAGCTGAGGAATTTTTTCCCAGTCTAGAAGTGGTTTAGCCTGGAGATAAAAATAGCCACACATCACAGAAAGAACAGAGTTTGGTGCCTCTGCTCTCACTTTTAAAATGTTCCTTGATTTCCTAACCATGTGCTGATTAGACATAACAGAATTCTGTTGTAGAAAGTGAGGCAACATCCTTATCAGAAAAAAAAAACCAAACTCTG
This sequence comes from Panthera uncia, assembly GCF_023721935.1. Classification (NCBI taxonomy): domain Eukaryota; kingdom Metazoa; phylum Chordata; class Mammalia; order Carnivora; family Felidae; genus Panthera; species Panthera uncia. Next base: position 134,130,764 of record NC_064810.1, read on the forward strand.
AGTAGTTGGGGCAACAGGTTGGGGGTGGGGGCTCAGAAGTTGATACTTGTATATTTCTCCTCCTTTGTAATTTCTCTTTATATCACCAACATTGTGTTTTTAGCTATCATTCGTTTCTGTCTTGACGGATAACTTGATCTTTATCAACCTTTCTTTATCCTAGCTGTCTCAGGACCAGTTTCTAAAATGGTCTCCTGAATACCGTCATCTTCTTTCTCTGGATGAGGGGGGATAAAGCAAGAATAGGAGAAAGCACAAGCCTCATATTGCTTTCTTTGTTAAACTAGAATTAAAACTGAGACGCCATTTATTCTCACGATCCAAATTCCTGGGTCTCCAATCTACTCAAATAGGTGTGTTTCCATTTGGGGAAGAGTCCCTTCTTACCACCTCCTTCTGGGAAATAAAATCATTTAGCTCCTGCTGAATCTATATTGTCAAGGAGTTTGCAAGGTGTAGGTATATACTAGAGGTTGTTTTTGGTTTTTGTGCTTGTGTTTAGTGTATTCTATTGGAAGGTATTATGAGGGAGAGAGAGAGAGAGAGAGAGATTAAGTGGTGTCTGTAGCTTTTGTAAACAGCTGGGGCTTGGAGCAGAAACTCTTTACACTGTACATTTGAAAGTAGCATCTGGCATAGGGGGAACAACAGAGCTCCAGAGACCCCAGAAGAGGTGAAGTAGGAGAGCTTGTCAGGTTTCTGGTAGTTTTAACGCCAGACCTTAAGAACAGAATTAACCAATGGAGATGAATGAGATTTGCTTTAGTGTCTTAGAAAACACAGCTAATAGGATTTCAGCTGGAGTGAAAAGCATGTGGACTGTGATTGAAGAAGCAGGGGTTGGAGATGCTGTAAATTAGTTTGAGGCTAGTGGTTCTCAAAGTGTGGTCTTCAGATCATCAGTATCAGTATTACCTGGGAATTTGTTAGGAAGATAAATTCTTGGTCCCCAACCTAGACTCACTGGATCAGAAATTGAGGGCAGGACCCAAAAATCTATGATGCAATGAGTCTTCCAGGTGATTCTGATGCATGCTGAAATTGGGGAACCATTATTTTAGGGCACTGGTGCCACTTTTCTTTACTGAGTCACCTTAATGAAGAAGTAGCTTTCATCTGTCCCCACAACTGATTGCTCCAGGCCTGAGAATGAATACATGGGTGGATAGCAGAGCCAAAAAGTGATGACACAACCTGGAAGGGCTTTGCATTTCATTTTCCTAAGACCTGACACCCCCCCCCCCCCCACTTTTAGGTGCTTCGGTTTCTTCCCAAGCCTTAGCTACCTCAGTCTCTATTACTTTCAGTAGAGGCCATCACTTGTTTTTTTCACTGTGGAACTGAGCTGTTCAAAATGGTAGCCACTAGCCACATACGGCTATTTAAATTAAAATGAAATCAAATTAAAAATATAGTAGCTCAGCCATGACAGCCACATTGCAGTTGTTCAATAGCTACATATGGCTAGGAGCTACTATATTGGACAATACAGATATAGAACACCTTTATTTGTCTAATACTAAACTTGTAAACCTATGAGCAGTTTGCCCGTTTCTGTGGTGTAGATACCCCTACCGTGACTAATTTCAAGCTTTCAACATACCACTGAACATGGAGTTAGTTGCAAAGAGATACACACAATTAACTTTTGAGAGACAAAGCGAATTAGTTCCAAGGTACCAATTTTACGGGAGAAATTCTTCCTTGATGGCAAAAAAATGCTGATTGTGTTCTTTATGTTTAAATTTCATTTTACAGTGAGACTGGCTTTCCAAGAACACAATATTAATAGCATACTAAAAGTGGCCAATAACTTGGTCACCTTAACTCTGTTTTAAGTGTAAGGTGAAACTATACAATATACAATTTAACTTAAGACATCTTTTCCATGTCAATGGGGAAAAATGGATTGTGAAAGAAAAAGTGTCTTTTTTTTAACGTTTATTTATTTTTGAGAGAAAGAGAGAGACTGAGTGTGAGTGGAGGAGGGGGCAGAGAGAGGGAGACACAGAATCCAAAGCGGGCTCCAGGCTCTGAGCTGTCAGCACAGACCCTGACACAGGGCTCGAACCCATGAACCATGAGCTCATGACCTGAGCCAAAGTCGGATGCTTAACCGACTGAGCCACCCAGGCACCCCTGGGACCAGTGTCTTATAGTGCCTGTGTACTCAAAGCTAAACCACACAAGATGTTAAGGTGTATATGTTCTAGTCTGAATTTTATATTGAGTCAACAGTGGTGCTTCATTGATTCTTTCTACTAACTGAAGGTGTTTATAATCTTATCTGGTTGTGCATAGTAAGCCTAGTAGTAATGTCTTGTTTATTAATAGAAACTGGAAGGGTTGTCTTTGATCTGTGAGGTCATGAATGACTTCCAAATATGCTGTTAAAAGTGAACAACGTGCTTGACTTTTAAAATATTTGCCATTTATGAGAAAGAATGAAATCTGGCCTTTTGTAGCAACGTGGATAGAACTGGAGAGTGTTGTGCTAAGTGAAATAAGTCATACAGAGAAAGACAGATACCATATGTTTTCACTCTTATGTGGATCCTGAGAAACTTAACATAAGACCATGGGGGAGGGGAAGGGGGGAAGTTACAGAGAGGGAGGGAGGCAAACCATGAGAGACTCTTAAATACTGAGAACAAACTGAGGGTTGATGGGGGATGGGAGGAAGGGGAAAGTGGGTGATGGGCATTGAGGAGGGCACCTGTTGGGATGAGCACTGGGTGTTGTATGGAAACCAATTTGACAATAAATTTCATATTTAAAAAAGAATAAAATATTTGCCATTTTTATAGTGCTTAGAAATTCTTTTTGAAAGATGGAAAATTATTCTGTTAAATTACACAAGTTAAACAAAACCCAATTGATATGCAGCCAAGGCTAGTTTTTAAGTATCATGATCAGATTTGGCAAAGATGGTTTTTTTTGACCAGGGCATTATCTAATCTGTGTGTGTGTGTGTGTGTGTGTGTGGTGACAGTGGAGGTTTATGGTCTTGAATGATGCTCCTGCATCCCTACGCTAGCAACTCATCTGTTAGATAAAAGTAAATTTTAGTCCATGGATTTCACACCCCAAATACTTGGAAATGAGAAAGCTAAATCATTCTTATCATATTTCCTTTCTTGAAAAGGAAAATCCCTTAAGTCTGAATGCCTCTGTTGCTAAGACTGTTTGTTAATTATGATAATCATAATTGGATCAGAATTATTAAACTGATAACCTCAATGAATCCATTTATTTCTGCAGAAAGATGATACACATTTGGGTCAGACTGGGTCATTTTTAGGCCCTTGGGAGTGTGCCATTCTAATGCTGGCCCAGCTCAAGCTGGGTGCCCTTGAATGACACCTGCTAAAAATTCAATCAATAAGTGGTGTCCAAATGTCAGAGAGAGTGATGCAAGGCAGGGACAGGTTGAGACAGTGTGCAGGATTTGATTCTGGGCAGTCAGAGTTTAAATTTGACTTAGAAAAGAAATAAGTCAGCATCTTTAATCCTCAAACATTATACGCCATCAAGTCAGTAGACTTAGTAAAGGTCAAGCAATCAATATGGTTGGCATTAGCAGAGATATGTTATGGGAGATGGTTTTATTCCTTGAAATTGTTTTTTATGTTCCAATATACAAAAAGGTAGGCAGACTGTCAGGTGGAGTAAAATAGAACTTGCATGACAGTGAAATGAACAGATTATTGCTCAAAGGGCTAAATTAAGAGATTCACTGAAATTGAGAAGTAATGGAGGGATCTCAAATGGCTTCCTCATTTGTCTCTGTTAAGGATTTAATATTTTGAATGTGAACCTATCCTTTGGGAAAAATTGGGCTGCTTGATGTATCATCAATTCAGCAAGATGGAAATACCAAGAGAAGCACAGCGTGGTTCGTCATGTTGTTACTCTAATCTTGACTTAAACTAGAAAAAAAAAAAAGGAAAAAAAACATGAGTAAGTTTTTACCCTTGTTACTTGCAAAATCACTTGGAACGTAGTAAAGGAAAGATAATTAGTGAAAATATTAGATTCTCCTGTTAAATTATATTTGTAGACTTGCAAACTGAGGGGAGAGGGGTCATATATTTTCCATTTATATATTATTTCTAGACAGGTAGTAGAACAGTTATGGAATGGAAAAAGATGAATAAGAAATGGAGAAGGAAGAAAAAATGATTTGGTTAAAAACCTAGTCATTTGAGAACTGAGGAGTCATTATATGAACATATTCAAATAAGAGAATTCATCAAGGCCATTCAAAAGTCAAAAGCTGAAAGCCCTCCTCCCACACTCACACACACAAAAAGAGTTCTTAGTTCCTTTCTTCAAGTAAAAAAATTTTCAGATAGTGTATGTGTTTTGATTTTTCACCCAGAAAGACTGCAGTTGATCAAGAAATCTATGTACCCTAATTTTTAAAATCTTATTATATCACACATATGTGGAATTAAAAAATTTTTAGATGTTTATAGATATGTATACATTTTTAAAATTTAATTTATTTTTTAAATTTATATCTGAGTTAGTTAGCATATAGTGCAACAATGATTTCAGGAGTCGATTCCTTAATGCCCCTTACCCATTTAACCCATCCCCCCTCCCACAACCCCTCCAGTAACCCTCTGTTTGTTCTCCATATTTAAAAGTCTCTTACGTTTTTGTCCCCCTCCCTGTTTTTATATTATTTTTGTTTCCTTTCCCTTACGTTCATCTGTTTTGTATCTTAAAGTCCTCATATGAATGAAGTCATATGATATTTGTCTTTCTCTGACTAATTTCACCTAGCATAAAACCCTCCAGTTCCATCCACATACTTGCAAATGGCAAGATTTCGTTCTTTTTGATTGCTGAGTGATACTCCATTGTGTGTGTGTGTGTGTGTGTGTGTGTGTGTGTACATTTTCTTTCTCCTTTCACCCATCAATGAACATTTGGGCTCTTTCCATACTTTGGCTATTGTTGATAGTGCTGCTATAAACACTGGAGTGCAGCCTACTTTTTTCTGACTGCCCACTTTCTTACTCAATACCCTTAATCCAGACTAAACACTCATTATGTCCTTTATTCTTTTCAGGTTAGGTGGGCTCCTCATGAAATAAAAGATCCTATTATGACTACTGCTTGTGTCATTTTCCTTCTTGGTTAATTATTAGGATTTCTTGATGGCAAAGATTGCAGGACTACCAGCAACGTAATACATTTTTTTTCATGGTAGAAAAAAACACTATTTCATATTATCTATAATATTTCATGTTATATGTAATTCATATTTCAATATTTATAATGTTTATATATTTTTGAGAGAGACAGAGCATGAGTGGGGGAGGGGCAGAGAGAGAGGGAGACACAGAATCCGAAGCAAGCTCCAGGCTCTGAGCCAAAGTTGGACACTTAACTGATTGAGCCACCCAAACACTCCTTTATTTTTGATAGACAGAGAGAGACAGAAAACAAGTGGGGGAGGGGCAGAGAGAGAAGGAGACACAGAATCCGAAGCAGGCTCCAGGCTCTGAGCTGTCAGCACAGAGCCCGATGCAAGGCTCCAACTCACAAACTGCGAGATTATGACCTGAGTCAGCGAAGTTGGACGCTTAACGCCACCCAGGCGCTCCCAGACGCCCCTTTAGATGTATATTTTTTGACCAAAGGTTGTGACATAGTGGGAGACAACATCAGTGACATTTTTCTGCTTTTTCTTAGGTCTGAGACTGCTCTAGAATGAAGTTGGGACCAGTTATCAATGAGAAATTGATGGTCTTAAGTGGTAATTTATGTCAGATCCAAAGGCTCTGATACAATATCTTCAGGTAGCTGGGATGTTCCAGATCTCACATGTAGAAAAGTTATCCTCAAGGTTGAAGAATTTCCTTTTTATTCAATCTTACCAGGGCAATCTAGAGAGCACCGGTTGTAGTCCATCCATTGAGAAGAGTATATGTGAAGAAAGAGTATGCTGGGAATGTGGAGAGTTCCCAGCCAGTTTTATTTTCTGGGCCATGATTCCCTTCGTGATTCCAAGTCTTTAACCTATCCCTGTATCTACACCTTTTGCCCTGAGGCTGAATTTCCTCCAATACAAAGAGTCTACTTCCTTTGAATGTGGACGTATCCTATGAATTGCTTTGGCCCGTGGAATGTAGAAGTGACAGCATGCTATATCTGAGCCTGGGTCTCAAAAGGCATCGTGTTTCCCATATGTTCACTTGCTGAGCACACTGCCATGAGAACAATACTGGCCCAGCCTGATGGGTGGTGTGGGACATAGTCTCATCGGCCCCAGACATATGAGAGAGTCTAGGCAATACCATCAGCAAGGCCATTCTGGTTGACAACCCCAGACACGAGAGCAATAAATGCTTAATCCTGGATGCTATTGAGGTGTAGAGGTTGTTATGCAGCACTATTGTGGCAAGAGATAACTGATATGGAGGCCCAAGTTTCCAGATAGACTGAAAGTGGGCAGTTCTGAGTAATTCTTCAAGGAACCCTTGATGCTTTGTTAAAATAAACAAGAAGACCTTGAAGTAACAGGCTTGCTTAGCCCAATCACCCCCCACCCCCAGGAGGCATTTGTCTAACTGAGTTGATTTGACCTGGGGGCAAAGCTTTCAGCCCTCTGTTTGGTAATATCAGTATGCAAATATATTTGTGTCCCTCCAAATCTGACAGATACACAGGTGTCTAGAAATTATCAACTTAATACTCACACGGGACCTCCTGGTGTCAGTATTCTCTGGCAAGGAGCTTAGAAGTGGTTTAATAATGGCCATGGACTCATCTGTCTTTGCCATCAAGGCAGAATGAGCAAATTTTCCAATAGGATGTATTTGGGGAATTTAAATACATATTCTTTTCTTTTCTTTTTTTTTTTTTTTTAATTGCCAGGCCTATTTCGGATATATATGGAATCCATCAATCAGTGTGCTCTCCTTTAAAGACTGCCATTCAATTGTCTTCTGGCTTTTAGTTCTGCTTCTTCCCCTTACTAGAGAAAACAATGGAATTTTGTGAAAGCCCCAGGGGCTTTTGAATCTGAGAGGGACAAGCTTTTACCTCTGAAGAGCAGGGGAATTTGATTGAAAATAGAGGCTGCTTATGATTCATTCAGGGGAATTTTTCCTCTCCATCATCTTATTTGCCTAGTGATTTGATCCTATGTGGCTCTTCAGAGCCTACTGTGAGATGATTTGCTTCAGCTGCACTGGATCCTTTTCAAATATTTTCCAAGGACAAACACCCTCCCTACAGGTTTCCTCGGCTGCAGTGATTGTCTTGTCTGGGGATTGTATTCTGATTAATTTAACTTTTAGCTTCCTTACTGCTTCAGTGGATTCCAAATTTGTCATGGTTTTAAAAAAAAAATTCTCTGGGGAAGTTTCATGAAAGAAGTTGGTGAGAACAGGGCTTAGGATTTATTCTGCTGAGCAACGTTTAGAATGTGGCAGGGGGCTGAGAGGCACAGAGAAGAAGAATGGAAGGGGTGCCAAATTCTTCCTGATGCATGTTCATAGGTCAGGCATAATTCTGTTCTGCAGAAATTTCAGTGATCATTGTTCTGCACAGAGGTGCTCCTGCCAATTGAGCAGAAAGCAGCGAAGAGCATGCAATACGCGACTGCAGCCAGCAGGGGGCGGGAGCGCCACAGCCATAAGCCACAATCTCTACGGAAGTTGCTTGGACCAGGTATTGCACGCCGTTCTGGAAGCCAGCTGGTTCTGAACTCAGTGCAAGCCTTTCTTTTTGAAAGATTTTTTGCCGTCGCTGAATCTCTTCTGCTGACAGTATAGGCAGTAGAGTCAGTGTGTCTGGATTTGAAACCCGGTGGCTGCCTTTGTCAGCTTCGTCATCTCTATGTACCTCAGTCTTTCTTATCTGAAATATGGGAAAAGAGCATTTGTCCTGAGGATGATTGAGCTGACTTATATAATGCAGTTGGAACAATGCCTGGCTCTTAAGTACTTGATCGATATTAGCTAATAATAGTATAGCCTTTCCCTTTGCTCTCCACCTTCCTTCCTCCCAAGTCTGAATGTAAAAGCAAATTCGTGTAACAATAGGTTATGCACGCTGACTTGTCTTCATTTTCCAAAACTCATCACAAAAACACAAAACCAGCTCCGTGGCATTTTCTGCCAAAAATGCTTATGCTAAATCTAATAATGAGAAAATATCAGACAAAACCAAATTGAGGGACGTTCTACCAAATAACTAGATTGTGTGCTTCAAAAATGACAAGGTCAGGAAAGACAAAGGAACAGTTCCAGACTGTAGGGTCCTAAGTGGACAACTGAATGCAGTGGATGGGCTGGGAACTTATTTTGCTATATAGTATATGTTGGGGCAATTGGTGAAATTTGAATAATGTCTGTAGTTAAGACAGTAGTATGAGATAGTATTAATTTCACAATTTTGCTAATTGTAAACTATGGAAGAGAATGTCCTTGCTTTTAGGAAATACACACTGGAGTATCTAAGAGTAAAGGGGGCATAATTTCTGTAAGTTGCTCTTAAATGACTTTAAAAATGTGTGTATCTCTCTCTCTCTCTCTCTCTCTCTATATATATATATATATCTCATATATATATAAATGAGAGACCATATTTGTTAGAACATTTAGCACATCTGGAGAAAGGGTGTATGAGAATCCTTTGTACCATTCATGCAACTTTTTTCGTAAGCCTGAAACCATATGAAAGTACAAAATTAAAAAAAAACCCATAAATAAAAATAAAACCCCTCATCTTAGATGCCTTCTTCACTAAGAAATTTTTCTGATGTTCACCTGCCCTGGCTCTTAAGTGGCGTAGATGCTTCTGCCCTGTGTGCCCTTGACCTGTGGCCTGTCACAACAGTTACACTATATTGTAACTGCCTGCTTATGTCATTAAACCCTGAGCCCCGCTAAAAAAGGAAGGGACTCTCTTTTATCCTTCATCTTTGTATCACCTGAGCCTAGCTAATACCTGGCACAGAGAGGAAACTCATCATGGATTTGTTGAATGATAAGGTAGTGGAACTTGGCCTTATATCCAAGGTTTGATTTTCTAGGGGCCTGTTGTGAATTTTAGGCTTGCTTTTTAGGTTTTGGAGCAGGGATGAAGCTCTGGTTTGGGACTTAGCACATCTAGTCGGGAAGCTGAGTTCTGTCATAGTGCACACGAGAGAGAGTCTGTTTAGTTTATTTATACCTTAGCTTGGAGATACTGTGAAGATAGAATTTGAGCTCTTTGAAAGAAAGCCAAATGATCGGTGCACTCTCTTTGTCTAGGTGTTTAGTTGGAGGAAATTCCACTGTTTATGGTCAAAGCCAAGTGTGTTTAGTATTAAAAGAACCATGTTTTTTCTTAAAATGTGGCCCCTGAATGCAGGCCACATTTCATGTGGTGTGCAATGAAGAGACAGCGATCTGAGCTGGCTGCAGAACTGACCGTAAGGGCATTAGTGAGAAGTGTGTGTGCTCACGGGGGCTTCCTACTTGTTCCCTATTTTATGGGTAATGTTTGGGATATATAAAGGGAAGGTTTGTCTGCATAATGAGCTGATGTTAAAATGCAGTGTCATAAAGATGCACCTCACTCCTTTATTTTATTTCCATATTAACTTACTCTCTTAGGAGGGTCTGCATTGTGGTCACTGTTTCCCCGCTATTCGTCTCTAATATTAACTTTCAAGCAAGATATTTTGCTATTTGGAAAAGACAACAGTGCAAGAGATAATCAGTATAGCTTTTATCTTTGCTAGGAGCCACAGAAGCCTATGTAGAAAAAGTCCAAATGCGCGCCCGTGACTCCGGAGGAGGAAACTCAACTACAGACTGTAAGGACTGGGAAGCCAAACCACGTTCCCTGCTGAGGTTTTTTTTAGGTGTAATCTGGAGGGCTGGGGCTGTAGCATGTGTTTATGTAGACTCTGTAGGAGTCTCTATGAGGGAGGAAAATTGGATATAGAGGCTCTGGTCAGTATGAATCAGCGAGGAAGAACTCTAGCTCCCCACACCTCAAAAATAATTCCCTCGTGCATCCCACCAATCAGAGATTCATTTGGAATAACAGGTTCTGCTGAAAACTGCAATGCAAGTTAAGACTCCTACCACCAGTGTGAATTGGTTTTAACCAGGCGTTGCCTCTCCTCTAACACCTAGCTGAGGAGATGAAATAGTTAGTGGGCTCGTTTGGAGGAGGAGATAGTTTGGAAAGGGGGCTGACCAGGGGAAAATGCCGAAGCGGGATGCTTCGGAAAGCTGCAAACAGTGTCTTAGCTCTTGGAGTTTGGGGAAGAGAGGCAGGGAGAGGAGAAGTGATCAAGGCCCCAGAAAGAAAAGGATGCAGTGGCCAAAACGGATGTTGACCATGCAGTAATGGTAGCAGGAATCCCGCTTAGCATGTCACCAAGTAACGTGTAGGTCATGGTCCCGGAATTGTCTGCCTTGAAGAATTACCTGGCTTGTTTCTCTCAAAGAATGAACTCTCTCAATGATATGTATATATCAATGTTCATCTTGGGATAAAGTATACCTATGTTATTGATCAGTGAACACTTAATTAAACATATAACGTTCCTGACACCTTTGCTGTGCCAGCTGACACTTGTCTAGGATCTTACCCCCTGGAACTTAATTTCTCAACAACGTTTGCAGAGTACTTTGACAAAAGTAACTTCCACTGAACTTTAAAAATAAAAGGAACAAATTCCGGAGCAACCAACTGAATAATTCTGTTACAGGAACCATCACTATAAATGGCTCATTTATCTAAATGGCATTCAGTCTCACATGGGCATTCAGGAATTTTAAGACAGACAATGGCTATTTCTCCAAACCCTAAAAATCCCATAAGATAGGGGCAGCAGGCAGAAAGCTTTTGTTCTTGTCAAAATCAGTCTCGACTTCAGTGTATTGTGGTAGCTACATGTCATTGTCATATTCTTGTCCACTCAGGCAGATGCCTTTGGTCCACGTAGCCACAATTCTAGAACAAGGAACCTTTACAGTATAAACCAAACAGCTGAAGAGTGTACAGATCAGAGCTCAGAATTAGAAAGAGAGGCACCTGGCTGACTCAGTTGGTAGAGCAGGTGACTCTTGATCTTGGGGTCGTGAGTTCAAGCCCCGTGTTAGGTGTAGAGATTACTTCAAAATCAAATTTAAAAAGTAGGAAGAAAGGAGCCAAGAAATGGGTTGGAGGAACTGGGCCTTGCTGAGGGCTTTATGGGGAGGGAGAGAAAGAGAGAAAATCTGTAGGGAATGAATAATAGGGCACAGCAGGCAAATATTCTTGCTCCCCGCTTTTCCCCAATAGTCTCTCAGGGTGACTTATTAGAGGAAATAGACTCTTTTGGGGGAGAAATAAAGACCTTTATACAAGGCCGGTAAATACATTTATGGGCCATCTGAGTCCACTTTCTCTGTCATTGCCTTTATTCAGGTGTATGTCTTCTGTGCTCTGGACAGCTACAACCATCCTGTGGCCTCGCCCTGAGCCTTCAGAGTCATCTCCTACTCTACCACAGGGAAGTTTTTTCTAAAATGCAAGTATTATTGTTTGACAGCCCTGCTTAAAAGCTTTCAGTGACTTTTTCTTTTCTGTGGACTACATCACAAGGTTTATAGCATTAAGAAGCTTCATATTCTTTTCCTCCAAACTTATTAGTTCTAGCTTCATGGAATTTTTATAATTCATGTCTAGGCTTTCTTACACATGCCTGAAAAACCACTGCTCTACCTTCCAGAGGCAAAATCAGGAATTTTTTTCATCTTTGGAAGCCCAGTCCTCATAGCCGTACCTCCTAATTCCAAAAAGTTGAAGTGAGTATATTCACTGAGGTTGCCGCTCTACCTAGCATACATATCTAACTGCATTTTTTCCTACAACCTACTGCAATTGTTTTTGCATTTATCGCACATGCTAGATTTTCACCTTCTTCGAGGTTAATATCTCATTGATTTATTTCTGTAGCTGTAACACATGGCACATAATAAGTGCTTAACAATTGTCTATTGGATCAATGAATGAACTGTTCATGCTTAAATCCCAGTATTTAGTTAGTAGCTCTATAAGTAAAGCTAAAGACTATTTGCCTGAAGTCAGCCCAGTCCTGGGCTGGGTCCCTGTGGGGGTTGGGAAGTGAGGGAACACTGGCTGGAGAGAAGGGTTCATTCAATACAGATGTGGGTTCATTTTTTTAGGAAAAAATAAACAATAGCTGGTGGGAGCGTCATTATGACTGATTGGGAGAGATTCATGATATGGAAAAATAATTACTGTTAGGTTAAGTAATAGGAACGGGAAATATATCATAGTAGAGGCAGCCATGCGCATGTTTTTGGATCGGGATGAAATATATGGAAATAGCAGAATTAGGTAAACATGAGTTGGTTCTCAACCATATGGAGAAGGAGACAGGTGGCATCCGGGATGAGTTTGTGTAGAGAACAAAGACCGTGATCCTTTTTTTTTTTTTTTATGTCTGATCTTATTTGTTACTCTTAGAAAATTTTGGGTTTTTCTTAAGTTTTTAGAAAATGTTTATTTATTTTTGAGAAAGAAGGAGGCAGAGGCCGAGAGAGAAGGAGAGAAAGGATCTGAAGCAGGGTCTGTGCTAACAGCAAAGAGCCCTATGTGGGGCTCAAACTCATGAACCATGAGATCATGCCCTGAGCTGAAGTCGGACACTCAATGGCTGAGCCACCCAGGCACCCTGAAAAGTCTCGTTTTTGACTGGATTCAGACTTAAAGGTAGAAGCCCTCAGGGAGGACAGCTCCTGTCTCTTGGCAATCTGTCCCTGGCATTTTTCTTTGGCCTTCTTTATTCTCTTGGCCAGAAATTTAGCATATTCTGCAGCGTCTTCCTTATTTTACTTCGTATGCTCTTTCTTCAGAGAAATGCGCCATTTGTGGTAGATTACGTACGGAGTAACAAGATGCTGAATCTTGGGCACTTTGGTTGTAGGTTTCTTACCTTCTTTATTTAGGGGCTTTCTCACAACATACTGGTGGACATCGTCTTCTTTAGAGGGACTGAAAAGTTTGTGGCTTCTGCTAGCTTTTTTAGGTGAGCTCTTTAGGGGCTCTTTAGGGGCTCTTTAGGCCCCAGGTGATGAGGCCCCGTAGTATCAGCGGTCCAGGAATGTCCTTCTCGCCTTTTGTACAAGGACCAAGTTGAGAACATTGAGATTGGCATTCACAGTGCAACCCCAGACAGATTTGTGCTTTCTTTCTCCAGTCCTCCGTCTGTAGGAGGAATGCCCCTTACTCAGCAGCAGGTGGACACGGCCGTGGGTCAAGACACCCTGCCTCATGGAGAAGCCTGGTTTGTCGTTGCCACCACTAAGTCGGACCGTGTAACCCTTCCGTTCTTCACCCACAGCATCAGCAGCAACTTCTGTGGCCATTCGCTTCTTATAAAAGCTACGGGGTTTGCATTCATCATCCACATGGATGAGTTTCTGGCAGCCAGTAGCTGGAAAAGAGTTGTTCAGCTTCTTCCCAAAGCAGCCTGCCGCCTCTGAGGTGCCACAACAAAGAGCGACTGTGATCCTATTTTTTTACCGCATCAGGACTCTCCTCCCCAAATATGAGGAACCTCCTCACACTATGCAGCAATGTCTCGGTGACGATGAGCAATAAAGGTTCATGAATTTTCTATTTATCGGTGCTGTAACAGCTGCTACAGTTAGAGGCTCACAGCTTGGTACCTCAGCTGTGTACAACTTTCTGACCCAGTGTGTAGCTCTTCAAAAGATATTTTATAATGAAAATTTTCAAACACACAAAAATAGACAGATTTTACCCATGTGCGCATGACCTAGTTTTAACAAATATCCATGTTTTGTGGTCCTTTTTAATGACATATTTTAAAGCAAATTCTAGACTCATATTGCTTCAGACATCAGTATGTCATGATGTGTCTCTAACTGATAAAGATATCAAAAATAATATAACCACCGAGCCATTTTCACATCCAGGGTTGCTTTAAACACGTGCCAGGACTTATTCCCTTCCTTTCCCCTCATCCCACTCGTCTGTCAGGCTGTACATACTGGGCCCCATTATGCCCGAGCTTTGTCTTTCTGAGGGAGGAACCAGCCATTGTACCCGTTCTCGTGTGCGAGTAGTCTTCCATTTGCAAAACACCATCTATGAAGAATGAAGTTTCCTGGCATTTGCCTTTGTTCAGCCTGTACCTGATATTTTAATTAGCAAAAAGATGTATTCAATCTGCACACTAATCTAGCACTGTTTCGTGTCACCTCTCCCTGATATGACAAAAAGGTTCATTTTTAAAAATCAGAGAGTGCATTTAAAGACCTTAGAGGAGGAAAGAACGTGGAGAGATAGTAGGGAATTTCAATTTATCAGAACTTCTGTGTTGATTTTTAGTTCAGAAGCCAGGGTCTTGAGATTTATATCTTAACCATGAGAGGATGCTTTTAGAAGTTTTATAAGTGATGTTTAGGATAATGATAATAATCACTTTTGCAATTTATTTTTCTTAAGAAAGCCAGTGGGAATGAATCCCTTGTTGAGAGTATAGTATGGAGTTTCTAGACTAGCCCACAAGCTCCATCAGAGCACATATCTAATTATCTTGTACATTGCACTGGTGATTGCCCCTGGTGTTCTGCAAGTTCTAAGCATAGTAATTTCCCTGTGAGTGTATGTTGAATGAACAAAGATAATGTACAGTTTTTCCTCCATTTAAGATGTCATGTTAGCGAGGCTGAGATCTAGCAAGATCTATGAACTATTCCTTTCCCTCCAGCAGAAGCCACAGATGTTGACTTCATCCTGTGCTCCTGACTCATCTCCTCCCTGGTCTTTGGTTTGGATTGTATATCTCCTTCACAGCTTCTCTGGTATGCAGCTGCCATCCTTTATTAGCACATGACTGACCCAGCATCTGTGCTTTCTTACTGAATACAGAGCAGGGAGAGAAAAGCAAGAACTCTCCCATTTCCACTCTACCACAAGCTTATCTTTAGGGAGGGATGATGTGGGTACCAAGAGGGAGAAAGAGAATGAAGTGGGTGGAGACATTTGAGTGGTTTGTGTAAGAGATTAAGCAGCGATTGCAAATGGGAGTCATGGTTATGGGGCACGCTGTCCTCCTGAGTTTTTAAGATCAGAGGGCACCATTTACTGTAATATCAGAAATGAGGTGCTCCTCGCATGGGGATTTTTCTACTTTTTAGAGAAAAATTGCTCTCATTTGTTGGTAACATGTAGGGATAGAAAGGAAGAAGTCTGTTAGTTTCAATGATTGCATCTAGCATAGTTTCTCTTGCATTCCTAGGACTGTAGCCTTTGTTGGTAAAACCTGCACGAAGATGTTTGCATGGATGAACACCTGCCAGTTCAGATCATTTGGCTTTTTTTTTTCTGAAGGTGTGAGAAGATGGGTTGAAGGGTGACTGGGTGGGAATGGCTTGTAAAGAAGACCTGTTAACTGTAAGTTTTGGAGAAATGAATCGTGACTTTGTTGCTTTACTTCATTTATACAAATTTACAAACAAGATATGGTTTCAGGAAAACTGGCAGCAAAAAAAGAAAAACAAAGAAAATATGACTCCTAGCTTTTGCATCATATCTTTTTTAGACTCTTCATCTTTACTGTTTGTAGTTGCTGGTTTAATAACTTTAATAGTTGCTGGTTTAAGTCTGTTAACCAGGGTATGCTGATTGCAGTGACTAGCAGACCTCAAATATGTTTCAAACATAATAGAAGCTTATTTTTTGTTAATGTAATAGTAATGGGAATGTGCACAAGTGAGCACATAGCACTCCTCTACTGTCATTTAGGGACACAGGCTAACCAAGGCTCTGCCATGGAGAGGCTTTGAAATGTTCCCAGGTTTTCTTTTTCTTTGTCCTTTCTAGTTTGTATAGAAAAGAGCAAATTTGTGTCAACTTTGGAAGTGGGATACATAATTTCTCCTTGTATTCCCTAGGTTAGAATTCAGTTGCACGGGCATATCTGACTTCAAAGGAGTCTGAATAATGTACTTATCTAACGTAGGTTCTCTAGAAAGTAGAATCTGAGGCAAGGACTAGGTGTTGATGTTTTTTATGAGAGATACGAGTCCAGGGCAGCAAGAGTGAGAGAAAAGGGAAGTGAGGCAGGGAAGGATGGTAAGCAGGGCGAGGTAACATACAGGCTATTACTTCACAGGAAGTTGAAAGAGATAGCAAGTCACTTAGCAGGTCAACCCACTTGGCCAGGCTGCATGGTGAAATCACTACTGAGAACGTTCCATTGGAGGGAGAAAAGGAAAGAGAACTTATCTACCTGGTTCTTTTCCATCTCTTTGCTCTTCCTGGTCAAGGTTTGCACCACAGTTTGCCCTTCAGCACTACTGGTGTGCACCGTCCAGCATCTTCAGCAGCTTCTTAGAAGCCAGAACAAATGCTCTTTGGGATGGCATTTCATCTGAATCTCAGTTAGAAAGAGGCAGGAGAATATGGGGACTCCAGTGTGGCTGGTTGGTCTCAAGTAACAAAAATTCTGAGTCTGTTGGTTGTGATGGCAGCTGTCTGGGGGATAAGTGAAGCCAGTACAATCTGCAAATTGCAAAAAAGGGGTCTTACAGTCTGCCCCTTGCACCATCGAGATCCGTTTATGACCTCTAGTTGTATCTAGTTCACAAACTAAAATATGGGACATTTGTTTGTTTGTTTGTTTGTTTGTTAGAACAAGAGGACATCTTCCTGGAAAGTAGAGGTACAAGTCCAACCAGTCACAGAGTCACTTTCAAGGTGCATTTTCCTAGAAGAGATAAGGCAGGAAGGTCAGTGAAAAGCTACTACTGCTTCTTCAGTGGGTCCTGAGGCTGTAATACTTAACATTTTTCTCCTCCACCATCCAGTATAGAGTTCCTCACCTTGTGCAAGTACTCTCACTGGTATGCTTGCCTAGTGGGGTGACCCAGACCTTTACTGAGGATTTTAAGTCCTTTGTTGTCCTGTGTTACTGGGTAATAGTTGTTCTAATTGGCCAATGACAGTTAGTAGTGATACTGTTCTGAATAATAGTAAGTATTTACGATAACCACACTTCCGGTTTTGTGGAGGAAGAATTTATTGATTATTAGGGAAAGGGAATATAAGGAATTAAACAATTATATAGTCCACATATAGAGGGAGAGAAGTACAGAGAAGAACAAAGAAGGCTTAATGCATCAAATCAAGTACTTAACAACATCCAAACTTCTGACTGGGGAAGCCCCGCATTGAACAGCCCGGTTGGAGTCCTGATTGAGGGGACAATCCGGATTGTGATTTATGGTTAGTCATTAAGTTTGCCTATGTGCAGTCCTGAGCGAGCTGGATTTTTGGTTTCTTTTATTATATCTCACAGTTCTAAGAGTCTGGGTATCTGCATATTCCTGTTCCCCACCTAATCCATTCCAGGGGGCCAGCCTGGTCTGGCTCAAGTTGGTGAGGCATGGTAATCCCACTTGGCGTCAGGAACAGAAGGGCCAGTTCTGATCCCCAGGCCAGATATGGAGTACAAGCCAACAAAGTGCCCCCCTTGATTGTGTATATGTGGCTCTGGGAAAAAATGCATGACAAGTCACATAAACAATTTCTGTACAAAACACATACTAAGAGATGTCTTAGTGAATGTCTGTATTTTTACATATTGTGTAGAAGCAACCCTAAGATCTCATGGTAATCAAGGTTGATTATCTCAGCCAGTACATTAACTCCTTTCTGTGATCACTTCCATGGAGAATTCAGGCTATCCAAGTGGTAGGTACACCTTCTGGTTCAGTGGAACCACCGTTGCATCCCCTGGCAAGTGTTCCTCTTTTGGGAATTAGAACCTAGGAGCCTAGGGTTATGGAACTGAAAGCACAAATGCCGCAAGTGGTCTACAGAGGGTGATGATAAGAGGGGACACTCATATTCCTCTTTGTTCTTGTACTTTTGTATTCAAGTTATTGGAGACATAGTACCACATGTCAAGTATTGGTGTAGCATCTACACTGCATCCTGGAGGTCAGAGTCTCAAGTCTTCGGTGTATTGTTCCTAAGCAGGCACCCTAGCTGAACCTTTAACATATCATTCCGCTATTTTTTTTTCTTTTTTTGCATAGCTGCTTCTGAGTGATAAACCCATTTGTTAGAAGGGCATGGATGATCTTAAGAATATACCCTATAATCAACAACAAAGCGGACAGGTTCTCTTACATTGGCTACTTAAGAGTCACGATGTTGGAAGCAACAACCTCTCCTTTTCCTCTCTGCCATCTGCTTGGCAGCTGCAAAGCAACAACTGTGTGTGAATGCATCTCCGTTCGTGTTGGCCAGGCTGGTGCTCAGATTGGCAATGCCGGCTGGGAGCTCTATTGCCTGGAACACGGCATTCAGCCTGATGGGTAGGTGCCAAGTGACAAGACCACTGGGGGAGGAGATGACTCCTTAAACACCTTCTTCAGTGAGACAGGTTCTGGCAAGCATGTGCCCAGGACAGTGTTTGTAGAGCTGGAATCCACTGTCACTGATGAAGTTCACAGTGGCACCTACCACCAGCTCTTCCACCCCGAGCAGCTCATCACAGGCAAGGAAGATGCTGCCAATAACTATGACCAAGGGCACTACACCATTGGCAAGACGATCATTGACCTTGTCTTGGATTGAATTCAGAAACTGGCTGGCCAGTAAGCAGGTCTTCAAGAGCTGCTTACTTTTCCGCAGATTTGGAAGGGGAACTATTTCTGGGTTCACCTCCCTGCTGATGGAACTTCTCTTTGTGGATTATGGCAAGAAGTCAAAGCTGGAGTTCTCCATTTTTCTGCCCCCCCCCCCCAGGTTTCCACAGCTGTAGCTGAGCCCTACAACTCCATCCTCACTACCCACACCACCCTGCAGCAGTCTGATTGTACCTTCATGGCAGACAATGAGGCCATCTATGACATCTGTTGTAGGAGCCTCGATATTGAACACCCAACCTACACTAACCTAAATAGGTTGATAGGTCAGATTGTGTCCTCCATCACTGCTTCCCTCAGATTTGATGGAGCCCTGAATGTTGATCTGACAGAATTCCAGATCACCCTGGGGCCCTATTCCCACATCTACTTCCCTCTGGCCACATATGCCCCTGTCATTTCTACTGAGAAAGCCCACCATGAACAGCTTTCTGTTGCAGAGATCACCAATGCATGCTCTGAGCCAGCCAACCAGATGGTGAAATGTGACCTTCGCCATGGTAAACACATGGCTTATTGCCTGTTGTACCGTGGTGATGTGGTTCCCAAAGATGTAAATGCTGCCATTGCCACCATCAGGACCAAGAGTATCATCCAGTTTGTGAATTGGTGCCCCACTGGCTTCCAAGATGGCTTAATTACCAGCCTTCCCCTGTGGTACCTGGTGGAGACCTGGCCACCAAGGTACAGCAAGATGTGTGCATGCTGAGCAACACCACAGCCATTGCTAAGGCCTGGGCTCTCCTGGACCACAAGTTTGACCTGATGTATGCCAAGTATGCCTTTGTTTACTGGTATGTGGATGAGGGCATGGAGGAAGGAGAGTTTTCTGAGGACATGGTTGCCCTTGAGAAGGATTATGAGGAAGTTAGTATGGATTCTGTTGAAGGAGAGGGTGAAGAAGAAGGAGAGGAGTACTAAAGTTAAAAATATCACAAAGGACCAGTTTTACAGGGAAGCTTATTCTGCTTTGAACATTGAAAAGTTGTGCTCTGATCAGTTAATTTGTATGTGGCAGTGTATACTCTCGTATACAGTTATTGATCAATGCTTTAAAACACAACACTTTGTTACAGATCCAAGCTATCCATTTCTCTGATGGGTTTGAATGAAGTATTCCCTGTCTTAAATGAAAAAAGAAAAGAAAAGAAAAAGGATAACACAAAACAGGGTGTGTCGATAATTTTATAAGCCTAACTAAGCTTTATGTGAAGAATCTGAATACTGTACTCTTAGCAGAGAAACATACTATGTTTTGTTATTGGATAGAAACGTAAGAGATCAACTAATTCTACTGCCCCATTTTACAAAAGAAAATGGAGGCCCAGATGGAAAAGAGTGGCTTACTGTGGGGTAATAGCTAATTAACGGATGAATTTGTGCTGCATCCAGGTTTTTTGACTTCTAGGTCCTTGAAAATTTCATTCTATAACATCATCTTTAAAGCAAACAAACAAACAAAACATGGGTTCATCTTCTGAAATTTCAAAGTGGATTTTTAGATGCAAATTGGATTAGTTTCGAGGTTGCAATTATCTTTGTTTATCCTTTGCCACGATAGATAGTAGAATTGTGGGGATTTTTTTGGTTGTTGTTCCTGGAAGTGGTACAGTTGTCCATGGGGAAGCAAGGGAAACATTTGTCTTCAGGCAATAATTACTTTCCACTCTTTCAGGGCTTTGTCGAAATCTCACCTCCTCCAGCAAGCCTTCCCTACATTCTTTAGTTTATGGCAAACTTTTCTTAATTCCCACGGGAACTATTGGCCATCTTTTTGTTATTTTTACTGTAAAACAATTATTACAAGATCACAAGAAAATAAATGAAAAGAAAAAAACTAACATTCTGTCATTTCAACAAATTAAACCATTTTCATTTTTCACAATTACATTCAGCATTTTGTATGCATATATAATTTGTATGCCACTGGATATTTTTGTAATCATGGCATAGATATATATTTGTAGTCGTTTCCTCATTTGGCAATGCATGATCACTTTTTCAAGTTGCTACATGATTTTCATAATTTTATTTTGAATAGCATTACTCATTACCTTTTGGATATTTCATAGGAATATTGTAATTAACATGTCTGAGTGGACTCAGCTTTTCCATTCAGCATCATGCAGTTTTAGGCAGAAAAAGTCCTCAGCTTCTCCATCTCATTGCTATCCACTGCTTCCATTGAGTTGAAAAGTCTAATTTTCTACTGCCTAAATATTTCATAATCAAAAACTCTTTTTTCCCACTTCATCACTGGCTTAGACTTCTTGAGGCTCACCAGTCCAATTTCAGTAGCGCTCATTCCTACTGGTATCCTCCTTCTGGAGGCATAAGTAATCTTTCTAAAATGAAAATGTGATACAATACTTCCCTGCTTAAAAACATTCAGTGATAGGGTGGCTGGATGGCTCAGTCGGTTGAACATCCAACTTTGGCTCAGGTCATGTTTTCACAGTCTGTGAGTTCAAGCCCCGCATGGGGCTCTGTGCTGACAGCTCAGAGTCTGGAGCCTGCTTTGAATTCTGTGTCTCCCTCTTTCTCTGCCCCTGCCCTGCTCACACTCTGTCTCTCTCTTAAAAATAAATAAACATTAAAAAAAAAAAAACATTCAGGGGCTCCTGGGTGGCTCAGTCGGTTGGGTGTCCAACTTCGGCTCAGGTCATGATCTCATGGTTCGTGAGTTCAAGCCTCGTGTCGGGCTCTGTGCTGACAGCTCAGAGCCTGGAGCCTGCTTCAGATTCTGTGTCCCCCTCTCTCTCCGCTCCACTCCTGCTTGTGCTCTGTTTCTCTCTGTCTTTCAAAAATGAATAAACCTAAAAACATTTTTTTTTTTAAAAACATTCAGTGATTTTCCTTTGTTTGTGAGGAGGTTGTCAGTACTTGAAACTGGGGTTATTTTGCACAAAAATGTAGATTTCTGGTTCCTCTTGGGGAATTGAACATCTGGGCACAGTGGGTCTGCTTTCCAGCCTGGCACCAGAAAGCAGAAGCTGAGTGGAGGCTGTTTCTACAGACAAGGCAAATGCTCCCCAATCTGACCGGGAGGTCCCCTCAATCTGTCTTGGTGCTCATGGGCTTTGAGTGTGAGACCCCCTTACTGTCTAAGCCAAAGCCTAAATTCCTGTGAATGGCCTGAAGGTTCTTCAGCACAGGCCCTGTTGAGTTCTTTAAGCTTATGATTGCACTTATCAAGAGATAGAGAGGGGCTCCCAAATGTGCCTTGTAATACCCACCATCTTTGCTCACCTTTGCATTGGCTAGGGGAAACTCTTTTTCTTCCTTCCAGACTTGGCTGCATCATCACCTCCTCTCTGAAGACCATCCTGATTTCTAAAAGCTACCGGGTGGCAGAATGATCTGGAAAGGCATTTTACTTCTCATCCTATTCTATGACTAGTTTTTCCCTGCTCAGGCGAGGAGACCAGGCAAGAAGGTTTCTCTTGCTGCTGCCTCCTTAATCCTTCTCCACTCCTTTTTGTCTGGCTCTCTTCTCTGCTTTCCTAATCCTTTCCTGTCTATTTAATTCAGCACAAGTTTATAGAAGGGCTGCTGAGGGCACTGGATGAGTGAGGGGATGAGTAAGGTTCCTGCAGTGGTAGGGCTTGCATCTGTGTAAGACCAGCAAATGTGTGATGGTGGCACATGAACAGGTGCTTTAAGTCAGATATGAGCAGGGTGCTGTGAACAGGTGCTGGTGTTGGCCAGCCCTGTTTGGCAAAGGCAGGGAAAGACGATTGCTTACATTTAAAAGGATTTCTTAACAGGATAATGGAATCATGTGTTCCTCATAACTGTCTTATGCTTTCTTCTCATCTGTAGATTCCCTTCTAAGCCTCTCTAATATTTCATTTTAGAATGTGACAGGTTGTCTGATTTTGAATCTAACCCCATTACTTATCTCTGTGACAGTTGCTAGACCGCTTAAATTCTCCATGTCTGTTTCTTAATTTTTTTATTAAATTTTTTTTTAAATTTTAGAGCGAGAGTATGCATGAGCGAGGGAGAGGGGCACGGGGAGAGGGAGGGAGGGAGGGAGGGAGGGAGGGAGAGAGAGAGAGAGAGAGAGAGAGAGAGAGAGAGAGAGTCTTAAGCTGGTTCCATGCCCAGTGCAGACCCCCTACTCTCCAGCTACGCAAGCCAGAGAACTAGGGGTTATACTTGATTGTTCCTCTTCATCCTCACCTATCCAATCAACCACCAATACCTGTGACTTCTTACTCTGAAAGGTCTCTTATATTTGTCCATTTCTTTCTGTTTTCACTGCCTTCCACCCTAGTCCAAATTACTATCATTTCTTTTAGAGTAAATGCAATTACCTTCTTATTGAGCTATATAATTGCTTAATGAGACAGAATATTATTTTCACCTGGTTTCCATTATAAAACATGCTCTGTCTTCATTGGAAGAATGATTGGAATAGAGGACCCCCCCCCCCCCAAATACAGTCCCCAAACTTGAATCATATCTCTGTTAAGGATATTCGGTGATACCAAGATATAGTAGGGCAAAAGGAAAGTAATTTTTTTATGAGCATAAGGGAAAGAATTTTGTGGTCAAATACTCAGTAGAGCAGAGGAGGATAGAAAAAAGGAAAGAGAAGGGAGGAGTAAGGGTGAATAACTAGAAGATGATAAGAATATGAAGGCCAGTGAAAATTCATAGCATGGAGAGCCAATAAATATTTTTTTAAATGCTATAGCTTATGTCTCCAGGGCTTACAAAGACATAAAATGCTATAGCTTAATTGTCATTCTCATGTGCTTTGCTGAGAACTAAATCCTTCCTTCTTCCTTGTTCCTCTTATGAAAGTTTTCAAAATCTTTTAAGAATTTGTGAGGGTATACTCTGTTTTGGGGCAACTGAACCTAGTTTTATGAGTAGGTTAATGCAGTATGTCACAGAGGAGCCATAAACCCAGAAGGCAGAGGTGGCCATGAGCAATAGGCCATGGGAAGTTCCAGAAACTGGAGCAGAACTTTGGTCTTCTGTTAGGTCATGGGATTGTTCAGAGCTTAAGACAATTATTCCTAGATCTCCAAAGAGACGAGGGGTCTCCAGCTGACATCTGATTGACATTTGCGTCTACATAAAATTGTTCCTTCCTACTTGAAAAAATGAATCTCTGAGAAAAGCATGTAAATCTAGTTTCTTTTCTTCTTTGTGAAAATACACAGCCAAATCATTAACTGTTTTAATTTCAGGATCGAACAAATCAGAAACTGATTGGGAAATGGCATTCCAACAGGCTGGATTTATTCACAGCTCTGCTTTGTAACTGGGTTCCAAGGGATTTGCCAATGGGAAGTAACTGAACTTCTCTGTGGCCTCATGTTTCTCATCAGTAAAATAAGGGATTTAGGCCAACCATTGTTTTCTAAGCTTTGATCTATATATCCATATAACAGAAGATGTGGGAACTTCCACATTTCCATTCACAGCTAGAATGACTGTATGTCCGATTTACTTCATATAGGCCCAGTTTGTGCCTGTTTCCTGGCATCATTATTAATCATGCCCCATTTCACTCTCAAAGATGTCCAGATGTGGATAATAACATCACAATTTCCCTATTAATAGGAATTCCTGGAATAGAAAATTTTAGGTTAAATAATTTTAAGCAGGTGTTTTAACTGCAAAACTTTGCAGATTCTTTAATATGCTAATGTGTCTCACAATTCTTCAAAAGAGAGGGGTTGTAGTTTCTAGGATTTTGGCTTTGGAATCCTTATTTTGCTTCTTCTGGGAATAGGACAATGGGACTTATTTTGGGAAAGAGTATTAAATCATCTTAATTCAGCAAATATTTATCAACTACGCTGTGCCAAGCCCTGGAAGAGGCAATGTAGAAATAGTGACGGGTAGAACCTAACTTTGCCTCAAAGTAGTTTATAGCCCGAACCGTGGGAATTAAGATTGTACACAAGGAACTCCAATTCAAGTTCACATTCTAGTTGTTTTTTTTTTAACTTTTTTTTAATGTTTATTTATTCTTTTTTTTTTTTTAATTTTTTTTTCAACGTTTTTTATTTATTTTTGGGACAGAGAGAGACAGAGCATGAATGGGGGAGGGGCAGAGAGAGAGGGAGACACAGAATCGGAAACAGGCTCCGAGCCATCAGCCCAGAGCCCGACGCGGGGCTGGAACTCACAGACCACGAGATCATGACCTGGCTGAAGTCGGACGCTCAACCGACTGCGCCACCCAGGCGCCCCATGTTTATTTATTCTTGAGAGAGAGAGAGAGAGAGAGAGAGAGAGAGAGAGACAGACAGTGTGAGCAGGGGAGGGGCAGAGAGAGAGGGAGACACAGAATCTGAAGCTGACTCCAGGCTCTGAGCTGTTAGCACAAACCATGAGATCGAACCCACAAACCGTGGGATCATGACCTGAGCCGAAGTCGGACACTTGACCAACTGAGCCACCTAGGTGCCCCGGTCACATTCTAGTTTTAATATTTTACTATGATGCCATGTAATTAGAGGCCAAGATAAGATACAAAATTTAAATCCTAAATGAGTGGTATAATCTGTTAGCATTGTGTCAAGTGAAGGTTTCTTTCTTTCTTTTTAAAAATTGTTATTAATTTTCTTGCTCTTGGGTCCACATTCATTAGAACTTGGAAGCCCACCCAGCAGCCCTCCTCCTACTCCTAGAAATGTGGCCCCGAGGGCCTAGTAACTGGCCTCTCCAGAGCAGACAGCCCAGAGGCTCTACGGGGGGCCAAAACAAACAAAACAGTAAGAAATGTTTTCTGGAAGGCATATGGCTCCTCCCATGCCTGCAGATGTTCACTCTGGTCTGAGTGCACATCCTCCCCAGAGCTTCCAGACCACCAGCGCCATTCCAGCACACCTTCTTCCCCCTCTAGCCCTAAGGCTTCCTTGTGCTAGGGCAGCCATTTGGCAGGTTCTGCTGCCAGCAGAGGCTGTGAAGTCAGAGGGGGAGACGGGACCTGGGTACCTTTCCCACCGTGTCTTCTCCAGAGCCTAGCTGCTGAAGCATTCCTGCTGGAACTCCTGGAAGTCTTTCTCAGCTACCTTCTTCTTCATCTTGGCCACAGGCTGGTCACAGGCCTTGCAGCCCTAGTTCTGGCCCACAATCTGCCGAGTGACTGACTCAGCCACCGTGCTTTTCGCACTGGTTATAAACTTCAGGTTTACTCCGAGGTAGTCTTGACACTCTTGCTTCTGGAACTCAGCAAATGCCAACTTGGGCACCTTTCCCTTGGCTGAGTTCTGCGTGTTTTTGGGCTTGGGTTGCCTTTGCTTTCTGGCTGCGCTTCACTGGAGCCCCATTGGGCTTGGCCTGGCCTGGCCTGGGGTGCCTTGGGCACTCCCAGCAGCTCCAAACCCCACTGCAGTGGCCGACAACATGGCTGCACTTAGCTCCACCCACAAGCCCACAAATTATTATTATTCTTAATTCCAGTATAGTTAACCTACAGCGTTAT
Organism: Panthera uncia; assembly: GCF_023721935.1. Taxonomy (NCBI): domain Eukaryota; kingdom Metazoa; phylum Chordata; class Mammalia; order Carnivora; family Felidae; genus Panthera; species Panthera uncia. The sequence goes on from NC_064810.1 coordinate 134,156,933, forward strand.
ATTAGTTCCAGGTGTACAATATAGTGATTCAATCAACACTTCCATACATCAGCCAGTACTCATTACAAGTGCACTCCTTAATCCTTATCACCTATTTCCCCCATCCCCCCACCCACCTCTTCTGGTAACCATTAGTTTGTTCTCTATAGTTAAGTCTCTGTTTCTTGGTTTGTCTGTCTCTTCATTTTTCTTTGTTTGTTTTGTTTCTTAAATTCCACATGTGAGTGAAATCGTATAGTATTTATCCGTCTCTGACACTTATTTTGCTTAGCATTTTATACCCTCTGGCTCCATCCATGTTATTACAATTGGCAAGACTTCATTCTTTTTTATGGCTGAATAATATTCTATTACATATATATGTTTTTTTCCCATTATATCATTACACACACACACATCACCTCTTCTTTATCCATTTATCTATTGATCAATATCTGGGCTGCTTCCATAATTTGGCTATCGTAAATAATGCTGCTATAAACATAGGGGTGTATGTATCCCTTTGAATTAGTGTTTTTGTATTTTGGGGGCAAATTCTCAGGAGTGGGATTATTGGATCATAGGGTAGTCCTATTTTTAACTTTTTGAGGAATCTCCATACTGTTTTCTAGAGTGGCTGCACCAGTTTGCATTCCAATCAACAGTACAAGAGGGTCCCTTTTTCTCCATATCTTCACCAAAACTTGTTTAAGTGAAGGTTTCCTAGACCCAATACTGGATGAATATATTCATTAAATCTCTCGGAATATTCATATAGTGGTCCAGAGAACCAGAATTTTCATACTTATGCAGACCATCTTATTTTAAGATTCAGAGTCTCAACAGTGCCTATGAGGAGATGATTGGTAGGGTTATTTGTAAAAAGATGTTGGAAATGCTACTTTATTGAAAATTCTTGTGAGTAGACTGTGATTAGACAGTTACTAGGAGATTAATTTTTGGTAGAATTGTTATGGTTAACAGCAATAATTAGCACTTAGTGGGAAATATTCACATGATAATTTATTCACATATTAATTTATTTATTCCTTACAAGAATCAGATTTTATCAGTATTTGCTCTTTACAAAAGAAAAAGTGAAGCCCCGACAGGTTGAAAAACTGACCCAAGTTTTCACGGCAGAACCAGGAATTTACACCCAGGCAGTTTTTCTCCAGAGCTTGCGTGCTTCTTCACCACTAAATGTCAACAGATATTTGTGTGGTTGACTGTGTGCGGGTTTCAGTGACCTCACCTTAGTGGCCTGAAATCAGCCATGGTGAGAGTGTTTACACCAAGAAATCAGTAAACACTACAAATCATAGCTTCTCTTCCCTACCAGAATTGATTGTCAAACATTTACCAGCACTGCTGGTTGCAGACACATTTGGAAAGCTGGGACCGAGTATTGCAGGTTATTCATCGGAGAATTGTTAGTGCTGTTTGTATGTTGTCTGGGTATTTTCATCAAATGAGGATCCATTTTAGTCTGAATTGGAAGAGGATATGCAAAATGAGAATTCTCACGATCATTAAATAATTGGATCTGGGAGTGTTTTCAGAAAATTAAGTGCTCTATGCAGATATTTCATTTCAAGAAACTCTGGGAAGGAGTTATTGTCCAACTGCAGTTCTGTTTATGCTTCTTTTGCATTTCTGAAACCCATTATTTGCATATTTCTCACGGCAATTACTTTGAATTCATACTCTAGTTATTTGTGTGTGTGTATTTTCTCCCAATTAGACTACACAATCCCCGCTAGAATCATGTCAGATCAGACCACAACCCAGGAGACCGCTTAGTAGTGTTTCCAAAGTGAGTTAAATGTTGATTGAATTAATGACTTTTTCTTTCTCTTTCAAATACTACTTGATGATTTAGGTCGAACGGTAAAGGAAACACTTTAAGAAAGCACTTGATGTAATTCTGATTCACAAAGATTTTCTCAAAACAGATAATCCAATGTATTAACCTGTTGAAATCATGATGTTTCGGATTCTATGCTTGAAGATGTAACTTAACTATAATTTTATTTGTCTCGTTTCAGGTAGTACTAGAAGACTGACTTTTTTGTTTCAAGACCTAAACTAAGGTAACTACTGGTTTGTGTTTATACATCTAGCTTTAAACCGGTTTTGTTTTGTTCTGTTTTTTGTTTTGTTTTGTTTTGTTTTTTTCTCTTTCCTCTTGTTAACTCTGATCTTGGCAGTTTGCAAACCACTTTTTTTCCCCTAGGTAAGCAGCCCTTTTAACTTTAGATTACAGATTCTATTTTAAAAGGCTTTTTAAAAATATGTCTTGATGGTTTATATTTATTCAAAAATGTTTAGACTCAAAGAAGTGATTTTAGTATTTTTTTAATTCCTTTGATAATTAAATATATTTGGAATATTGTTTTAAAAAGATATTCTTTAGGGGTGCCTGAGTGGCTTAGTGGGTTGAGCGTCTGACTTTGGCTTGGGTCATGATCTCCTGGTGTGTGAGTTTGAGCCAACCCCCCCCCCCCCCCCCCCCCCCCCTCCCCCCCCGTCTGGGCTCTGTGCTGACAGCTCAGAGCCTGGAGCCTGCTTCGGATTCTGTGTCTCCTCCTCTCTCTGCACCTCCCATGCTCATGCTGTGTCTCTCTGGGTCTCTAAATAATAAATAAACGTTAAAAAATTTAATAAAATAAAAGAAGATATTCTTTAGAAAGGGTGAAGGGGCAGATTTGGTCTTTTCCCCCTTGTGAATCATCAATCTGCTAGCTACTCAGCTAAGGACCCGCAACTTGAGTGTGACCTGGGAATTTGGTAGAAATGCAGTGTCTTAGGCCCCACCTCAGACCTATTGAGTCATAATCTGCATTTTAACATCCCCAGGAGATTTGTATGCACATTAATGTTTGAGAAAAGCCAATCAATTGGGTCTTTTTCTGAAATTCACCCTGCTGCATAAGCAGCTGACTATAATGTATTCTTCATTGCAGACCACATTTTGGAATTCTGATTTATTTGATGGCTTAATGTTTATTGACTGCACCTGGTGTGCTAGATGCTGCAAAGAAAATGCGAACCACCCAGCCATTGTTCTATAGTTACTTTACTCTAAAATAAGAAGATACAGGCAATTTACTGTTTTTTACTTAAATATACATATACATTGAAAGAAAAAAGGAGTTGGGTAGAGGAAACAGAAAACAATCCCACTACAGAGGATGTGGCCCATTGTTAAAATAAGAGTAGATGAAGGATATTCATAGACACAAATAGAAATGAAAGAAATTCTGTCAATCATCTATGTTTGGTGGGGGGAAAGCGAACATCTGGATGGCTGAATTTTGTGTAGACGAGGTATCTGGATAATTGCTTGTATTTTCCACTTCTCCTCCAGATGTGTTAGCATTGTGTTGCTGTAGCTCAAACCCATTGCTTTCAGACATTTCATGAATTTTTAGTAGAAAAAATTCTGGAAGCATTGATTTTATGTCTCTATTTCATTCTTTATGAAAATTATAGCATTTTAAATCTAGTATTTGGTCAAGTTTTGCCCCCTTGTGTAAAATTACCACTTTGTACAGTGTATGTGGGAGACATTCTTAGTCACTATTATGAAGATATGTTGAAATAAAAGTAATAATTTTGAAGAGGTCCAGAATTTGTCACCCCGAAATGTGCCACTTTGGCATAAGGATTATTTTGAACTGAAGGCAATTGAGAATCCACAAATCAGGAAGAGTTTTTTTGTTTGTTTGTTTGTTTGTTTGGGTTTTTTTTTTTTTTTTTTTTTTTTTTTTTGCCTTCCCCTGATCTGCTAAAAGCAGGGCATAAATTTCTCTTTATGAAGGTGTCTCCCTCCCTTGTACTAGGGAGAACAACTCTTTTACTGAAGTCATACTGAAATGAATCTGCAAAAACGAACCTTACTAAGGTAACCCTTCCATTCCATTAGTTTTCCTCATACATTTCTTACTTTCATACAATTTATTGTTCCTCAAAGCCTAACTCCCTTTCCTTTGTTAAAATGGTATATAAATCCCACAGTCCAACTGCTTGAGTTTCACTTCTGAACTCTATGCATGCAAAATATTAATACGTTTGTATTTTTTTTCTCCAGTTGATGGGTCTTTTGTCAGTTAGATTTGCATGCCCCTAATCACTGAATCTAAGAGGGTACAGGAAAAGTTTTCCTGCCTAACAATTTTAACTCTACTAAACCTTTCTTTTAAAACTTTGATAAATCATTTCAAAAGAGGAAAAGAGGAAGTCAAGAAGGAAGGACATGAAGGTAAGATATGGAAACATGTGGAAAGGCTGGGACATCAGTAGAAATGGAATGAGAGTTTTTTGGAATGAGCTATTTAATCATGTGTTTCATCTAATCATTACTCTCACGGTCAATGACTGCAGGCACACGGTATGCAGAGATTATTATTGTCACACCCTAAGCCTGCAGTGAGGTCAACTGTTAGATCAATAACAACTCTGCTCCATCAGATAAGGAATCTAAATGAGAATTGCCACTGTTAATCAGGTATCTTGAAATCCTTGAATAGGACACTGTGATAAATGATTGCTGACTATTCTTCTCTCTTTAACCTCAGTGGACTTTGCTCACCCACATTTTTAATTAACTAATTTAGTTCAGGATGTTTAAAATGCTCAGATCCTTTCAAAATTCTCCCCAGGGAGGTTATTCCTGGAGTAGACATCAGTAAGAATGTCCTTCCTTTCTTTGTAGAGCTATATTTGGCACATTTTGATTTTTTTTTTTCTCAAAGAAATACATTTCTAAGGAAGACTATGGTTTCACATTTCACTTAGCACTTAGTTCTTTACCTCCCAGAATGGTAGCATTTTAAAATTCAGCAGAAATATGTTCTTTACGGTATATTAAACAAAAGTCAAAGCTATGGAAAATTACAACCTTTGGTGCAAAAGGAGATACCTTCTGCTTTTTGAAAGTTAATTAGTAATGAAAAATCTTTTAGAAAAAAATATTGAGTTAAATTGGGGTTATGGGGAAGTCTTAACAATTAAAAGATATTTTGTATATTAAAAAAGACAGATTTTGACAGTTACAAATATTATTTAGTTTTATATTTTATAGTCATGATCTTTTAACGTGTGTTAAGGTCTGAAATTTCACAACTTTGAATTTACATCTTCTTCTCTACAACATTGAGAAAAGCCCATGATGTTATTTCTTTTTTTTTCTTTAATTTTTTAATGTTTATTTTATTTATTATTTTTTTTAAATTTTTTTTTTAACGTTTATTTATTTTTGAGACAGAGAGAGACAGAGCATGAACAGGGGAGGGTCAGAGAGAGGGAGACACAGAATCTGAAACAGGCTCCAGGCTCTGAGCTGTCAGCACAGAGCCCGACGCGGGGCTCGAACTCACAGACTGCGAGATCATGACCTGAGCCGAAGTCGGCCGCCCAACCGACTGAGCCACCCAGGTGCCCCTTTAATGTTTATTTTTGAGAGAGAGACAGAGAGCAAGCAGGGGAGGTGCAGAGAGAGAGAGAGAGAGAGAGACAGAGACAGACACAGAGACAGAGACAGACACAGACAGACAGAATCCGAAGCAGGCTCCGGACTCTGAGCTGTCAGCACAGAGCCAGACACAGGGCTCGAATCCACAAATGGTGAAATCATGACCTGAGCCAAAGTCAGGTGCTTAACCAGCTGAGCCACCCAGGCACCCCTATTTCTAATTTTGTAACATTGGAGTTGCTGTAGTTAGCAGAAACAAGCCTATCACCAGAGAATGAGACTGACGAGCCAGTAAAATAAAAACTCATGACTTTTTTTTTTTTTTTCTTTCTCTAACTTGACTGGTAAGTTAGTGAATGTAGTTAAAACACTCTGGGTTGCGCAGTGCCCCACCTACCTGCAGCTCCTCAGCCCCAGGCCAGAGGCCCAGATGGGGGAACCTCGGGCTGCAGCATCCCTGGAACATGGCAGTGGCTGGACAGGAAGTGAGGAGGGCACTGATGGCAGCAAGTGGGTTGAGGTAGATGGGGACCCAGATGCAGAAGGTGTGTGGAGTCCGGACATGGAGCAGAGCTTCCAGAAGACCCTGGCCATCTACCTGCCGTGTGGCTGATAGAAAATCATCCTGCCTAGTGAAGGCCAGGTGTGTGGTGGGAATGAACTGATTGCCTGCTGCAACGAGCTGAGAACAGGGGAGACCCAAACCCACAGACAGGTCTTCAGGGGCATCCAGGTTCTGGCCTGAAGGAAATCAAGGGAAGTCCAGTCCAAGCTCAAGGCCTCGAGTGTGGACCAGGTTTCCAAGGACAAGGCTTTCTAAGGACAAGGTAGCACCATATTTACTACCTGGTCAGGGACTGAACGGGGGCCCCAAAAGTGGCCTTCCCTGGGAATACCTTCCTCCTAGGAAGGACCTCCAGCTTTCTTCATGCTTATTTGGGGAGCGGGCTGCTCCCTCTTAGAGGAGACCTTAAAAATTGGGTGGTTGGTGAGTCGCAAGGATGAATCCTGATATTGGGACATCACAGCGGTGTCTGAAGGGACAGGTCACTCCAGAGCATCAGGGACTGGGGACAGGAGTGAGACAACAGTGGGACAACAGTGGGGTACTGCACTGGTTTCTCAGGCTCCAACACTCGCCCTCCCCCAACTTGGTTCTGGATGTTTTGGAGGGCCTTAGGTATGTTAGTTTGTCCCTCTGTTTTGCAGCCCCTACCCCTTTCCCAGTCTGCCTCTCTTTACCAGTCCCACCCTGTGACCTTGAGGTCAAATATGGAAGGCTAACCCTTTCTGTGCAGAAGCAGAGCCAGATGGACCCTAGAAAAAAATTTTTTTAATATTATAAGAGATATTTATAAGTGGGTATTAGGGTCAGAATTTTTCTTAGCTGGATAAGCAGTGGGGTGAGGCTTTTAAGTTTAATCCCCTTTCTCTTTTTTTTTTTTATGTTTATTTTTGAGAGAGAGAGAGAGAGAGAGAGAGAGTGCATGTGAGTGGAGGAGGGACAGAGAGAGGCGAGACACAGAATCTGAATCAGGCTCCAGGCTCTAAGCTGTCAGCACAGAGCCTGATGTGAGGCTCGAACCCACGAACTGTGAGATCGTGACCTGAGCCAAAGTTGGACACTTAACCAACTGAGCCACCCAGGCGCCCCTGATCCTCTCTTCTAAATAAGATGAGGGCTATACTGTGTTGCCTCCCCTTGCCCCCGAACTCTGTTGGTTTGTGTTTTGACAGAGGATTCAACTATTTTACCAAACAAACAAATGCCCACAAAACAGAAAAGCAACCCCCCCCAAAAAAACTCACTATGAGTTGTCCTAGCATGTCATTGAAAAATGTTTTAGGTTTGAGTCCAGCTTTCTAGTTCCAGAAATCTTTTTGTCTGTTCGGATGAGCTCTGTATAGCTTCCAGCCTGAAAAAAAAAACCACACTTACCTCTTTTGGTTACCTTCATGCTAGGTATTTTAACTGTTGCCCTTTATGGCATTTATGAACCACTGTTTTCAGTCATTTATTGTAGCAAAACAAAGTGTACCAAAACACGGCACTGTAAAATAACAAAGGTACATCAGAAATCGCAAATACGTGATGGATATGGTTTGTCTCTGCAGCACACAGACGGGGGCCTCAGCTGGGAGCACTCATGTGGCTAAGTGGTGGCTCAAATGAACGGGGGCTGGAGTTATTTGGACACTTCTCACTCGCGTGTCTGCTATGTGGGCCGGGACGATGTAAGGGCCGGGCTCAGCTGGAGCTCTTGACAGGAGCACATACACGTGGCCTCTCCATGTGGATTGCCCTTCTCAGAGCCAGGTGGCTGGGTGCTGAATGGGAGCGTCCCAGGAGGGAGCATCAGGAAAGTGAGAGTTCTGAGACCCACGTGGAGTTGCGTGGCCTTTTGCGAGGTGCCCTCAGAAATGCAGAATGTCGCTTCTCCTCTGTTTGATCCAAGCGGTCACAGGTCTGCCGATGCTCAAGAGAGGTGATACAGATCTCACCTCTTGATGGAGCAGTATCGAAGAGTTTGTGATCGTTTAAAAAAAATTTTTTCTAATGTTTATTTATTTTTGAGAGGGAGAGCGAGAGCGAGAGAGAGCGAGCGCATGTGCGGTAGAGGGGCAGAGAGAGGGAGTCACAGATCAGAAGCACTCCCTGGGCTCTGAGCTATCAGCGCAGAGGCAGATGTGGGGCTCAACCCCCTGAACTGTGAGATCATGACCTGAGCTGAAGGGTAATGCTTAGCCGACTGAGCCACCCAAGTGTCCCTGTGATCATTTTTAAAAACCACCACAACACCCAATTCATAGTGCTTTTTTTTCTTCCTAAAAGACTTTTCCCTACTAACTATCTTAAAAAGCAGTAGAAAACATTGGGCGCTTTATGGTGGGAAACCGGAGGTGGGTGCTGTGTTCAATGATAAAGTGCAGGAATCTTATCAATGAGTTCCTTTCTGTCTCCCAGTGTTAGCCAGTTTATCAACACTGAGTTCCAGAAAAATGTTAAGGGGAAAATTAATTGCCAAGAGAATTCTGTGTGAATTGTGTTTCTTTCAAATTCCCTAACAGTTATCAGGCTGTTGCATTAGCATCCTTTCTGATGCAGCCTTCAGTAACTATGGCTCTATTAGCTGTTCATTTGCGGCATACAATAGACCCCAAAACAGAGGATTGCTTTTGAACCCAGCCATTGTTTCATGAATATTAGAACACAAATCAATGCATATTGACTAGGGTTGTATAGATGAACGTGATAACGTTGCCCTCCACAAAATATCAAAAAGATGCATACGGCTAGAACAAAAGTAAGAAGCACTTAAGTTTTTCAAGGTATTGAATTTTGGGTACTGAGCTAATAAGTTCATTTCTTCAGATGCTTGAAGCTGTATGAACAGACACTACTACACTTTCTAAAGTACCTGTTTCTGTGTGGATAGTGGTGGGCAGGAGGCCAGAGAAGCACAATTACTATAGGGAACACTCCCCTGACACTTTAACGAGCATATGTCATTTTTATTGGCACTCAAAACAAACATGTGAGGTGGGGTTTAACGTTCCAGATTTATAGATGGGCAGATTGATGTCAGGGATTTTCTGCCGCATGTCTCAGGTCACTCTGTTACAATGGTGAAAAGATTTAAACTCCTCAGATAAATCGCCTTTGGAAAGTCATACCTGATCCTCCTTAGCCAAATTAAAGTACTCCTCCTCTGTGCTCTTATAATACCTCTAAATCTCTCCGTATCCAACAGTTTGTGTTACAGTGGTCTTCTGTGTTTGTTTCTCTCCCCTTGACTTAGAAGGAAGGACCATGTCTCATCTATCTGTACCCACTAAAGATTTGAGCTAAAGTGACCAGTGAAGGCTTTGTAGAATGAATGCCTGATGGACGGTCCTTTAACGTGAAAATTCTCTCTACCAATTCATGGTGCATTTCAAGGCAGAAGTATTCTGTTAGAATATGGTGAAGAGCAAAGGGTATTTGTAGATAAGACAGAAGGAAGCCATAGACATAAAAACCTGTGAATCATTGGTGGCATTGTTTTAGCTCATTCTCTGGACTGTACCAGGAACAGTAAGAGGGCCTGTGTACCTGCACAGAGCGATGTAGGGGGAAATATTAGGAATATTAGGAATTGAGGTCAAAGAGTTACTGCAGTGAGAATCAGATCTAGTTGAGTCTTGTAGGAAAGATAAGAATTCTGTTATGACCAGACTTAGCTGTGCAGTGATCCATTTATTTTTTTTATTAAAAAAATTTTTTTTAATGTTTATTTATTTTTGAGAGAGAGAGAAAGCACAAGCAGGGGAAGGGCAGAGAGAGAGGGAGACACACAATCTGAAGCAGGCTCCAGGCTCTGAGCTGTCAGCACAGAGCCCGACGCGGGGCTCAAACTTGGGAATGGTGAGATCATGACCTGAGCCGAAGTCGGAGGATCAACTGACTGAGCCTCCCAGGGGCCTCTGAGTGATCCTTTTAAAATCTGTCGTGAGAGTAATAGAGCAGGTCTGGGTAAGAGTGGAAGCAGCGAGACATTTTGTGAGCGACTCCTTGCAGTGATTCAGAGGCTGTGGTTGCTTGGACAAAAGTGAGAAATAGTTGTATTTTGGATACATTCTGAAAGTAGAGCCAACAGGACTGAGCCGATATAGGGTGAAAGAAAGAGGAGTAAAGGTGAAGCCAAGCTTTTGGGCTGAAACAACTAATGGGATGGAATCCCCATCCACTAAGATGGGAAAATGCATAGATGAAACGGGCGTAGGAGGGCTGACAACACTGACTCCATCTTGAGCTGTCTGTCTCTGTCTTTATCTTATTCATGCCAGTGCGATGACTTCCCTTGCGACAACACGCGCCAGGCCCTGTGGAGGTTAGTGTGTGCCCTGAGCAGAATGCGGGACTGCTTGTCCTGATCTTCCCTAAAGTGACTCACCGAAGGCCCCGCTTCAGGTAACTGGTAGAGGTGACTGGTGCCCAGAAGGCCTCATTTTAGATAACTACCCTGTGACCTCACCATCAGGCCCCTCACTCTATAAAAGCTGGGCATTAAGACCTGGGCTTGGCAGAGAATAGCTGCATTGTCCCAGGATTGTTTGCCCAATTCCCCCTCTGTAAGTTGCCCTGAATAAAGCTGTGTATAAGTGGTATGGAGTGGCTTGCCTCGTGTTTTGGTCTTAAAGTGCCTTCTCAGTCTGGAGGATACATTGCTGACCCCTCCTCCACCTTCTAATACACAGGTTTTGAGAAGGAAGATGAAGAGTTCACTTGTGGACAAGGTAAGGCCGGAGGTGAATATTAGACACATAAAGGGATAACATTAAGTAGGCAGCAGTATTATTGGAGTTTATGATTAAGTTGAGAGAGATGATTTTTGCCTTTAGGAGAGAGAGGGCATGTGGGAGGCATCTCGTGTAGAGATGGTAGAAAAAGCCAGGCGACAGAATGGTAACACCAAGGAAGTGTGTGCATACAATAAAAAGAGATCCAAAGTCTGAGGCTTGAAGCATTGCAGATCACAGGTCCAGGAGAGACAAGAAGTCTGAAAAAGAGACCAATAATGACCTATGAGTGAGAGGGGAATATAGCTATGATGTTTGAGCCCAGCAGAAGAAAGGACAGCAAGGAGAAGGTGTGGTCAGACATCAGTGCTGTGTCAAGCGTGCTGTGGACTGAGAATTGATTATTGGTTTTAGCAACGTGGACATTGGTGACCATGTGAAGAATAGTTTTGGTGGCATGTTGGGGTGTGAAAGTCTGACGATAAGTAGTTCAAGGGAGGACTAGAAGGGAGGACTTGACGCCAGCAATTAATACATGATGCTTCAAGTTTTGCTACAAAAAAGATCAGTGAACAAACTGGAAGGTGGGGTTCCGAAAGTTTTTTGGTTAATTTTAAGAGTGTGTGTGTGTGTGTGTGTGTGTGTGTGTGTGTGTGTACGTACATACACACACACACACATACATATACATACACATATGTATATATGTGTATATTTACATATATATGTGTATATGTACATACATATATGCACATACATATATATACACATACATACACACATATATACATATGTGTGTATATATATATATATATATATATATATCCCCCAATGAAATGCAGTATGGAGTAGACAACATTACCTGTCAAGTATATAAAATTTTCCTGCAGCCAAGTTTAAAGGCTTGATTAGATTAGGTTAAACGCTTTTGTCAGTAATCTTTCATGGGTGATGCTGTGCACTTGGTATTGCATTTCGTCAGGAGGCACTAATGTCAGGTTGTCTAGGCATTCTACGTTTCTATTTTTTATTATTTGGTTAGGGTTGTGTCCAGTGGCTATTTCTATTTATAAAGGCACAATTTCCCTTTTGCAATTTGCAAACAATCTGTGTAGTGATAGTTTGGCACTATGTGGACATTTTGTTTCTCTATTTCATTTAGTGCCTAAATCAATTATTTAGTTGGAGGACTTTAGATGGTGATTTTCAAATTTATCATTTCCCCCTACATTTTTAGCTAGCTTTTTTTTTTTCAAGAGCTTTTCTCATCAACTGAGAATGAAGTATACTTTCTCCAAAAAGCTTAATTCTTTCCCTTCAATTACTAATGATGAGAATAAGAAGTTACTTCCAATTACAGAAAATGCTTATTTTTTAAAGGCGAAGGTATATGTGTATGTGGGGGGGGGGTTGTTATTGTTTGTTTCTTCAAATAAGTGCAATAATAGCATGTTTACAAGTTGAAGGGAATGATCTAGCAGAGAGGGAACCATCGATGGTACAGGAAAGAGAGGGGAGCACCACTAGAGTAAGTCTCTGAAGAAAAGAAGGAGTTGGATTTGGATATATAAGGAACGGCTCACTTCTTTTAGTGAATGAAGAGTAGATGGCTCTGATGCTGCTAGGTAGGTAGATGTATTTGGGGGATATCTGTGGAAGATCTATTCAGATTTCTTCAATTTTCTTGGTGAAATGTGAAGCAAGGCCAGAAATGGGATGCACAAAATAGAGATATGAAAGGGGTGAATTACTCTAATGAAAGGTTCTAGGCAAGACCACTGGAGCAGTGGGGGACTTACTTTATGATACAGAGGTGGTCAAGGAACTTAGCAAAGTGTTAGATTATTTATATATTGACATTGGCAAGAAATGGTACAATAGCAATCTTGGGGAAAGGGATAGTGAATCAAGAGCTAAAAATATTAATGACAAGGAGTAACCCATGGGCAGTAGATGACAACTAATGAAGGGTAGAGGATAATTTCTGTGGTGATGTAAAATTCAAAGGTGAGACTATTTTTTTTTAACATTTATTCATTTATGAGAGACAGCACAAGCAGGGTAGGGGCAGAGAGAGAGGGCGACACAGAATTGAAGCAGGCTCCAGGCTCTGAGCTGTCAGCACAGAGCCTGACATGGGGCCTGAACTCAAGCTGTGAGATCATGACTTGAGCTGAAGTTGGATGCTTAACTGACTGAGCCACCCAGGCACCCCAAAGGCGAGACTATTTTAAGGGAAGTGTGAGAATGGTCCAGGAGTGATGATGGGGAATAAGAGGGACACCTTTCCACTTCCAGGTGCAGTGAAATGGGCTGTAGGAAACCAGTTTCCTTAGGGGAGAGGCACATTTCTAAAACAGTTGTTCAGCCGTTTGATTACATGTGCTTTGGTGATTACATGTGCTTTGGTGTAGGCTTCTTCACATTGCTTGTGCTTAGAGATTTTTGAGCTTGGATTTGTGGGTTCATCATTTTCATGGAGAATTTGGGGCCAAATATTTTTTCTGTCTCCACCCCTTCTACTCCTTCCGGAACTCCAGGTACATATATTAGGCCTCTTGAAGGTTTCCCACAGCTCAGTGATGCTCTGTTCCTTGTCTTTTTTCATTCATTCCTTATTATTATTATCATTATTATTTTGGATGGTTTCTATTGCTATGTCTTCAATTTTACTAATTTTTTCTTCTGTAATGTGCAATCTTACGTTAATCCCATCCAGTTTATCTTTCATCTCTCGCGTTACAGGTTCATCACTGGAATTTTGATTTGAATCATTTTTTTTAATCTTTGGAATCTCTTCTACCACATATTCTAGCTCCCTGAACTAGTTTACATAATAAATGTTATAATAACAGTTTTAGTGTCCTTGCCTACTAATTCTATCACCTGTGTCATTTCTGAGTCATTTTGTATTAACCTTCCTTTTCACTAGGTGTCATATTTGTCTGATTTTTTCACATCTAGTAAGGTTTGATTGTATACTAGACACTGAATTTTACCTTGTTAAGTGCCAGATATTTTTTTAATGTTTGTTTATTTACTCTGAGAGAGAGAGAGAGAGAGAGAGAGAGGGAAGGTATGAGCAGGGGAGGCACAGAGACAGAGAGGGAGATAGAAAATCCCAAGCTGGCTCTCTGCCATCAACACAGAGCCCAACATGGGGCTCAATCTCACCAACCATGAGATCATGACCTGAGCCGAAATCAAGAGTGGGAAGCTTAACTGACTGAGCCACCCAGGAACCCCTATTTTTCTATTCCTGTAAATATTCTTGAGGTTTTTTTCTGGAACTTGGTTAAGTTACTTTTAAGCAGATTGACTTTATCAGGTCTTTTAAGGTTTGTTAGGTGGGGCCGGAGTATTTGGCATGGGAGTAATTTTCTCCACTAGTGAGGCAAACCCTTCTGAATACTCTACAAAATCCCCAGTCAGTTATGAGGTTTTCCAGTCTGGCTGAAAGAGCTGGATGGAGGGATCAGACAGTGTCCTAACACTGAGTACCAGGCACATTTACTTTTAATCCTTTTGGTTAATTCTCTCCCTATCTTTGGATAGTGTCCTCACATGCATATGCTGATTAGTACCCAGCTAAAGACTGGAGGAGGAACCATTTGCAGATCTCCATAGTTCTCTCTCTGTATAGTATTTTCTTCTCTGATGTTGTATCCTATAACTCTAGCCACCTCAGTCTCCTTGGACACACAGCTTAATTTCTTCAACTCAGGGAGACAAATGTGTTCTACCTGGGGTCTCCCTCCTTGTTCCATGACCTAGAAAATTACTACAGGCAGTAAGCTGGGGCTGTTATAGGACACACTTCACTTTTTCCCATCTTTCAGGGATAATTGTATTTTGTTGCCTGATGGCCACTGTTTTGAAAACTAGTTTCATGTATTTTATTTTATTTTGTGTCTTTTATTTTCCTCCCTCAAATCTAGACAAATGCGAATAGCTTATTTTTTGTTTGTTTGTTTTAGTAGTAGCCTTTCTGTAGTAAGGGGTAGATAAAGCATTGCAATTTTAATCAATATAACATTTTCATGGTCTATATCCATCTGCAAGAAGCAATTTTTATGAAATGAAATAAATGAAGGCTTTAAAAGAGTAAGTAAAAGGAAGTTAGATTTGCAGAGATGGAATCTTAATATCCTAATAGAAAAATAATTACAGTAAGAGTTCTTATGAAGGAAAACTCAATCACAAATTTACATAAAGTATTTCTAATTAATGGTTTCTGTTGGCTTAACGGACACTCCCCCCAATCCTCATCCTTACACTTCCATCATTACCATCAAGCAATGACCTTAGGAAGATTTAATCAATTATAAAGGCACATAAAATAACTATGTTTTCTTTGCAAACCTGAATGTTGCATGAAAGGATTGTGCTACCTACTCAGGGACTATAGATTATGCATTATCTTGACTCTTGTCTGCCCACATTCTCTTAAAAACAGGACATCCTACTCACATGTTCTAGTTCATAAGTGAGAGGTGGGAACTGTTATCTTCCTTCTATGACATAATGAGCTATTCAGCTTATTTTTTTGGTAGAGAAGTAGGAGAGAAGGAAGCAGGAACTAGGAGACTGAATTGAATAAATACAATTTTATCAGTGCATTGACAAGTTAAAAATAAAAGTAGGGGCGCCTGGGTGGCTCAGTCAGTTAAGTGTTTAACTCTTGATTCCAACTCGAGTCATGACCTCATGGTTCGTGGGCTTGAGCCCTGCACTGGGCTCTGTGCTGACAGCGTGGAGCCTGCTTGGGATTCTCTCTCTCCGTCTCTCTCTGCCCCTCCCCTGCTTGCTCTCTTGCCCTCTCTCTCTCAGAAAAAAAAAATAAATGTATTTAAAAGAAATAAAATAAGTAAAAAAGTAGAGTTAAAAATTAAGCAGGGGAGGGGTGGTTTTCAGCTCATGGTTCCATCCTTCGTGGGTAGGGGGTCTGCGGGCTCTCTAGGTTGCCAGACTGCAAGTGGGTTGAACTGGCGAGTGTGTCATGGAATGGCCGACACTCCCACTCAACACTGGAGGTCTCATCTGAGTGTGCAAAACTTTGGATAAAGCTGGGCACCTCCTTTAAATCCGGTGATGTAGTAGCCAGTGGTACTGGTATAAGGCACCATGCTTGGGGGCGGGGCGGGGGGGGGCGGTGGGAAACAACTTGCCTTGCCTGGGAGGTCTTCCAATGCAAAGCTAGCCAGATCTATACAACTAGCCTGCTCCACGCTATAGACAAAGGGCTTTTGCACTCCAGATGGGCATGGTGAGGGCCGCATCTCTATTCATATATAGCATACGAGGCAGCATTCCATGAAGCAAATACTGCATGCAAGCATTATAAAAGTCGTGTGTGTGTGCCTTTCTGGCCTGGCACTGACATTACTCATTTCGTCTTCTTGAGAGTATTGAAATTTCCAGTGTGAAGTCCTCGTACTTTTGAGAAACTTGAGTTGTAAGCTGATCTGCTGGGTAGTTGGTATTGTTATAATCCTCCACAGACAGTGGCTACGGTGGTATTAGTTCCTCTGCCGAGGTCTGTATATTTGGACACAATTTGTAGGGAGTGAAATTCAGGCATGAAATGCTGATGCACACTGGAGTAAGCAGTATGATTAATGTTTCTTTCTCTTTAAGTGTATCAGATATAACTAATGAGAATTCTTGATTCCGATAAAATATCTTTTAGGTTTATAATAAATGCTCACACAAGTCCTATGAGACATGAAGGTTCCGCTTTGGATAGACTTCAAATGGCTAATTATTCTGAAAAAGTGCTCAGGATGTGCATTTGGTCGTATGTCCTACATCTACTATACACACATGCACATATACACACATAAATGATTTCCATGTAGTCACTCATTCAGCAGTTATTGAGCTTCTGTATTTGTACTGTGCTAAATACCGGGGATGAAAAGATAAATAAGACACTCACTGACTTGAAGGTTCTTGTGGATAGTTAGGTATGACTGGAGTATAATTTTTATTTATTGGATGGATTTTGAAGTTACATTAGCTGCATTGATCAGAGGAGGGTACGAATTATGAAGTGAGTTTCAGGCTGTCTTTGGAGAACCAGTACTAACATAGATGTGAGGAAAGGGTTAGAAGTCATCTGTTTTATTAAGAAATTGAATTCTGACTTACTTTTTGCCTTCAGGGGCACAAGTAATTTGCTTTCCAGGAGTGGGAACAGATCTGCGTTCTGCTCTCCTGATTT
This sequence comes from Panthera uncia, assembly GCF_023721935.1. NCBI lineage: Eukaryota > Metazoa > Chordata > Mammalia > Carnivora > Felidae > Panthera > Panthera uncia. The sequence goes on from NC_064810.1 coordinate 134,173,891, forward strand.
TTTTTTTTTCCAGGCAGTTCCAATCATTTTAAAGTTATAACTGATGAGTAGCAGAGTCGCGCGGCAGAAGATGCTGGGCCCGTAAAGTTATAACTGATGCATCGTCTGTTCCTTCATATCCCTGATGCCACCAGGGATCACACCTTCCCTGTGAGGGAAGCCAGGCCGGTAGTGGTTTTATTTCCAAGTTACAGATTGACAATCAAACAGAGTAAGCCACTTAGTTCAAGGTCACACTGCTACCAAGTGTTGGCGTTAGGACCAGTTGGCTTCTGTGCCCAAAGCCCACTAACCGTATTAAACAAGCTGAAGTTTTCTCAGGTAGGTAATTTTCCAGAGTTGCCTTTGACAATTTTAAGAGCAACGGACCCACCAAAACTCACCGCCTTCTTTCCCCTCTGCAGAAGGCTGAGGATGAGCAAGATGGGCAACAGGCAGTGGGTACGACATGCCCAGTTTCTTGCTTTGGAATGTTATTTTGAAAGGGGAAAACATTCCCTCAGCTGCAGATACTACAGAACTATCCCACTCTCCGTCTCCATCATCTGACAATAGAGAGGTAGGGATCACGTTCTCTCCCTACAGCTGAGGAGACCGAGTCTCAGAGGGTTGAAATCACTGGCTCGTAGTTACACAGCTTGTAATCGCTCATGGTGATTCAGGTCACGTCAGCCTTCAGGTGTTCTTTATCCTCTGATACTCCAGGTCCTTAAGGAGGAGTGTAGAAGAAAAAAAAGGGGGATAGCTAGGTTGTAAAAGGAAGTGAGAAGAGCTGGATGAATTAGCATTGATACAGGACAGCAGGAGGGTGGCAAGAGGTGGAGAGGAGGGAGAGAAGCTGGCCTGTGCACAGAATCTTCGGTGTGTGTGACTATTTAACACACTGGCTTCTCTTCCAGGTAGAACAATTCTCTCTTTATGCTCTTCCTTCGCCTCAGAGGTTCTATAATTCTGCCTGTGTTCTTTTCGTGGATATAATTACAGGAAACCTCTTAAAAATACAATTTACTTGAAGGGAAATTATATTAAATTGTATATTTATAAAACATATTATCTTAGTGTTTAAGTCCTAAAATTAAAAGGCCAATGAAGGCTTTTTATTCACAATTATGGTGGGGCTTTTCACATGGCTGATATTGCTTCTAATGTTTTGGACCCATAGAGTACCTTTTTAATAAGGCGCTCAGATTATTCCAGTGGGTGGCTGCTTAGCACAGAGGTTAGGAGCAGACAGACTGCTTTTGAATCCCGGCTCTAGCCCAGCTGTGTGACCTTGGGCAAGGATCTTAACCTCTTTTAACTCATGTACTTATCTACAAAATGGGGGTAATTTCTGCCACACTGAGATGTCATTGAGGATTAAATGGCACATGTGATATGGGGTCTAGCGCAGGACCTCGTGTAAAATAAGAGATCAGAAACTGTTAGTTTTCTTCCTTTCTCCTCCCCCCAGGCTGGAGGATTGACTTCTGTCTTGTCTGCCTCATTGTACAGAGGGAGAAATAGAAACAGAAGTGAAGGATTTACCAAATTTCCCAGCAGAATCCAGTCCTATTAACTTCCAATGTGCAGTTCTAGCTACTGACTCTATAGTCAGGGAGGAAGCCCTGTAGGAGAGAACAGTCCCATTTTGGAGCTGTTGAAAGATGCCGATTGTGTGTCACTTTGACATTTTCTGGGTTCTGTGGGAAAAGTATTTGCTAGGCATCTAGCTCCTCTCTCACTGACGAGCTGTGTGACTTTGGTCAAGTCATTTGGCCACTCTGGGCCTTGATGCTTTTGTAACAGTTGGATTTCATTTCTTTTTTAGGACTTACATTTTTTTTCCCTTCTACTTTCATTACATATGTACTTGCCTGTTTCCACCATTAGATCGTAAGTATGGGGAGGACAGAGATAGATCCTGCTTCCTGGCATCCCACTGTGTCTCTTCCAGTGCCTCACATATTACTAATCAGAAAAGCTGTGGTACGTTTTATATGCGATGGTATGATGGTGTTGCAATTGATAGCAAAGTGATGAATCGGTTGTAATCACTGAATACACACTGGCATACGCTCAACTCACGTACCTGTACCCACTCAACGTGTTGCCATTCGAAGGGAAGAGTGTGATCAATATGGTTGACCGTGTCCTTCTCAAAAAGGCTTTAGGGTGAAATCTTCCAAGGATTCTCTTGAGCATGATGAAAATAGCCCTTGTCAAATTTATTTGTTTGCTTGTTTATTGTTTCTCTTTCCTGCTAGCACATGGGCACCATGAGCACTGGAACCTGTTTTGTCCTGTTCTCTACCGTGGGATTCTCTTCTAGTACCGTATGTTCTCTATTCTCGTACTGCATCCACTGTACTAGAATAGAGCCTAGACATGGGAAGAGTTCAACATATGTTTGTTGAATGAATTATAGTGAAAAAAAGAAAAAGTCATCACTTCCTCTTACTTTTTGCCTGCAGGGCGAGAGTACCAGGAAGACACAGGCAAGTTACTAGATTCCTGTGAGGAAAGGGGCCTGTTAGGACTTTTATGGGTATTGGGGGTCACAACATCTGTAAGTGACCTCATCAACAGGTTAAAGAATTCCAGTAAGATCCATGTTATGGGGGCCTCCCATATTAACCTAGCAGTTGATAGAAATAGAAACTTGATACAATAACTCTAAATGAGGATGACAGAAGCTACATTTCATAGCTCTAAAGCAAGATTATAGAAGCAGATAGACTTTTAATTTTGTCTTCAGTTTACCTCCCACCCTGATTGAACCCAGATATTGCCTTTCTCCTGTCTTAAGCTTTTCTAGCTTCAGACTGTAATTACTCATGTCATCTTGTATCTTTTTGATTTACTTTTTACTCATTTGTCCATTTTTTTCTCTTTTTGTCCCAGGCCACATATCTTTCCTTACTCTTCTACTCATCCTGTGAATAGGAGGGGCCTCACACCCAGGATGATGCCTTCTTTCTACCCCCAACTGTACAAGCTCAGCTTGCACACACTGAGTCAGCAGGATAAACCCCTTCTCTGTGTCCTCTGCCTAAGACACTTGGGAGTTTTGCATAAGTTTCTCCTGCTTGGCATTTAATTTCATAATACTGATGTAATCATCTATTTAGGTGGATACAAGTTCCAGATGAATTCAACTCTACAGAGGATCCAAGACATGAATATTCCCGAATGCCCTGGGGAGAGACTGCAAAAGAACCAAGAGAGCTGAGGGTCTTTTAGGAGCAAGAGGCTACAGGATCAGAGGTAAATGGTCAGAATCGTGGACTCCATCCAGGGGTAGATGCGTGAATGTTAGCTCCTGCCCACTCCAAAGGCCAGTTTCACACTGGCTCAGTGTCAGTGCAGGGAAAAGCAGAGATCGACTACAGCATAGCGTCTTCAGAGGCACTAGAAATTTGAGGATTTCATTTTCTAGCCCTCACACTGTCACAAGGCCATATACGCCATACTTCTAATATACCCAGGCACCATCTTGGAGAACGATAAGGGGGAAGGCCACCTTAAATATTTGAGCATTTACCTAGATCATTCAAGCTGGAGCTAGATATCTACCGACACTGTTTTCGTTACTGAATCTCACTGAGCAGACTGGTTTTGGCAGTGGAGCTGTAGGAAACACCTGTTCACCACCACCTCACAGGCTGGTAAACTTTGCACATGAAGAATGTTCATTCTGTCATATAGCAATCATTTTGACCATCAGCAAGATGACTTCTGGGCCTAGCTTCAAATAAGTACATGTAAAGGTCAAAGACTTTAATGAATGCTATATTATGACTTTCCCTGGGCCAATCTGTATCTGTTTACTTGCAGTCTTTTTAATGTTTAAGCCTAAAATATTCACTAATGTTGAGAGCAATAGATGTTTGTTGGCATTTGACCTCTGTGAAAGCCACAGTTTTCCTTAAAAAGCTTTCTTTATGCCTAGATCTGTCAATTTGGGGTCCGGTTTCTAATGTGCTAATGCTCCCAGTGATTATACTTCTTAAAAAACACCAACCCCAGAACTACCAAAATATGTTAGCTTTACGTCTAAATGAAATTTTTGTTCCGTTATAACTGTTGTAACTACTGAGAGCAAGGGTTATTGTCTCAGCTACCCTGGGAAATTTCAAAGATTTAAAGAGGGTGGACTTGGGAGAGAAATTCTTCCCCTTCCTAACCCTTAACTGGTTGCAATCGTCTATGGGCCATACAGTTGTTTCGTAACATTGTCTGCTGGATCAATATGACACTTTCATGCCCTTTAGATTAGAAACTTCTGGCTTTAAATCCCCCAACATACATTTTAGGATTAGTGCTAAAGTGTAACACGTAGTCTGTGACCACTCAGTGCTGGGTCATGCTTCACGGGTCACATCAGTGATTACTCAGGTGCAATAGGACCCTGGCAACCTTGAAGGTGAATCATGGGACCTCCCCATTATTTCAGTGATATCTGTCTTTCCTCCTTCACTGAATCAGGGATAAAGTGTGCAGAAGTGTAACAGTGGCATGACAGACAAAAGGCTGGCAGGCAGGTATTAAATTTAAACTTTCAGGGTGAATGGAGGGGAACAGTGCACTGACAGCCAAAGCTGTGATGTTCTTTTCTTGCAAGTTTCTGTTTGGGTGTAAAAGAGTACAGGCCAGCTACACATGAAGCATCCTGTCCAGTGCAGACCACAGTGTGAGCAGTGGCCACTCATGTGATTATGGCTTTTGGTCTCCCATTGTAAAACTATCCGAGAACCTTTTATGATCAAGTGCAGATAAGCCCAATTAATGCCTCTGTGGCTTGCAGAAGGGGGCAATTTGTCAACATGTTCATCAGACGAGAGACTGCAAGGCCAAGCATCTAAACCTTGAGATGACAGTATTTTTCTGGTCAAAGGTCTATAATGGACCTTGGGTTATCATTGCTTTGTTTTATTGCAACACGTTTTAGAACATGCCAGGCACATTAATTCTTTAGAGTTTTTAAAAACTCAAATCTCTGAAGGGGCGCCTGGGTGGCTCAGTCGGTTGGGCGGCCGACTTCGGCTCAGGTCATGATCTCGCGGTCCGTGAGTTCGAGCCCCGCGTCAGGCTCTGTGCTGAGAGCTCAGAGCCTGGAGCCTGTTTCGGATTCTGTGTCTCCCTCTCTCTCTGACCCTCCCCCGTTCGTGCTCTGTCTCTCTCTGTCTCAAAAATAAATAAATGTTAAAAAAATAAAATAAAATAAAATAATAATAATAAAAGAAACCCTCAAATCTCTGAAAGATATTATTTGATGGGGTGGTAGTATTTGTATATATAGCTATGGCATGTGTGTTTGAAGGCACAGAGACAAGACAGTTGACTTAGCTATGAGTTTCATACACGATATACTTTGCCACCTAAATTTGTTTGCTAAAACTTTCTGTTCTATTATTTTTTATTATTCATTTATTTATTTAGAACATTTATTCATTTTTGAGAGACAGAGACAGAGTGTGAGTGGGGGAGGGGCAGAGCGAGAGGGAGACGCAGAATCTGAAGCAGGCTCCGGGCTCTGAGCTGTCAGCACAGAGCCTGATGTGGGGCTCGAACTCATGGACCGTTAGATTGTGACCTGAGCTGAAGTTGGATGCTTAACTGACTGAGTCACCATGTTCTATTATTTTTATATGATGAATGGCACGTTTGAGTTGGATATTCCAAAATTCTCTTTATGTTAGTAATCTAGATATGACATATTTTTCAAAGATGGCTGTACAAATATATATGTGCATATATATATATATCTCCTGTGCCACATATTATTTTTATGATATGACTAAATTCCTTCTGCCAAAAAGGGAAACTACATTTCTTTCCCTTGAATCTAGGTAGGGAGCTTGTGATTGCGATGACAAATAGTGTGTGTCAGAAGTGATGCTATGTGACAGCCAAAGCTAGGTCATAAAAGAATATAGCATCTGCGTGGCTCTTTCTTGGTGGGATGCTTGCCCTTGGAATCCAGCCGCCATGATGTGAGGAAGCCCAACCTAACCCATGTACACTGACCACACAGAGAAGCCTGCGTGGAGTGGAAGCCATGTCCCCATCTGACAACTAGCAGCAATGGCTACATGTGAACGAATGAGCCTTCAAATGATTCCAGTCACAGCCTCTACGCCTTCCAGCTGAGACCCCAGACAGATGTTGTGGAGCAAAGACAAACCTTTCCTGACCCACAGGAACCATGAAAGAATAAATCATTACCGTTACTTTAGGCCAGTATGTTTTGGGGTGATCTGTTATACAGTACAGTAAGTGGAACTGGAGCTTTTTCGAGACTTCTTTTGGTATGCTACTTGGAGAACTGTAGGTTACTCCTGACGCCTGATTTGCATAAATGTCGCTGTTCATATGGGGTGAATATGTTGATGGGTCTTCTGGCCACCTGCCGTCCTCCAAGTCTAAGAGGTAAATTCTTTTTCATGCTTCTACATTTTTCACAGACAGGGCCTTTTCCAAGAAACTTTCCCTGAAACTCCTAGGTTGATTTAGATACCATTTATCTGGGATCCCTTAGCAATCTGTTAACTATGGTCACACTGTGCTGTAATGACCAGTTCACTTGCCTTTTCTTTCTGTTAGACCCTAAGTCTCAGACAGTGTGTGTTCTTTGTCCCCACTTTTGTCTTTACAGTACTTAGCACCATTCTGGCACATGGTAGGTGCTTAATACATTCTCACCATAGAATCATGCAATTAGGACTTAGTTTATTCATGCCTTGACTCAGAAAACAATGACAGAGAGCTGAAAGAGTTTCTAGAAGTGAGAAATCACAAAATAGTATTTCTAAGTGAGATTCTGGATAGGAGATTTTTAATAACGTCCCAAAGAGAAATTTTCCTTCTTAGAAGATTTGCAAAACTCTAGCTGCCTCCAGAGAACATACAAGTCATTGTTATGAGTTGGACTCTAGAGGGAAGGTGATCTGTTCCTGGTGGGCTGTTCCAGAAACACTGGAGATCTTATAAGATGGCATCACTGGGAACTAGAGACAGCAGATAGGCTAGGGAGATTAGAGTCCCTTCTCTTGCCCTTCTGACTTTGGGCTCAAATGCAGCCGAAGCTTCAGTCTTCAGTTCGTCTTCATCTAAATAGTTCGTGAACTCAGTGTGCCCCAGATGCCCCTGGAGATCTTGTTATGAATATAGATCCCAGGCTCCAGGTGCAGAATTCTTGAAGCGTTAGATTTTGGTTGAGCCAGGAAGGTGCGTTTTTAATAAGCTACCCAGTTGAATTCAGGACCTTACTTTGAAAAAAAAAAATCCCCCCAAACAACATGGTAAACTAAAGAATAAAATTTTCTTTCAGATACTTGTGGAAACTGGGGCTTAGAACCTTTGGAAGGTACTGGAAACAATTATGGAAACCATATACAGAAACTTGATCCTTGAATTTCTAACTGGGAGTATGTCAAAGTTTATCCTAGAAATTACTATAAATAAGTGACATTTCTGGGTTGTGTTTAGGATTCAGCTTCGTCTCTTGATGATGTGTAACATATTCAAGGTTTGCAGTGAGAACAGAGATGGATCCTGAGTACGTTTCCTCCCTTGAGTGCTCAGTATTGATCTCCCTTTTGCACTGCTTCTAACCCCATCTAACTATTTCTCTATTATCTCATGACCTCCCACCCCTGCCAGCTGCACCTTCTGTTTCCTCCCAACCTTATGTTCCCTTTTATGTATTAAGTCCAACCTGACAATTTCCAAGGCAGATTTATCACCAGAAAGATATGACTGTGGTTTCCAAGATTTCAACCCCATTCCAGGGTACAGAAATAGATTCCTGAGGTAAAGGACTATGACACTTACCACATAGCTGCTTTTATAACATTTGGCTTTTAACCTCAAATGTTGAAAGTGTAGTGAAAAAATTCACCCAAGTCAACTGTAATGAAACCATACTTTAGCTCTGTTTTGTACTTTCCATGGAACCAGACTTCTGCTTTGATGGTCAGTGTGCTCATCAAGTGTCACAGTTTCAAATGGCTTGATTCCTAAGTGGCTGCATTCCCCTCAGTATGGTATCTTGTTTTTATTTAATGTAATGAATGATTTTTTTTTTTTCCACAAGGCTCATCTGAAAAATGTTTTGGGAGCAGCCCTTGACCCATCTGTCTGTCCTGACTCCACTCCACTACCCACTACCTGCCTTGACCAGAGTGTGTCCACCAACAGGAGATCATATTATCCCATCAAAGAGGTCTGGAATCCACATTTACCTACGATTCCTGTACATGAAGGATATAAGGATGTTTTTCCCTTAAAACCGCCCCCCCCAAAAAGAGAAAAATGAAAAATTGAATTTCTTTTTTTTTAAATTTATTTTGAGAGAGAGAGAGAGAGAGAAAATCCTAAGCAAGCTCTGCACTGTTAGCACAGAGTGAAGTGGGGCTCAATCCTACAAACTGTGAGATCATGACTTAAGCAGAAATCAAGAGCTGGTGTGTAACTGACTGAACCACCTAGGCCCCTCCATCCCCTGCCCCCAAATGGAATGTTTAAAAAATTTTTTTTAATGTTTATTTATTTTTGAGAGACAGAGAGAGAGAGAGAGAGAGTGCAAGCAGTGGAGGAGCAGAGAGAGGGAGAAACAGAAGCCAAAGCAGACTCCAGGCTGAGCTGTCAGCACAGAGCCTGACGCGGGGCTCAAACCCATGAACTGTGAGATCATGACCTGAGCCAAAGTCGGATGTTTAACCGACTGAGCCACCCAGGCACCCTGGAATGTTTTTAAATGCAGAACAGTCTAAGGGCACATGAGTAAGTGGGGACAATGAAGAGAGACTTGTTCTTTCCTGGACCCTGGGAAAAGCTAGTGCAGAAGTATCCAAAGGATTAGGGAGAGCCAGGGAAGCAATAACAGAGCATGGAGATTGTACAAGATCAGCCAATAGGCAAGAGTTTGTCTTTGCATTCATGTCAAAGTGTTTATTTTAGAATGGATACAGTATAATACAAATGCAACTTAGTTTTGTCCCTCACTATCTTAGGGGTCTGTAAAAGCAAAGCCTGCCTTGTAGATTCCTGTGCAAGTGACAATGGTGTTGTTAGAAGGGGAGTGAAGGAAGCAAGATAAGGCAGGGGAATAAAACTCAGTGAGGATTTGGTCTTGACTGAAGTTTGCCTCCTGCCTTGTCCTGTGGGGATCTGTGGCTCCCAAACGGCACGACCGCGGAGTTAAGTTCCCCTTGATGTCCCAGCTTTTGTACTCCTGAGTCTGTCATTGGCCACTGCCTGTTTGCGGGCGGCTCCTGTTCTGCTGAAGGCAGTTCTTCGGAGGAGATTGCCATGAGCCAACACTCCCTGCAGAGTGTGTGCAGAGACCTGCCGAAGGGGGTCTGGGTGGGACACGAAAGACTTCCAGTACCCTTCTTGTCCGTTTAAAATGTATTTGGTGTGGGACTTTTTCCCTCCACCATCACGATCCATAGTTCTCCTGGTCACTCCTGGACAGCTGATAGTTCTGCAGTCTCTTTAAGTTGAAAGCATTTTGATTAAGAAGCGAAAATGTGCAGTCTCACATCTAACATAGTACTTCTGACTTTATGCTAAGATACATAGTATCTCCCCTCGCTCCCTTTGACCCGTGCTGACTTCCTCAGGTATGTCAGGATAAGGCTAGTTATGTGCGTGAAAATTGCCTGCTCACCACCTTCCCTGGCTGAGCTGCTGTTACTCACTGTTGGTAGGGTTACAGTGGTTCAGAAATCGGTGAAAAAGTGGCAGATGTTCTAACTTGACAAGTACTAGTATAAGATGACTGTGTTCTCTGGGCCTGGCAGGAGCGTACTTTCTGTCATGAGCACTTGTGTGAGTTTTTCAGAAGCTCTCTTGCTGGGCCCCTGTGACTCTAAGCCTCCACTGTGGATAGTGCCTGCTGTTCCTCCTTTGCTCTCCCATATGGTCTTCTTGGGCAGGAGTCACGGTGACTCCAAACTGGCCTCTTTCCTGTAGAACCCACATCTGGTCCATAGGAAACACTCACTCACATATCCTTCGTCTTTGCAACCTGGATGGGTGGAGAAGAGGGCAAACTAAACATGGCGGCAACCTTTCACCTGCTGCCAGTATCTGGCCAGCCTGTCTCTGTTGCCCTTCGATTTTGCAGACCAGAGACGGGCACTAATCTGCTGTGCTTGTTTAATTCCAGGAGGCTGATGTCAAGCCCAGCAAGGAGTCCTGTTGAAGCCATTATTTTATTTTTCTCATTAGCCTATCATGACAATTTTCTTTTTTTTTTTAGATTTTTTTATTTTTTTAACGTTTATTTATTTTTGAGACAGAGAGAGAGCATGAACGGGGGAGGGTCAGAGAGAGGGAGACACAGAATCTGAAACAGGCTCCAGGCTCTGAGCTGTCAGCACAGAGCCCGACGCGGGGCTCGAACTCACGGACCGCGAGATCATGACCTGAGCCGAAGTCGGCCGCCCAACCGACTGAGCCACCCAGGCGCCCCTATCATGACAATTTTCAAATATTCGGTGAAATTGAAGAGATGTCCAGTGAACATCTGTATACTCACCACCTATGATAACATTTTACTTTGCTCATTTTATTATGTATATATCAACTTACTCATCTCTTTATGCATCCATCAGTTATCTTATTTTTGATACATTTCAAAATAAACTGCACACATCTGTGTACTTCTGTCTAACACCTTGGCATGTACATCATTAACTAGAATTCAAGAAACGTTTTTACACGTAAAATTTACATACAATGAAATGTAAGCATCAAGTAAACTTTTGTTGAGGCTTTAGAACTGCATACACCTCAAAGAACTGCACAAAGTCTCATCAACATGTAGATATTATCCCAGCAAGTCCTTTCATACCTTTTCAACGTGAATATCTACACCCCTCCCCCACCAGAAGCAACAACTTTGTTTTTCTTCCCATCATATTAGATTTAGTGCTCTGAAGTCTGTGAGAAATGAAATAATCCCGTTTGTATTCGTCTGTGTATGGAATCTCTCACTTGAGTATTCCCAAGACTCATTTACATTGTTATGTGTCTCAGTACTTCCTTTTTTTTTTTAAGTTACTTATTTATTTTGAGAGAGAGAGAACACAAGTGGGACAGGAGCAGAGAGAGAAGGAGAGAGAGAGCATCCCAAGCAGGACCCACACTGTCAGTGCAGAGCTCAATGCGGGGCTGGAACTCACGAACCGTGAGATCGTGACCTGAGCCAAAGTTGGACGCTTAACCGACTGAGCCACCCAGGCACCTCATCAGTACTTTCTTTTTATTGATGACTATTATTCTTTCTTACGACTGTGGCACAGTTTGTTTATCCATTCTTCTACTTATGGGTACCTAGACTGTTTCCAGTTTTTGATTAATATGAATAAAGGGAAGCCTCTGTCTTGGTTTGAGATGACGACAGGAGCTGGTTTGCCTGCTCTCTGCTGTCGGAGGAATAAAGTAGGGCATGAAGACTGTAGGAAGGGAACAGTTCTCTCGAAAGAAATTTCTTCACAAATCCTCTCTGTAATCTCTAATACTCTTGATCCTTTTACATTTTCACGGGAGCTCTGCCATCAGATTAATTCACGTTGCCTACTTTGAAAATCAACGTTTTGTTCTGTTTGACAGCATAGTTTGGTATCTGATATCTATGGTATCTTGGTGCCTGAGTTGAAACTTCCAGTCTAGCAAACTGTGGTACTCATTCTTCTTTGAGTTTCAGCAGAAGGAAGGAACTGTTTTGGTGGAGAGGGACTAATGAGGCTCTATAGGCTGAATAGTTCAGAGATGTTGCAGACGAGGAATTTGCTCACTAATAGCCTTGGCTGTCAAGGGCTCCAGGCATGAATTTCTCACCTCACATCAAATAACGAAACCCACTGCAAGGCTGCTCTTATTCCTAGTGTCTTGCTGAAGGAGGGCCTCGAATTCCTGGCATTATGAGTTGGTTGATGAGAATGATCTCCATCAGTCACTACTCGTGAAGATAGCTGCAAACAGAAGGTAATGGACTTCGTGACCAGCTTTGGCGCTGTGACAGACGTGGCATTGGTGTCTTGGCTACATCTTGCGTTATTACCGGCTGCACGACTACCATGGAGATGAAGGTCTTTGGAGGCACAAAAGAAGGCAGCCCTTCGTGGTGAGTCATATTGCTGTGGTCATGCTACGAGAAGGGGCAGTTATCAAAGTTACTCTCATATTTTAAGTAAGAACAAGTAATAATGAGAATCTTGACATAAAACTGATTCTGCTTCATTTTGGCACATAAATTTGCAAAGAATCTCAGTTAACCTTGTAATTTGGTTCACAAATTCCAAAATATTGGGATTGTTAGCTAAAGTCTATTGGATCTAGTGAAATGCAAGAGAACATTCATATTTATAGATGTGACAAGAAGTAGAGATGAAGAACAGTTGAAAGACAGGTAATAAAATTATACCTCTTCTGTGAGAGGATGTAGGAAATGGGAAGAGACTTCTGAGCCTCTAGAGGATGGGAACAGAGACTTCGGTGTTGTAAATACTCAACACATGTTCGTTATTGATGAAGAGCATGGTTCTCTTTAAAGCCCAGTTATTATCAAGGAAATAACGTAGTGATTTCTCCTTATCTTACCCCAAATTCAATCTTGAGAACGGTTTATCCAAGCTTGACTTTATCTCTAAGTCCCCTAGTCACTGTGGAATAAGATTTGATTCAATTTATTTTTACAATTACATAATGAAATCAAAATGTACTTCATTTATCAGGAAAGTAAGGGCTCTTACTAGCTTTGTTTCTTTTAGGGAGAAACAATGATACGGTTCTAAACATTCCCAGAGTAATCTCTGTATGCTCTTGAAAATCCTTAGAGAATTTCCCATCCATTCTTGCTATTGGCAGATGTTTGCCTTGGCTTAAATTAAATGTTCAGATGCCAGTCAGGTATTTGGATTACAGGATGTCACAGAAAAGGTATCAGTTACCTTTTATAGTAGATGCTCAGTTTACTGAATTAAATTATTTAATTTTAATTAATATCATTTTTAATTAAATTATTTAATTAAATAATTAATTAAATTAATTATTATGTAATTATTTAAATTAAATTATTATCCTTCCGCCCCCAAAAGGATTGACATACAGCTACACAACACTTGAAAGTAACTAATCAAGGAAAACACAACACCAAAAATAAAGGTATAAACAAAGGTAAAGGTAAAAGTAAAAACAAATAAAAGGTAAAGATAAAAATAAAAGTCTAAAAAGGTAAAGCTAGGGGTAGAAATAAAATGCAGGACATGTACTGTAAGATCCTGGGAGAATGGTCTCAATATCTGCCTCTCAACTTTCTGGCAATCGATAAAAGAGGAAAGCAATCAAGACACACAGTTCACACATCTGTAAGATTAACCCACGTGTTCAAAAGAAGCAATCTATTAATTGTTGAGAGAAATCTTCACCGGTAGTGCGTTCTTAGGATGACACAGGGTATGTCATGAATGATGTTCTCAACAATATTCCTATAGTAACATTCCTCAGTGTGTGGGGGTGACATAATACCAGTATGATTTAGTAGAAGTAGTTTTACATTTTTCCTTAAGGAAAGAGGGTGCAGAGAAGGTGCCAGATCTGTATATCACTCTGTCGTGGTATGGATCACTCTGAGGATAAATGGTTTTGAATGTTAGAGGAATGGATGGACTACTTGTTCTTTAAGGCTGTTTTCTAGCAATGTTATTTCCCTTGACCAAAATTTTGATAAGTCCTAAGTGTCAGTAAATTTGAGGTTGTCCTTTCTGACAAGCACTTGGACTGGAAATATTCTCTCACACTTAATATGCCTTTACTCTTCTGGTTTTTTGATTTTGTTTTTGTTTTTGGATAACGTTGACATCCTCTCACAAGATTTAAGAAGCTTGATAGGAGAAAACCTTACCCTATCAAGAGGATGAGTTGAACCCAGGGCAGTGACATGATTTTCCTTGGAAAGGAAAGTGGAATCTGCTCTAATACATGAACAAGTGCTTACCAGGGACCTATTAACTTGACATCACAGAACATAGCCCTTGTAATTTGAATCTGGAAAATATTTCCAGATTCCTACTTCAGCCATAGAGAAGTCTCAACAAAGTTCCTGTAAAATATTTAAATTTTAACAGCAAATTTCTCAGTTGAATTCTTCAAGGTAAAGCATTTTGCAAAAGTAGTAACAGAGTGGGTTGATTTGCTACATGGGATCACTAGCTTTCAGGGCTGGAGATATTACCTTGTTTTTTAGCTTTGGAGAAGTTGACAACGTGTCCTTCTTCCTAATAGCTATTACAAGCCAGGCATAATTTCTATAAAAGTCATGCCTACTACTAATTATTTACCCAAAGGATACAAAAGTACTAATTTGAAGGCATACCTGCACCTTGATGTTTATAGCACCATTAGCCAAATTATGGAAACCACCCAAGGGTCTATCAACTGATGAATGGATAAAGAAGATGCGGTAGATATATATACATATATATTATATATATATTATATATATATTATATATATATATAATATATATATAATATATATATACACCTATGGATGATTACTTAGCCACAGAAAGGAATGAAATCTTGCTGTTTGCAACAATGTGGATGGAACTAGTGTATTAGGCTAAGAGAACTAAGTCAAGCAGAGAAAGATAAATACCATGTGATTTCACTCATATGTGATATTTAAGAAGCAAAACAAACACACACGGGGGGAGAAAAAGGGAGGAAAACCAAGAAATATACTCTTAACTATAGAGGATAATCAGATGGTCACTAGAGGGGAGGTGTGTGTGGGCAGGGTGAAATAGCTGATGGGAATTAAGGAAGCACTTGTGATGAGCACAGGGGCATGTATGGAAGTGTTGAATACCTGAAACCAATATTCCACTGTATGTTGACCAGTTGGAATTTAAATAAAAACTTGAAAAAAGAAAAACAAAAAGGTTGTTACTAGAGTATAATAATAGGAAAACATTATATTTAGATTCGGACTTGACTAGTATGTATGCAAACATTTTCCACTAAAGAAAACATATTTTCCTTGATGTAACACGAGTAGCAGGTAAACTGTGTTTATTTTACAGATGGATCTGTTGAGGGGACAATTTCAAAATGTGCCTTTCTCTGGGACACACATAGGGAGAGTCAAGTTTACAATGAATGTTTCGAATCAGCCTCAATCTTGCTACAGGACTGAGAAACAGTCATAGTAATTAGTCAGTTAAATAATCAATCAGCTAACTAGTCCTGTGTATCTTGGCTCTCTCTTCAATGATTTCCATACATATGATGTATGAACAATCCTGCTACTATTCTTAAATGAAATTAAATGCAGAAAAATGATTTGGACTCCTATCTTATAACACAAAAATTAATTTGAAATGGTTTAAAGACTTAAGCATAAGACCTGAAGCTATAAAACTCTTAGAAGAAAACACAGAGAAAAAGCTGCTTGACCTTGGTCCTGGCGATGATATTTTGGATATGACACCAAAAGTGCAAGAAACAAAAGCAAAAATTAACTAGTGGGATTACATCAAACTAAAAAGCTTTTTTACAGTAAAATAAATAATGAACAAATGAAAAGGCAACCTACCAAATGGGAGAAGATGTTTGCAGGTGACATATCCAATAAAGGGTTAATATCTGAAGTGTATAAAGAACCCATACAACGTGATAACAAAAAGCCCCAAACAGATTAAAAATGGGCAGAGGAACAGAAGAGACATTTTCCCAAAGAAGGCATCCAGATGGCCAACAGACACATGAAAAGATGCTCAACATCACTCAATCATCAGGGAAAGGCAAATCAAAACCACAATGAGATACCACCTCACACCTGTCAGAATGCCTAGTGTCAAAAAACAAGAAATAACAAATGCGGGTGAGAATGTGGAAAAAAGGAAACCTTCATGCACTGTGGGCAGGAATATAAATTTGTTCAGCCACTACAGGAAATAGTATGGCAGTTCCTCAAAAAATTAGAAATGGAACTACTACAGGATCTAGTAATTCTACTTCTGGGATTATATACAAAGGAAATGAAAACAGGATATTAAAAAGATACCTGCACTCCCATGTTTACTGCAACATTATTCATAAAGCCAAGATATGGAGACATCCTGAGTGTCTGTCCGCACATGAATAGAGAAAGAATGTATATATAATATGTATACATACACAATGGAATATTATTCAGCTATGAGAAAGGAAATCCTGCTGTTTGTGATAACATGGATGGAGCTTGAAGACATTATGCTAAGTGAGGTAAGTCAGCTAGAGAAAGACAAATACTGTATAATATCGCTTATATGTGGAATCTAAAAAAGCTAAACTCATAGGAACAAATTGTAGAGTGGTGGCTACTACCCCCTTAGGGGTGGGGGGGGGAATGGGGAGATGTTGGTCTAAGTATACAAACTTGTAATTGGAAGATGAATAGGTTCTGAGGAGCTAATGCACAGTCTTGTGATTATAGTTAAGAATACTGTATTATATACTCGAAAGTTGCTAGGAGACTAGATCTTAAATGTTCTCACCACAAAAAAGAAATGATAATTATGTGATGTGATGGAGGTGTTAGCTAACACTATGGTGGCAATCGCATTGCCATACATGAGTATGAAACCAACACGTTGTAGACATTAAACTTACAAATGTTAGATATTAATTATATCTCAATAATGAAACGAAAGAAATTAAAGACTATTTGTGAAGTGTATCTATTTTGTCCGATCTTCACTTGACAGCTCAGCCAGCTTAGATTTATTGATATTAATTAGTATAACAAGGATTCACATTAGAGAAAACCCCAAATGGTGTCTTCTGTCTTACTCTCTTCCTAAGTGGGTCAAGCATTAGTCTGGCCTCTTAGCCACACCCGGGGCTTATGATTTTAGCCTAGAGAGAATTTAGGAACATGTCACTGGAAGTGTTGGTTGGATATAGTTTTTTGGTTTTTTTTCCTTGCCCTGTACCCAAACAAGGCTGCTACATACTACTAAAAAGGATGATTTAGCTGAAGGGTCAGCTGAGACTTGCCGTGATGAGGATATCAACCTCCTGTCATAAGCCAACTGACCTGGCCAGCCATGTCTGCTTCCCCTTTCCTTCTTCTGCTCCTGTATTCAGTCTCCTTTGCTTCAGATAAATGGCTAGACTAGCAGTGGTGCCCTGCCTCTGCCTATCTAACAGCACGCCTCTCTCCTGGTGTGCTGGTGTATCCCCTTAGGATTGGACTTCCTTTAATGGGAAGATCTAGCCACAAGGAGTCACTGCAGTATGCTTCAAACACAGGAAGCACATTCATACCCATGTATATGTGTGTTTACCAAAATGAGGTCCACAAAGAGGTGGTAGCTGGGGAAATAGGAATCTTAGATGCAGACGTCAGTAATTATTGGTAGACAATTGACCTTTAGAAAACAGGATGTCTAGGGCCGCCTGGGTGGCTCAGTGGGTTGAGCGTCCAACTTCGGCTGAGGTCATGATCTCACGGTCTGTGAGTTCGAGCCCCGTGTCGGGCTCTGTGCTGACGGCTCAGAGCCTGGAGCCTGCTTCTGATTCTGTGTCTCCCTCTCTCTCTGCCCCTCCCCCACCCATGCTCTGTCTCTCTCTTTCTGTCAAAAATAAATAAACATTAAAAAAAAAATAGGATGTCTAATGTTCTTAGATAACGGAAGCCAAAGATAAATCAGTCAAAAAGCAGACCGCACTGTGGAGTTAAACATCGTGCCTTTCTTCTGTCTCTACACATTGATGTGAAACCCACCCCACTGCTTTCTATCCAGGAGCAGAAATTAATATTGGAAAAAGTGTTCAGGACATAAAGTCCTCCCTGCAAGCCTGAAGATTTCCACGACCCAGAGGAGAGTGGACCTTGTTGACCTCGTGGGGAAGAGTTAGCAGTTGGGAAAGATGGGAGAAGTAGGGATTTGAGAGGGGAAGGCAGGAAGATAGAAGCTACCTGTTAAGGAACCACAGGCATCTGTGTGGAAGTGCTTCTGTGGCCTAAGGAACGTCTAGTTAGACAAACAATTCCGTGCAGTGAGGCGTCAAGCCTTTCTGCGGGGCCCAAGTCCCAGCGAGCAACACCAGGGCACACACAGTGCCTAGGTTTTTACTTCCCCCAACTTTCTCTGCTTGAGATTTTATCACACGGATCCGCCTACCAGAGACCACTCAGCAAGAGAAACAAACAGGTTTATTCCGCGGGGTTGTCCCCCTACTTCCGAAATAGAACAAACTCAGCCACACTCCTTTGAGAAAAAGGGCCCTGTGCCAGGTTATCTAAACACTGTGACATGACAAGGACCACCCCCACCCTGCTGTCTACATTTCCCATCTCTAGTTATTATTAAAGTAGTTTTTTCCACCAATGCTGATTTATGAAATTGGCTTAACTTTTCCAGACAGTCCCCAAATGAGCAGTCACTCTGCATTAATAGGACTTGCAGTAGTCAGGCATCCCTGCGCATTCCATCTCTTTTACCTAGCTCTGCCATCTGTCACTGTAATACCTGTGTCACCGAGTTTTGAACCATGATGCTTATACCTCATCAGCTTCCAAATGGTTCCATGATCTGTCAGCAGTGTTCAAGGCAGTGCAATGAGACATGACAGGGCATTTCCAAGTAATTTTTAAGGAGGCCTAAGAAGGGAAAAGTTGAAGCCTGGGGACATTTGAGTCACTCCACCTTGAGTTGCTTTTACCAGGTCTCTGAAGTTCTTGATGTGGTGTGTGTGTGTGTGTGTGCGTGCGTGTTGTGTTGTCTTTGTTGTTTTTAAATATCCTGAAGCAAAAGTTCATATATCTGACTTTAACTTGGCGTGGTAGGCAGATAGAAGGATACTACTATACCTCTAATACACCTAGCGGGCTGTCAACGTAGTGAGACAAAGCAAAAGAAAGTGTAGGGGCGTGGTGGGAGTGGGAATGGAAGTGTCGTATGTGTCTGTGTGTGTGATGAGGGGGAGGGACTTGAGAGGTAGTTCACCTCGAATGGCAGAAAATTTCACAGATGTCGGTAGCGGAAGGTCACTAATATTGATTTATTTAGAATCTGCTTTCTTCTAGGCATTCGGCTAATGCTTACATACACATTGTCTTATTTAACCCTGAAGTCCATAGAATTAAGCAGCAGTGGGTTCAGCAGTAGGATTTGTATTGGTTTTTACAGATGAAGACATAAACGTTTTTCACAGACAAAGAGATTGTTGATCAAGGTCATACATACCATCAGTGTGCCAGTGATATAAACTTGGGCAGCTTAAGATGTGTCAGGTTCTAGACTATCTGCTATTTCCATAATGAATGAGGGGCGTGGGTATCAAGATTTCTCAGCTGTCTCTTTGAACCCCATATCTGCCAGAACAATTTTGGGAGGGCTCCAATTCTCAGGAACTATTATCTAAATCTATCCAGCAAGATCTTTTCCAGCCTTATTTCCTATCATTTGAAAAACATTTATTCTCTCTTTACCGCTGTGGCAGTCTGCCTGGAAATAGGTGCAATGTATCATTTTCCACAATAATGGAAGGTGGGCTAGGAATTACCTGTAATTTGTTTCTCCATCCAGGCACGTCAAACTAAGTTATGATGAAAGTAGAGCGGCCACCTTGATCACCTACCGTTTTATAGCTGATGTGATTGTTTTTATGAAGCCTGTAACGTTTTTAACGTTATGGTTGTGACGATCCCGATTCTTGTCTCAGCAGAACAATATTACAAGAGTTGAGTCAATTCTGATTGCAGAGGATGGGAGTATGGTTTGCTAGTGATAGGGTTGGAGAGAAAATTGCACAAAGCCCACTCCTATTGCCCCCCACAGACAATGTAGGAAGCTTTGGCCAGAATTCTGCTGCATCCATGAATTATTCAGTTTTCTGTTTGGCAGGGGGGAAATGAGTTGGAAGCAGTCATTCTGAGATAACTAGGAATTTAAGATGAAATTTACTCTAGATCATTCTATTCAAAAAGAAGACATGGGTCAAGGGTATTTAGTGAAACCAGCCTCAGGTTTTGGGGAGATTTGGGAGCAAGATACTGTAGCTGTTTTCTCTTAGCTGAATATCTGTAGTAGAAGGAAGATAGGAATGGGGAATTATGGAATAGCGTTATCATCCCAGTCATAGTCCTTAGTATACAATATTATTGGACAAATTTTTATGGAACATCCACTATTGGCCATACTTATGCTAGATTCCATGGATAAAATACACTTGATCTTAGCCAAAAGGCCAAGAAGCGATCCATGGATAAAATGAAGATGATATCATCCCCAATGAAATTGAGGGATCCTGACCCTTAACATCTTTAACCCATCTTGGTAAGTGCCATAATAATGTTATGAAAACACTAATGTTGAGACTTCTAGGAGAAATGAACAGGGAAGATGATAAAGAGGTGGTATCATTTGAGCTGATCCATGCTGACTGAGTGATGGATTTTACAAGGCAAGACAAGAATAGGGAGGATATTTTAAGTGTAGAAGCCAGTCTGATAATAAGCACAGAAACATGACACGTGGTGGGGGGAGGAATCGTGGTGGGGGGTGTTTTGGGGAGGGGTGTGGCTAGAAATTAGGCCTGGCATGTTTCAGTTGCAACAGTATTGTGAAAGGCTTGGAAAGCCACGATAAAAAGTCTAGATTTGATAGCATAGGTTATAGGTCACAGAGTTAATTGTCTACAGAGACAGGAAGGTGATATAAATGAGTGATACTGACCAAGTAGTGACTCTGGCAAGTTTGGGCAGTAGGGTCCTTCTAAGGAACACAATCGAGACTCCATTCCCAATGACAGTGGTTTTTCTAGTGTATGAACCCTGTATGGCGAATATCCCACTTTTCTAAGAGAAGCCTGAGTCACATTTTTTTTTTTAATGTGAGCTCTCATGATACTTAAATGCTGGCAGCTAATAATTTTTTTTTAACCCTTGAGGGCCAAATGAAGCCAATCTTAAAGGTTTGTGTCTGTCCATATGCCAGTGGCTTGTGAGCTGGAGACAAATGGAAACCCATAAATATTTATACTCAAAGAGCTGACTCAGTCATATGGAAGATGGCAAGGAGACAGGTGGACAGTTGGAGTCTGAGAGCTGATAAAGGCTTGATCTCAGGCAGTTGTGAAGGGGTGGTTGGGAGGGGAGAGAGGAGTGGAGACAAGAGCCTCGTGACCAATGGATGTAGGGGTGAGGATGTGATGCCTTCATAAATGACACCTGGGAAGTTGTAAAGCTGTTAATGTAATTGAGGAGACAATGACAGGAGCTACTGTCATGTGTCTCATGGGTAATGATTCCATTTTGCTTTTTATCATATATCTTATACCTGTACTCTACCACCTACTCTCCATTTCTGGAATACATTATATAGATAATACATTTTTTTCCTTAAACTAAGTAAATTCTCCTTTTCCCTTTTCCCATTCATACTCCAAGATGAACCATTGACATTAGCTGCTACATTTCAGCTTTCCCTGTATAGCATTAAACACATTGCTGTAGTTGAAGCAATGAGCTGAAAGTATTTTAATCCTGGATGGATAGCGAAGAAGAGGAATTTATGAATCCAATTCTTTTCAAGTTTGACGATAACGACTTTTGCCTTTTCTGCCTGCGCTTTTTTCTTCTGCATTTTACATTTTTGCGACAGTGAGTCAGACACCCTATGATTGTATGCAGCAGCCTTGACATCCACAGCAAATTTGCATGAACTAAGAAAGGGTTGCTTCCATATCATTTTCTTTCATTCTAAGTGGTATTTTATGGCACTGTAGATTTTAGGTGGTCTCTCCACTAGAACATCTCATTTATAGGAACCTTCTAAATTGTCTGTTGATTTGCTTATAGGACTATTGGAATAGCAGAGAGCCTTCTTGGATGGTGAGTTGGCCCAGAAAGATGAAGGCATTAATTTAACAGTGCTCAGTGCAGTTACGGAGAAGCTGAGTCTACAGTAAAATCCTATCTAACACGCCGAACTTACTGGAAAAGGGCTTCTCAAATGTCTCCTGTGCAGGATGCCTTTTTGTTACCCACCAAAGTTAGGACCCCTGCTTGTACCTGACATGGTCAAAGGTCGTGCCTATTTTTCTTTTCCTGTGGCTCCACTCTCAGGCTTTTGTTACTGCACCAAGCAAATTGGGTAAATTCTCATTACGTTAGACACAATCTTTTTATGCAAAGATGTGGTGAACTCGGTAGGGTTTTTAGTTAACTTGTGACACCAGATGCAAGGAGGGACTTTGGTCATCTCTACGTGTTCCATCTGTGCCATCTCAGTTTCTCTGTCTCTGGAATAGTCCACTAGGGATCCATGGGATATGAAAGAATCTCCACAGCCTGTTCCAGCATTCTGTTCCTTGTACCTTAGTAGGAAATAAGCAGTTATATAGGATCGTATGCTTAGAATTTAATAGAGCTTGCCCTCACCTGAAAAGATTGTCAGGTAGTAGGTGCCTTTGGTGTTTTCATGGCTGGGCGGTGGACACGTTTGCAAAGAACTGGTAGCAGAATCCCTTTCTTCCCTCTAATGAGAATGTGTGCTCTTTTAACATACTTTTATTTTTTTTAATTTAAAAATATATAAAAATTAAGATCTTTTGATCAGGTAATATATGCACACGGTAAAAAATTCAAATAGCAGAAATTATTCTTTAGTATTTCTTAGATAGAAAAGAAGGACAAAAAGGACATTTCACTTTCAGCTCTGCCACTGCTTTATTTGGTGGCACTGGCCCGATGATATGTTTGTGTCTCAGTTTCTTTACCTGAAACCTAGGAGTGGGAATCTTTGCCCAATAATTCTTGAGGCTTGTCGTGAGACCTTAATAAATCTGCTGTGTGCAATGGTTTAAGTGCATAGGCACTAAAGGATTTTTGTTATAGTTTCTTCTTGTCTCAGTTGAGTCTCCAGCCAATATCTACTGTGTGTATGGTATCAGCTGGGCATTGAGGTAGAACTTGAAATTATTAACTCAGTCTTCAAAATGGTTCTATCAAGGAAATACTATTTTTTAAAAATGTTTACTTACTTATTTCAAGAGAGAGAGAGAGAGAGTGAGCACAAGCTGGGGAGGGTCAGAGAAAGAGGGAGAGAGAATCTCATGTAGGCTCCACACTGTCAGCACATAGCCAGACACGGGGCTCGAACTCACAAACTGTGAGGCCATGACCTGAACTGAAATCAAGAGTCAGAAGCTCAACTGACTGAGCCACTCAGGCACCCCAAGTAAATACTATTATTATCTCAATTTTACACTGGGAAAATGGAGGCACGGAGAAACTAAATAACTTGTCAAAATTCATAGAGCCAGTAAGGAGTAGCAAAGTTGGATTTAAAGCTAGTCTCTTTTTTCTTTTCTTCTCTCCCTCACTTTCTTTCTCTTTATATATACATATATATCACATGTACATATGTTTACATACATGTCAATTTATCTATCAAATCTATTTATGATGTAGCCACTGGCTCTTTTATTTAACTTTTTTTTTTTTTTTTTTTTTTTTGCTGAACACTGTTTATATTGTTAAAGATTCCTTTAAAACATATTTTCTAACGATTTCAAACTACATCATATGTCTGCAGAACAGTTACTTAAACGATTTGTGTCTGCCAGGCCTCTTTCTTTCTTTCGTTCTTTCTTTCTTTCTTTCTTTCCTTCATCATTATGCATAAGGCAAATATCCTGGTTCACAAAGCTTTGTGGGCACCTGTGATTATTTCCTTAGGGGGGAAAAGCAGACATGGAATTGCTATCTCAGAGAGTATGGGCATTTTTAAGGCTCTTGATATATATTGCCAAGTTGCCCTCAGAAAAGGTTGTGTCAATTTATTTTTCCTCCAGACTCTATATTCCATTTTCATGAGGATGACAGAGCAATTACAGGAGGCTAGATTAGGACAAGACCTTACAGATCAGCCCTTGCGCCTGTGTGTGCACTTGTTTGCGTGGACTGTAGACAAGGAAACAGAAGGTGGATACCTTGTCCAAGGGCACAAGGCAAATTAATAATGGTAGAATCCAAGTAATACTGGTTAATGATAAGCAGTAGATAAGGTAGGACATGCCTACATGGGACTGGGAATATTATCCTTCAGTCATTTTACAGTCTCATTACCAGATGTCACCCTTCCATTTTCTGGTTGCTTTATTCGGATGACCTCAGAAGCTTCCCATGTTGTTAGATCAAAATCAATCTTGTGCCAAGCAGCAATTTCAAACGGTGGTTGGAAACCTGAGCAGAGGGCAATGGAGAGAGCTCATCCCTGTCTGCAAAGCTCTCTGCAACCGTTTTGGGGCTGTGTATCTACAGGGTGAACACCAGTTGTTTATAAACGAGATGTTGTTGCACAAACAACCTAATAGCAGCATGAAAGAAAATAAAAATCAAAAGAATTTTTTCAACTTAAAATAAAGTTTATTACAGGTCCTGGAGGGCACATGGCATGCCCGATAGCGATTCTGAGAGGTCTCAGAGAGAGAGACAGAGAGAGAGAGAGAGTAAGAGGGAGAGAGAAAGAGAGTGCCGCTGGTCCATGGGCAGAGTGGCTAGGGGTTGGCAGGTTCACTTTCTATTGGCGAATTTAAAACATAGAGTGGAATTGGGGGATGTGCAAGAGGGGCAAAGGGGAGTGGGAGACACAGGCTTCCAGTAATGGAATGAATAAGTCATGGGAATCAAATGTACAGCATAGGGAGCATAGTCAATGGTATTGTAATAACATCGTATGGTGACAGATGGTAGCTACCCTTGTGGTGAGCACAGCATAATGCACAGAGAAGGTGAATCACCACATGGTACCATTGCAACCAACACAACACATAGTCATGTGTCAACTATACTTAAAAACATTTAAAGAAAATAATAAAATGTTTTCCTACACTACTTAAAAATAACAACAACAAAACTCGCACAGAAAGCATAGTAATGGAATTTGGGCATAGAGAGGGAAAAGTAGGGTCACTTATGGTTAGTTATCTAGATTACCCAGGGCTTTCCAAAGTGGTACTTCATGAGTACGGCCGACCTGGGTGCTTACATAGTGATTGTGTCGTAAAACTGCCATTATGTCTCTTTGAACAGTGGCCTTTAAAACATTATTTATTTTATTTTACTTTATTTTAATTCCAGTATGGGTAACATACAGTGTCACACTAGTTTCAGGTGTACAAAACAGTGACTCAACAACTCCACACATCACCCATACTCACCACAAGGGCACTCCTTAATCCCCATCGCCCACTTCACCCATCTTCCCACCCACCTTCCATCAACCATCACTTTGTTCTCCACAGTTAAGAGTCTGCTTCTTGGTTTGCCTCACTCTTTTTTCACCCACCGCCTCATTTGTTTTGTTTCTCAAATTCCGCATATGAGTGAAATCATGATATTTGTCTTTCTCTGACTTATTTTGCTTAGCATTATACTCTCTAGCTCCATCCATGTCGTTGCAAATGGCAAGATTTCATTCTTTTCAATGATTGAGTAATATTACATTATATATATGTGTATACACACACACAGACACACACACACACACATATGTACACACACCACTTCTTTATTCATTTGTCAATCAGTTGACACTTGGGCTGCTTCCCTAATTTGGCTATTATAAATAATGCTGCTGTAAACATACGGTGCATATGTTCCTTTGAATTAGTGTTTCATATTTTTGGGGCAAATACCCAGTAGGGTGATTACTGGATTATAGGGTACTTCTATTCTTAGCTTTTTGAGGAAACTCCATACTATTTTCCAGTGTGGCTGCAGTTTGTAGTCCCATCAACAGTACAAGAGAGTTCCTTTTTCTCCACAACCTTGACAACACTTGTTGTTTCTTGTGTTTTTTATTTTAGCCATTCTGACAAGTGTGAGGTATTTGTAGTTTTGCTTTGCATTTCATGATAATGATTGATGTTGAGCAACTCTTCATGTGTATGTTGGCCATCTGTATGTCTTCTTTGCAGACATGCCTGTTCATGTCTTCTGCCCATTTTTTAATTGTCATTTGCAAATATCTTCTCCTATTCGGTAGGTTGCCTTTTAGTCAAATATTAAATTTTAAAACACCTACAATTCTGCACTGTAAGATTTTTTTCATATTTTTTACATGAAGCATACTTTTTATATAGTTTTAATTATATCCTAGGTATAATATTGTATTTTACTTTTTTCACCTCTCAAATCATATTTTAAAAAATTTTGCTAATTCTGCCTGTGAAATTATTATTTTTTTAAAATAGCTTCCCAGTCAAGTATCTTGCCATGTTTAATTAAGCATTCTCCCCTTGTTCACCATCTAGGTTATTTCCCAATTTTTAGTATCATTAAAGGATGTGGCCGAGATACCAAAATGATGTCTATGTATTTCCCCTTTAGTTACATCATTTGTAACTCTTCAGGAGGAGATTAACTACCTTAAAAAATATGAACATTTTTCTGGGTTTTAATACATGCTGCAAAATGCTTTCCAGAATGGGTGGATGACTAGAATATGTCAACATATAGCACCAAACATTTTTAGATGCAATGCAGTATTCAATGATGTGTTAAAACAAAAACAAAAACAAAAACAAAAACAAGAACAAAAAAGTCATCCAGGCCAACTCTTACTTCTGCCTAGGGAGCCATGGCTGCCAGCCTTATGGATGGTTTGCTTGTAACATTCTTGGTCAGGTGACTGTCATTTTGGCCCAACTTGGAAGGAATGTACAAGATTAATAGCTATTTAAATGATTCCACTCCTACCTCTGGCTGGCTCTTAGCTGACCTCTGTACGTTTTGGCCTGGACTTGTACTGCCTGCGGCTTCCTGATTTGTAGAGGTTGAGGGCAGAACTACTCAATTTATATACTTATTCATCCTCTGTCATTCTGGGCATAGTTTGAAGTCCTCTGTTTATTTGAGTTGGAATTAGTTCAGTGTTTTCTGGGGCCATCCTGAATTAAATAAACAGCCAACAACTAGCTCACTGGCTAGAGCACCATTCCGATTTTTTCCTCCATAATAGTTGAGTCATTTTGATGAGACCCTTTCTTCATGATGAAAGAATACAATAGTTTCCCAGGCATATTTAACCAAACTGCTTCATTGGGTAAATACTATTAACAGAAATTGGGATGTAGGGAGATTGAGGAGAGGAAATGAGCCCAATTTTATTATTCAGTTTGAGGGCTAAGAGGACATCTAATGGAGATGCTGAGCATGTAAAAAGCTGTGCAGACTTGATACCCTGGAATGTTGTGGTAAAAGAAAATGAGATTTGGAATTCAGAGAGGTAGTAGGAAAGTAGTTATGATCCTTAAAAAGAGGAAAAAAGGCATTATAGGATAGAGGTTAACTATGTGAAATGTGATGGACTTGGGTTAAAATCTTGATTCTGCCTCTTACTTTGTGTCTTTGGGCATGTTATGTATGTATGTATGTATGTATGTATTTATTTTTAATATATGAAGTTTATTGTCAAATTGGTTTCCATACAACACCCGGTGCTCATCCCAAAATGGGCATATTATTTAACTTTTGGGGGTTAGTTTCCATTTCTACATAATGGGGGTAATAACCCCTGCCTCATAGAGTGGATGTGAGGATTGAATAACATAATAGAGTTTTTAAAACTCAATGGGTATTAGCTATTGTTATTGCTATAACTGGTGGCAGAACATGTGTAGGTTGTCACAGGAGAGGGTCAGTAGAAGACAAAGAATAAGTGGTCAGAGAGAAAAAGAAAACCAGTATGATCCAGGAAGCCAGGAAAAGAGGGAGTCTAAGAAAGGAAGAAATGAGCAACAGGGTCATATGTGAGACAGAAGCCAACAGAGATCAATTTCAAAAAAGGTTTTTTTAATTTGGGGATCACTAGGTCTCCTGTGACTTCCAAGAGAATGGTTTTTGTAGAAAAATTGGGCAGAAAGTGCATTGTAGGATAGTAGCCAGCAGTATGGAATGTTTCCTAAGACCTACTAAACTCAAAGCAGTTAAGGTATATTTCCAAAGATAGGTGAAACTATTAGCCATGTGATTGTCATTGGATTATCTATGGACTTAGATTTTACAAGTGCTCCCTTGTCCTAGGTACATCCAAAGAGGGTGGCTTCCATGGTCATGTGAAGCTGAAATATGTTATGGTTGCAGTCTTCCTGGTAGCCTTGCTTGTATGTCAACTTCTGATTTAGCGGCAGATACATTTTCTGCCTTTGGCCACATTTCAGCTGCTTATGGGAAAATATGATGAAATCAGCAGGCATAGGTTTGGATTCAGCACATTTACAAAAAACTGATGCCATTTATCTGTTAGGTGCCTAGTGCATGCACACACACACAGACACACACACACCTCTTAGAGCAAATTTACCTGCAATTAAAAGACAGAATGTTAAGCTAAACCCACCCAACCCCTCCATTCTGTGAATTTATTTTAAAAAGTTATTTCTTGGGAGTAGCTTTTTGCCTTTCATTTCATTTCTTCTCTGGAAGTCACAAAGATGAGTGTCTTCCTGCCATTTTGCTGAAAATTTGGGTGGGATGGACTCATTCAACTCAAACTGGAAATGAGAGTTAAAAGGAAATTGCAGGTTTTCTCAATGACACAGAACTATGGCACACAATCTTTTAATTTCTGAGAATTTGATCTAACCACAAACAAATAAGAAACCAACCAGAATCATTTTAGTTCTGGAAAAACAATTGAATTCAATCTCTCTCTCTCTCTCTCTCTCTCTCTCTCTCTCTCTCTCTCTCCCTCACTCCCTCCCTCCCTCCCTCTCTCCCTCTCTCCCTCTCTCCCTCTCTCCCTCTCTCCCCTTTCTGCTTCCTTTTCTCTTTCTCCCTCTCTATTTCTATCTTTGCCCTCATTATGGCAACCTCATTCTGGGTTCAAAATATTTTAGACTTTAAGCACTTGTTTGTACTAACAGATGATATGTCCCTATTCTTAGGTTGCTCCTAGGGCTGCTTCATCATTTTGCTGCTCATAACTTGGGACATTTCAGACGCTTCAGTGAAGTGGTTTGGTATTGATTGAACATATAATTAGCCATCTATCCTTGGGAAAGGATTTTCTCCCCGTGTTCTACATCAGTGGATTGGCATTTTGGATAGAAGTCATATTTCCTTTAAAATTCAAGAAAGGGAATCAAGGTGTCCTAAGCACAGTCCTCTCCCTGATGCTGACAAAAGGTATGCAGTTGTAGGCTGAGTTCAACTATTTTTTTTAATGTTTATTTATTTTTGAGAGAGAGAGAGAGACAGAGTGCAAGCAGGGGAGGGGCAGAGAGAGAGGGAGACACAGATTTGAAGCAGGCTCTAGGCTCCAGGCTGTCAGCAAAGACCCTGATGTGTGGCTTGAACTCACAAATTGTGAGATCGTGACCTGAGCCAAAGTCAGACACTCAACTGCCTGAGCCACCAGGAGCGCTGGCTGAGTTCTATTCATTGGTTTAATGGAAAGCTACCTTCCTAATTTTCTAGTCACATAAAGAAGTCTAATCTCAAAGTTGCTATCATAGAATGATTTACTGGTAAACCTACAATTCTTTTTCTGGAGAGAGACTTAAAAAGTTATGGGAGATGTTTATGAGTTACTCTTTCAAAGGTTGATTGGAAAGATGTCATAATAGCGCAAAGAAGGAACCAAACAAGGGGCGCCTGGGTGGCTCAGTCAGTTAAGCATCCAACTTCAGCTCAAGTCATGATCTTACAGTTTGTGAGCTTGAGCCTCACATAGGGCTCTGTGCTAACAGCTGGGAGCCTGGAGTCTGCTTTGGATTCTGTGTCTCCCTCTCTCTCTGCTCCTCCCCCACAAAATAAATAAACATTATAAAATTAAAAAAACAGAAGAAACTAAACAAATGTTTATGGAATCCACTGTATGTGCCAGGTACTGTTGGTATTTTATAGAGGAATCTCTCTTGCTTCTCAGTAGAACTAGGAATGTAGACATTGTTTGAAATTAGTACCAGGAACCTTTCAACAGTCATGATTTCTGCAGTTTCACTTAGTGATGGAGGCAATTATGCTCACAGCATATGAGAGATTCATTCCCCTCGCAATGCACACCCAGCTCATACCCAGCTCAGGGAAATAATCTGCACAACAATTGATATAAGAGGCTGGAGCCAGCAGTGCTAGACTGAGTCTGGTTTGCTGACCTAACTATTTGGTTTTCACAGTATTGAAAAAAATCATTTTAGATGGTTGTCTGTATTTAAAAACAAACTTAGAGGTTTTCCACATAAATTTTGATTTGTGACACTTGAAAAAATCGGGTGATCTGACATCAGGCTTAGATCCCTTAGGTCACTAATAACTGGCAGGCATTAGATGGCCTGAATGCCTTCCATGTAGCATTAGTGTTGGAACTCCTTATTCATGTATAACAAATCTCTCCTTATATATTCCCTCTTAGTTCAGCTCCTTCCAACAGTCATGTTATCCCATATCACATAACAATGGGAACCATTAGTATAAGAGGGCAAAGGGTGAATAATCTAGTTACTATTTTTAGGGTTTCATTCGGAATCTCATCTTTACATCCTTAAGAGAATTGAATATTTGCTTTTGCCAGTCAGCACATTAAATAATTCCTCTTTGGACCAACGTTCTCCTTTTATCATTGCTCTAGGGTTAATATCCAGAGCAGTAATGTCTTCTCCAACATCAAGCATCAGTTCGTCAAAGATAAAGATAATGCTAAAATCACACTGATCCCACAGAGCAAATACTTGGACCACAAACCATACCCTAAGCATGATAGTCTATAAAACATCCCATGATAGAATGGGATGTAGGATGTCACGCAGAGTGCAGACCAGGTTTGTGGGGCAGGCTTCAGGTGGCCAAGGAAGCCAAGGGAGTTTGCTACGATTAAACTCCAAATAGCTTCATTTTAAGCCCTCTTAATATCGTACTTCCCATAGTTTCCATTGTACAGATTCAGCAGTTTAGGAAGTGCGTGCAATCTGACCTGCAAACTGGTAGCTGGGATTGGAACCCTGACAATGCATATCTATGTCTAGATCTATATTTATACTTATATCATGGCATATCTATGTTCATGCCTATCTATATAATGTATGTATTCTATGTATAATATAATATATACCCACATATAGCTTTATCTATTTAAAATTACATTCATTGTTAGCATTAGACTTAAAAGTATTATAACTACTAGCAACATTTTCACTTACTAAAGTAGCTGCAGTCTCCCATGGGGCATCCTGAGTATAGGAAATTTGATGCCTGACAGCTCAAAGAAGAAAAACTTGAACGGGTTGCCAGATATGAGCCTGTAAATGGAGCTATCCCTCCACCCCCACTACTGTGTAAGAATTATTAACAAATGTATCACTGGGTCATGTCTTGAGGCCTTGACATACACTGGCCCATTAGTATTTTAAACTCCCATTTGGGGTCAGAGTTTCTGTTGAATTCTCCCATTTCTAAAGACTAATAGGCAAGATAAAGAATTCCAGCTTTGTTTATTATATCCTAAAGTTAAAAAGAATCTAAGATAAAAGGGATACAGGGCCCAAGAATAATAAAAGCACCATCTAGGGTAATTAAGGGATTTAATTGGTATAGACCCTTAGCCCTTAAGCTGGATGTCCAGTAGCTCTTACTTTAATTTTTAGAATATGTTTTTTAAAATAAGCCTTCCTGGGGAGCCTGGGTGGTTCAGTTAGTTAAGCGTCCAACTTCGACTCAGGTCATAATGTCATGGTTCGTGAGTTCAAGCCCTGCATTGGGCTCTGTGCTGACAGCTCAAAGCCCACAACCTGCTTTAGATTCTATGTCTCCCTCTATCTCTGTTCCTCCTCCGCTTGCACTCTGTCTCTCTCTCTCTCTCAAAAATAAAGATTAAAAAAAAAAAAGCCTTCCCAACATCTAGGATGTCAGACTCTGTCTGCAAAGAATACTACTCTTTTTATCAAACATAGATTGTGAGTATTAATATTGCCTTTATTAATAATATAACTGTGGGCCATTGCTTTAACCTCTTTTATACTGAGTTTTCTTATCTATAAGATGAGGGTGATAAAACACTAAGACATGGAATTATAGTATCTCCTTGATAGGGTCATTGACAGATTTAAATAAGGCACAAAGCTTGAAAAGCAATTAGTAGTGTGCTTTTCACATGCTAAGAATTCATTATATATAGTTGGTATCATTTTTATTATCCTAAGAATAGGAGAAAAGGACTGAACCCTAGATATTACACCCAAGGACTACCCTTGTTGACTTTTACATCTTCCTTTTCCCCGTAATTGCCTGAGATACAATTCTAGTGTCTCTTTATAACAGCCGTCATGCGGTGGGGCACCTAAATGGGTGGCCAGTCTGTTGGCCAGGAAGAGCCATTATCACTACATCTGCTACTATCCACATCCTTCACCTTGAAGGATGCTTTCCCCTTGAAGGATTCACCTTAGCTTCTTTGGGTCCAGGGACAGAATCTGTGTCCTTCTTTGCCCCATGTGCCTCAAGTAAATTTACTTCTGCTTTAGGAGCTTGGATGTGAGCAATCAATTTAACTTAGTCTTTGTGGGAGAGTAAGAGAGGAAAGTGAAAGAGCCAGGTCCACTACTGTGATGGATAGTTCTTTGTATAAACCTTGTTTCCCGTTCAAGACATTTAAGTTCTAGAACTTAATACCATAGTACCTTAAACCTGCTTAAAAACATATAACCACAGTGGTTCTTGGGATTATACTATTGGTGTGTAAGTGTTTATTCTGAAACAAATATACAGAAAGTTTGGCTAGAAGAAAAATGTCCTGAATGTCCTGTGTGCCTTTTGATAGGTGGCCTCTATCATCCAGTTCTTGAATGAATTTCCCATTCTGTGAGCCTGGGATTCCTTCTCTCTTCTCCTAGTTGGAATACTTTATATTATAAAGTAAAAGTATATTATAAGTAAAAGGAGATATCCCAAAGAAATGCATCTGATAATACCAGTAAGGTGGAAGGGAGAGTGGATGGGAAAGTGGGTCAAATCAGAGTATTGAAATCTGCCATTAAGCCATTGAATATTTGACCTTAAATATTATGTAGGCCAACTCCTTCAGTTTAATGATGATGGTACCAAGGCATGGAGAGATTTTGTGCATTGCTCAAGGTTATTTCATGCATTAGTATTTAACATAGATTTACTGCCTTGTTTCTCCAAAAACGGACTTCCTTACAATTTCATAGCCTTCTGGGGTGCCTGGGTGGCTCGGTTGAACGTCCAATTCTTGGTTTTCGGCTCAGGTCATGATCTCGCGGTTCATGGGATTGAGCCCCCCATTGGGCTCTGTGCTGGCAGCACAGAGCCTGCTTGGGATTCTCTCTTTCCCTCTCTCTCTCTGTCCCTCCCTCCCCACTCGCTCTCAAAATAAATAAACAAAAACATTCATAGTCTTAAATATCATATGACTTCACTCATATGAGGACTTTAAGAGACAAAACAGATGAACATAAGGGAAGGGAGACAAAAATAATATAAAAACAGGGAGGGGGACAAAACAGAAGAGACTCATAAATATGGAGAACAAACAGGGTTACTGGAGGGGTTGTGGGAGGGGGGATGGGCTAAATGGATAAGGGGCACTAAGGAATCTACTTCTGAAATCATTGTTGCACTATATACTAACTAATTTGGATGTCAATTAAAAAAAAAAATGACACCTTGCAGCAAAATGGGAAATGCTGTAAGATGATAAACTGAAAAAAAAAGATATGAAAGATAAAAATATTGAAGGTAGGACTTTTTAGAGTTGTATGATCCTTAGACTTTATTTTCCAAAAAATAATAAGTGCAAATGAATATTTGGAGAGATAACTGAATAGACAATAACAGAGGGGTAAAATCTTGATTATAAAGAAGTCCGAATTTGGAATTTTCTAAACATCATTTCTAATGTGAATATTACAAATTTTTGTTCTTAAAAATAATTATTTATTTAAATAACTCCTGAACAGAAAATAAAAATGATAGCCGAGGCCAGGAGCCACATTTATGATCTTT
Organism: Panthera uncia; assembly: GCF_023721935.1. NCBI lineage: Eukaryota > Metazoa > Chordata > Mammalia > Carnivora > Felidae > Panthera > Panthera uncia. The sequence continues at coordinate 134,207,905 of NC_064810.1, forward strand.
GGCTCTGGAAATTTAAAACTGAGTATAGATCCCTGCTTTAACCAATGAAAATGGGCAAACCTAATTTTTGTGGCAAATAAATAAATAAATAAATAAATATACCAATAAAAATAACCTTGATTTTAAAAAAGTTCATAATCTTCCATTGATAGAAACTCAGTTCATCTCACAACAATTAGCCAGACTAAAATGAGAAAATGAATATGAAAATATTTTATATATCACCTGGTTCATAGTAGGTGTTGACAGAATGTCCCTCTGCCCTTTTTCCTTCTAGCTAGTTAGGAAGGCACTAGATGTTAAGTATTAAATCAACCAGGATATTCCCCTGCAGGTTGCTAGAAATGAGGGTTTCTCATCTCTGCCAACTTCAGCTGGTCTTAGCAATATTAGTAAGATATTTTTTGTTTTGTTTTTAAGAAGCTTCAAAAAATTTCCTAGTCCATCCATTTTCTTTGTTCTTTCTCCATTTTAGCCAGGTCAGGAACTTTATCCACTGGTCTCCTAACACTTCCTGAATGTGGGGGAGAAGGGATAGTGTGTTGGGACTCATACAGTACAAGATAGTTATCTAGGCGATTGAGACTGTTTTGTCTTGAATAGTGAGGAATAAAAATTTGCTCTCATGGACCTACTGTGAATCTTTTAAAAAATGTTTCATGGACATGTAGGAATTCTTAGCCTGTGAAAGAAAAATAGACCTGACTGCCTCTTGCTTCTAAATGATTTTAGAAGGGCTGGGTATCAGTTTATTAAGAGAAATCACTGGTTTACTTCATCAAGATCATTGATGGGCCTGTTTCCCAGTAGGGCTCAGAGACATTTACTACCTCTCTATTCCTTTCATTTTTATTTATATTGAAGCTTTGATCTATTTAGGGAATACAGGAGTAGAAGAAAGACATCTGGTAATGTCATTTTCCAGCAAAGATTGAGAATTTTATACAAGAAATCTTACTAGCCTAGTTTTGAACTGCTTATATCTTTTCACTAAGAGTAGACATTCTCCAAGGGGATAGAGCCAGATGTGAACACTTTGGTCCATATTTTATTCCTTCATGGGATATCCTTTTATCTTTAATCCAGGCCCAATTTAAGAATTTCTTGTATTCAGAGTAAGCCAATAATTTGAGAAAACAAGTCTACAAATCCTCACTGGTGCCCTGCTCAGGTAAGATTATAATTTTTATCTCGAAAAACTAACTCTAAAGTCCTGTATTATTTGTTGGGAAGCTATCATTTCTTATTTCTCAGAATTACAATTTCTCAGAAATTGGATTAATGATGAAAATAAACTTCTTTGTGGGGCTGGAAAGGAGGTACTTACGTGGGAAATAGATTAAGACAGAGGAAGAGTATGTGACTGAGAAAGAAAGCATTTTGGGCTTGAAATATGCTCTCTTTTGGTTGTTAGGTTGCATTAGCCTGTAAACCTCATTACTGTATGAGGGTATAGGAAAGATAATTAAAGAAGATTCATTGGTTGTATTTATAAAGAAGATAGGAACATGGGTCCTTATCAAATATTACTCAGAAAATACGTCATGAATGTCAAAAGGTTGGCACCTAAGATGAATTAGGCAGAGTACAAACAGCACATTTTAGCTAGAAAAACTTAGTGGATGTATGCTGGATATGAACATTTTCTTCTTTTAGATTATAGTACTTTCTGTCACGAGCGACATCAGAGCTATTCTCTACAGAACCATTTGGTAAGTTATCCATGATCATGACTGTGATTTTGTGTGCCACATTCTCAGCCCCACTGCATATTCCAGGCACTGCTGTGGTGACCAGGTCCAAGTCGATTCTGACTGGTTCCATGTAGAAGCAACCCTGATGGTGTCTTGCGTTGCACCCATGCTCCATACTTCTTGCTTCCTCCCCTGTAAGATCTTTTGATATTAAGGGGAGAACATCTGCTCAGCATTCACACATGTGGAACATGGAATGTGGCTGACTTAATGCCTGTAGGGTTCAATGAATAGTGGAGGGCAGAAACCCATGGATAAAAGCTTCCCTCCTTTGTACCTCAGCTGGACAGACTGGAATATATTTCATAAATGTTCTCAGAAGTTACCAGAGAATTGAGCATCAATTACTTGTGGTAACTCAATAACACATTTTGCATTTGCTTTCTCTGGATTCTGAGGGTGTTAGCCTATAATCCCTGGGTGCTATGACAGAAACCAGTATAGAATGGAAAGATGAGAAGACAGAGTAGTCATTAAGTGAAAGATAGAGCTAGAGGGGTGGGCAGAAACGCTGACCATCTGTGCTCTTATTTACAGAGATATTTTATTTCTAGTGCCACCTCGTAAGTTCTCTGAATGCAGGGACTGCATTTTACACCTATTTTAACTTTATAGTACCTCGCAGAGTCTTGGGCAGGAGGAAGTTTATCTAAATCAATCAAAATCAGAGGTTGGTTGTCAGTCTACATTATGACGGAATCTACTCATTTGATGGACACCAAGAAAAGAGCTTGGGAATGTCAATATAAGTCGTTTAGTTCAATTTTTAAAATTTGGAAAAATGAGACTCATATTACAAATATTGTCCAGATAATTATTTTTAATGAACACTTGAAGAAGTTCTCTTTAAAATTCAGCTATAATATAACAGTAAATTAGTTACGAAGAATTAAATACATTGTAAAAAAACTGCATCTTTTTTTCAAAGCAGCTAAACTAAGAATACTTAAATATAGACTGATTCAGTCATCCATTCAATCTACTTTCATTTCATAAGGCATATGAATGCGTTGAAGTGCTTTGTTGGACCAGAATGCCCAAAGTGTAGGGTGTTCTCACTAGGTTTTGGATGAAAAGCTGACAGGTGGCTCATGAAATATCTGGGTGCACCAGAACCCCCTTTCCATCTTGAAGATTTAACATCCCTTACTTTTATGTTTCATATTGATACTTACTGGCCTTTATTGAATGAAACTTTTTTTTTTTTTGTATCAAAACCAATAGACTATTACAGTGTATTCTGGTCTGTTTTTATGCAGCCACACTAAGTTTGTAATCAAAGTTAAGCGATGGGTCTTACTTTCCTACGTGGAACTAATAAATGGATATTTTTAGATTTTTTAAATCCCTATTTTTATTCCTTTTGATTATGTTATAGAATTGTTTAATGTAGAGTTGAGACTTCTTTTTTTATTTTTTTATTTTTTTATGAAATTTATTGTCAAATTAGTTTCTATACAACACCCAGTGCTCCTCCCAACAGGTGCCTTCCTCAATGCCCATCATCCACCCTTCCCTCCCTCCTACCCCCCATCAACCCTCAGTTTATTCTCAGTTTTTAAGAGTCTCTTATGGTTTGTCTCCTTCCCTCTCTGTAACTTTTTTTTCCCCTTCTCCTCCCCCCTGGTCTTCGTTGAGTTTCTCAGGATCCACATATAAGTGAAAACATATGGTATCTGTCTTTCTCTGCCTGACTTATTTCACCTAGCATAACACTCTCCAGTTCCATCCATGTTGCTACAAATGGCCAGATTTCATTCTTTCTCATTGCCAAGTAGTATTCCATTGTATATATAAACCACATCTTCTTTATCCATTCGTCAGTTGATGGACATTTAGGCTCTTCCCATAATTTGGCTATTGTTGAAAGTGCTGCTATAAACATCGGGGTACAAGTGCCCCTGTGCATCAGCACTCCTGTATCCCTTGGGTAAATTCCGAGCCGTTCTATTGCTGGGTCATAGGGTAGATCTGTTTTTAATTTTTTGAGGAAACTCCACACTGTTTTCCAGAGCAGCTGAACCAGTTTGCATTCCCACCAACAGTGCAAGAGGGTTCCTGTTTCTCCACATCCTCTCCAGCATCTGTAGTCCCCTGAGTTGTTCATTTCAGCCACTCTGACCAGCATGAGGTCGTATCGGAGTGTGGTTTTGATTTGTATTTCCCTGGTGAGGAGTGACATTGAGCATCTTTTCATGTGCCTGTTGGCCATCTGGATGTCTTCTTTAGAAAAGTGTCTATTCATGTCTTCTGCCCATTTCTTCACAGAATTATTTGTTTTTCAGGTGTGGAGTTTGGTGAGTTCTTTATAGATTTTGGATACTAGTCCTTTGTCTGATATGTCATTTGCAAATATCTTTTCCTATTCCATCGGTTTCCTTTTAGTTTTGTTGATTGTTTCCCTTGCAGTGCAGAAGCTTTTTATCTACGTGAGGTCCCAATAGTTAATTTTTGCTTTTAATTCCCTTGCCTTTGGAGATGTGTCAAGTAAGAAATTGCTATGGCTGAGGTCAGAGGTTTTTTCCTGCTTTCTCCTCTAGGGTTTTGATGGTTTCCTGTCTCACATTCAGGTCCTTTATCCATTTTGACTTTATTTTTGTGAATGGTGTAAGAAAGTGATCTAGTTTCATTTTTCTGAATGTTGCTGTCCAGTTCTCTCAGCATCATTTGTTAAAGAGACTGTCTTTTTTCCATTGGATATTCTTTCCAGCTTTGTGAAAGATTAGTTGGCCATACATTTGTGGGTCCAATTCTGGAGTCTCTATTCCATTGGTCTATGTGTTTGTTTTTGTGCCAAAACCATGCTGTCTTGGTGATTACAACTTTGTTTTTTTTTGTTGTTGTTGTTGTTTTTTTAACGTTTATTTATTTTTGACACAGGGAGAGACAGAGCATGAACAAGGGAGGGTCAGAGAGAGGGAGACATAGAATCTGAAACAGGCTCCAGGCTCTGAGCTGTCAGAGCCCGACACAGGGCTAGAACTCACGGACCGTGAGATCATGACCTGAGCCGAAGTCGGCTGCTTAACCGACTGAGCCACCCAGGCGCCCCTGATTACAACTTTGTAGTAGAAGCTAAAGTCTGGGATTGTGATGCCTCCCACTTTGGTTTTCTTCTTCAATATTACTTTGGTTGTTCGGGATCTTTTGTGGTTCCATACAAATTTTAGGATTGCTTGTTCTAGGTTTGAGAAGAATGCTGGTGCAATTTTGATTGGGATTGCATTGAATGTGTAGATTGCTTTGGGTAATATTGACATTTTAACAATATTTATTCTTCCAACTCATGGGCACAGAATGTTTTTCCATTTCTTTGTATCTTCTTCAGTTTCCTTCATAAGCTTTCTGTAGTTTTCAGCATACAAATCTTTTACATCTTTGGTTAGGTCTATTCCTAGGTATTTTAGGATCTTGGTGCAATTGTGAATCGGATCAGTTTCTTTATTTGTCTTTCTGTTGCTTCATTATCAGTGTATAAGAATGCAGCTGATTTCTGTACATTGATTTTGTATCCTGCGACTTTGCTGAATTCATGTATCAGTTCTAGCAGACTTTTGGTGGAGTCTGTCGGGTTTTCCACATATGGTATCATGTCATCTGCAAAAAGTGAAAGCTGGACTTCATCTTTGCCAATTTTGATGCCTGTGATTTCCTTTTGTTGTCTGATTGCTGATGCTAGCACTTCCAACACTATGTTAAACAACAGCGGTGAGAGTGGACATCCCTGTCGTGTTCCTGATCTCAGGGGGAAAGCTCTCAGTTTTTCCCCACTGAGGACGATATTAGCTGGGGGCTTTTCATAAATGGCTTTTATGATGTTTAAGTATGTTCCTTCTATCCTGACTTTCTTGAGGGTTTTTATTAAGAAAGGATGCTGAATTTTGTGAAATGCTTTTTCTACATTGATTGACAGGATCATATGGTTCTTATCTTTTCTTTTATTAATGTGATGTATCACATTGATTGATTTGCGAATGTTGGACCAGCCCTGCAGCCCAGGAATGAATCCCACTTGATCATGGTGAATAATTCTTTTTATATGCTGTTGAATTTGATTTACTAGTATCTTGTTGAGAATTTTTGCATCCATATTCATCGGGGATATTGGCCTGTAGTTCTTTTTTTTTGCTGGGTCTCTGGTTTGGGAATCAAATTAATGCTGGCTTCATAGAATGAGTCTGGAAGTTTTCCTTCCCTTTCTATTTTTTCGAACAGCTTGAGAAGGATAGGTATTATCTCTGCTTTAAATGTCTGGTAGAATTCCCCAGGGAAGCTATCTGGTCCTAGACTCTTATTTGTTGGGAGATTTTTGATAACTGGTTGAATTTCTTTGCTGGTTATGGGTCTGTTCAACTTTTCTATTTCTTCCTGTTTGAGTTTTGGAAGTGTGTGGGTGCTTAGGAATTTGTCCATTTCTTCCAGGTTGTCCAGTTTGTTGGCATAAAATTTTTCATAGTATTCCCTGATAATTGCTTGTATATCTGAGGGATTGGTTGTAATAACTCCATTTTAATTCATGCTTTTATCTATATGGGTCCTCTCCCTTTTCTTTTTGAGAAGCCTGGCTAGAGGTTTATCAATTTTGTTTATTTTTTCAAAAAAACAACTCTTGGTTTCATTGATCTTTTCTACAGTTTTTTTTTTTTTAGAGTCTATATTGTTTACTTCCGCTCTGATCTTTATTATTTCTCTTCTTCTGCTGGGTTTAGGGTGTCTTTGCTGTTCTGCTTCTATTTCCTTTAGGTGTGCTGTTAGATTTTGTATTTGGGATTTTTCTTGTTTTTTGAGATAGGCCTGAATTGCAATGTATTTTCCTCTCAGGACTGCCTTCGCTGCATCCCATAGCATTTGGATTGTTGTATTTTCTTTTTTTTATTTAAAAAAAATTTTTTTAACGTTTTAATTATTTTTGAGACAGAGAGAGACAGAGCATGAATGGGGGAGGGGCAGAGAGAGAGGGAGACACAGAACCGGAAGCAGGCTCCAGGCTCTGAGCCATCAGCCCAGAGCCCGATGTGGGGCTTGAACTCACGGACCGCGAGATCGTGACCTGAGCTGAAGTCGGACGCTCAACCGACTGAGCCACCCAGGCGCCCCTGGATTGTTGTATTTTCATTTTCATTTGTTTCCATATGTTTTTAAATTTCTTCTCCAATTGCCTGGTTGACCCATTCATTCTTTAGTTGGATATTCTTTAGCCTCCATGCTTTTGGAGGTTTTCCAGACTTCTTCCTGTGGTTGATTTCAAGTTTCATAGCATTGTAGTCTGAAAGTGTGCATGGTATGATCTCAATTCTTTTATACTTATGAAGGGCTGTTTTGTGACCCAGTATGTGATCTATCTTGGAGAATTTTCCATGTGCACTCGAGAAGAAAGTATATTCTGTTGCTTTGGGACACAGAGTTCTAAATATATCTGTCAAGTCGATCTGATCCAATATATCATTCAGGGCCCTTTTTTCTTTATTTATTCTCTGTCTAGATGTTCTACCCATTGCAATAAGTGGAGTATTAAAGTCTGCAACTACCACATTCTTATCAATAAGGTTGCTTATGTTTGTGAGTAACTGTTTTATATATTTGGGGGTTCTCGAATTCTGTGCATAGACATTTATAATTGTTAGCTCTTCCTGACGGATAGACCCTGTAGTTATTATATAATTCCCTTCTTCATCTCTTGTTACAGCCTTTAATCTAAAGTCTAATGTGTTTGATATAAGTACGGCTACTCCAGCTTTCTTTTGACTTCCAGTAGCATGATAGATAGTTCTCCATCCCCTCACTTTCAATCTGAAGGTGTCCTCAGGTCTAAAATGAGTCTCTTGTAGACAGCAAATAGATGGGTCTTGTTTTTTTTTTATCAATTCTGATACTCTGTGTCTTTTGGTTGGAGCATTTAGTCCATTTACATTCAGTGTTATTATTGAAAGATATGTGTTTAGAGTCATTGTGATGTCTGTAAGTTTCATGCTTGTAGTGGTGTCTCTGGTACTTTGTGGTCCTTGCAACATTTCACTCACAGAGTCCCCCTTAGGATCTCTTGTAGGGCTGGTTTAGTGGTGATGAATTCCTTCAGTTTTTGTTTGTTTGGGAAGACCTTTATCTCTCTTTCTATTCTGAATGACAGACTTGCTGGGTAAAGGATTCTTGGCTGCGTATTTTTTCTGTTCATCACGTTGAAGACTTCCTGCTATTCCTTTCTGGCCTGCCAAGTTTCAGTAGCTAGGTCTGCCACTAGTCTTATGGGTCTCCCTTTGTAGGTTAGAGCCTGTTTATCCCTAGATGCTTTCAGAATTTTCTCTTTATCCTTGTATTTTGCCAGTTTCACTATGATATGTCATGCAGAAGATCAATTCAAGTTATGTCTGAAGGTAGTTCTCTGTGCCTCTTGGATTTCAATGCCTTTTTCCTTCCCCAGATCAGGGAAGTTCTCAGCTATGATTCATTCAAGTACACCTTCAGCCCCTTTCTCTCCCTCTTCCTCTTCTGGAATTCCTATTATATGGATATTGCTCGCTTGATTGCATCACTTAGTTCTCTAATTGTCCCCTCATACTCCTGGATTTTTTTTTATCTCTCTTTTTCTCAGCTTCCTCTTTTTCCATAATTTTATCTTTTAATTCACCTATTCTCTCTTCTGCCTCTTCAATCCGTGCTGTGACTGCCTCCATTTTATTTTGCACCTCATTTATAGCATTTTTTAATTCATCATGACTATTTTTTAGTCCCTTGATCTCTGTAGCAATAGATTCTCTTTTGTCCTCTATGCTTTTTTCAAGCCCAGTGATTAATTTTATGACTATTCTAAATTCTTGTTCCATTATATTGCTTAAATTGGTTTTGATCAATTTGTTAGTTGTCACTACTTCCTGGAATTTCTTTTGAGGAAAATTCTTCTGTTTTGTCATTTTGGCTAGTTTTCTGTCCCTTATGCATTTTAAAAGCTTGTTGTGTGCTCTGCACCTGTGAGCACTGCTATATTAAAGGAAGATTATACACTGTCCAGGGCCTGGCCCTTCAGGAGGTGTTTTTTGGGGGATTGTTACTTGCTCTCTGTTGTTGTGGCTTTGGTTATTTTTATTACCCTACTTGTAGTAATATTTTGGACCTCCACAGATGTGCTTTGATTTGTGCCTTGGAGTAGCCAGCAGAAGTAGGGACACTGAGGATTTTTGAAGAATAAATTGTCTTCAGGAATTTTGCTCTACTTTCAAGGGAGCAAAGTCTCCTCTGGGCCAAAAACATGCTCCCAAGGTCATGCCAGTCCTGCTGCTACTCCCCCCCCCCCCCCCCCCCGCCCCGGCTTGGGTTCCGCCTGTGCTGCAGGGCCACCGGGCCGGGTGGGCTGGGATCAAGTTGAGACTTCTTGAATGGAGATCATTTGCAAACTGTGACTGTCTTCTACAAAATACTGTCTGTGGTTGTAATAGGGATGGGTTTTAGACTCCTGAATGCTTTTCCTCTCCATATTCCTCAAAGTTAGGCAGAGGAAATGTGCTTTCTGAGATGAATGTGGCCTGGAACACAGTTCCCCTTTGCTTAACTTTTTCTTTCTCTCCAGTTTCTTCTTGCCTCCCTCCATTAAGAATTTTTCCTCAATTGCTAAAGCAGACCTTAAAAACTTTCCACTTACTGCTGAGAGTTTGCTCTATTATTATTTCAAATCCATTACATGTTTCAGGTTATACTCCTTCCAAGTCTGCACTTAGTATATTTTCACCTAGGTGAACTGAATGAAGTACAATAAAGCATGAGAAAGTTAGTTGAAAGAAAAATCAGTATGGAAATACATATAGTAGTTTTAATGGCAATGATAATCACTTATATATGATGAGTTTTAATATATATTTGAAATCACTTACTCTTTGATTTTCAGTGGGGCTACCCTTCAGGTAGTATTTTTGGTATTTACATTCTGAAGTCTCAAATGTTTCAGTGTTAATAGAGTGAAAATATTGGTTATTATTATCATCATGATAGCTTAATGAATATCCGCAGGATGCACAATAGAGTCTTTTACAATTACAAAGGTGGTAATTTCAAGCCAGAAATTTCAGTGTTGACAGTTCTGTCTCTTTAACAACACACAGAACTTGTATAACAGTTGTTTATTTGTCCTCTTTTGAACTGGAAGGTTTAGAGATGATGACATAAATATCCCTGCTCTTGTCTTACTTTGAAGACTTTAATAGAATATCAAAAACAGCTGATATGAGGAAATGGGGAATCAAAGGGAAGCCAAGGAGGCAACAGAAGTGAAAGAAACCAGTTCTTTAACCACATATGGGTGACTTCCTGGTGATTCCCAGCAGGGTTTCCAGGGCAAATAGACCCCACCTGTCTCTCATGTCAGAAAAGTGGAGACTTATCCTTGGATTTCTGTGTAACTCATAGAGATATGGAGGGTGATGGCAGGTAGAATGTAGAGTTTGGAGTCAAATGCCCTAATGCCCTCTTGGTAGGTCACTTCAGCCACTGTTAACATCCTCAGCATGTGTACCTACTTGACCTTCTTCTGTGTTTACCTTGCAAATGTAGGCCCATCCAAACACCAACATTTCTTATTCCTGTGACTCTCATGGCAGCTACAGGGAAGAAGCCCAGTACATCACACTGTTACAGAGGCTGCTATTTTGTCTCCTCTGCTCCTTGACTTCAGCAGGGCTCCCAGAATCACTTGAAAATTCCCCTTCCAGCGTTAGTGATTTCCTGCTCCCATTACCCACAGTGCGTCGCTAACTTAAATATTCACTACTCCTCTGAATTTCCCGGTAGTGCTGCTTCACTTTCAGTAGATGATCTTACCTCTTATTGCATAGATAGTATGGAGTTCTCAGACAGTGGCTCTTTTGCCTTTGGTGTAAGCTGAGAAGTTATATCTGAACCACCTTGTCTGTCTCCTTCCATTCTGCCCTGGAGCAAGAGGGAGGTTAAGCCCTCTGTGCTCTTTATATGGTCTCTTTTTTTTCTCCCAGAATCATTCTCCTTATCCCTCTCTTCCACATTTCTACCCTCTTCTTCAGTAGGCATCTCCTTCATAGCCTAAAACATATTCAAAGGAAGAATTCCTTTACAACTCTATATTCCATGTTAGCTGCTGTCTTATTTCTCTGTCTTTGGTCCTTGCTCAGTTTCTATAAAGCAGAGTTGCTTCCAAGGGTCACAGTCTCAAATGTCTGTTGGAGACCAGAGAGGCAGTAATGACAATGAGCGAAGAGGGCTGAATGTAGGGTAATCGTGGGCTCACCTCTGTCTGAAACTGACACTGTTCTGCCCTTTGCTGTTATAGAGGAGTGGAGGTCCAGTTTGGCTAAAACATCTGATTTTTTTTTCCCAAGAAAAGCAGGAAATCTGGATTTCCATTTGCAATATTTTGATGTTTAAAACACTGTACAGTCCTAACAAAGTACATATGTGGGCTGAATTTGGATCATGTACCCCAGTTTTTAACTCTTGGCGTGTCCTGTCTTGATATTTCATTTAATCAACCTACTGCAATACATTTCCTGCCTCTAATATGCCTCATAAATTGCTTTGTACTAGCAATTCTCAAAGGTGTATGTGCCCAAGAATCTTCTGGAGGTTTTGTTAAAATGTAAGAATGAATTCTGATTCAGTAGATCTGGGGTGAGGCCTGAGTTTTGCATTTCCAGCAAGCTCCCACATGATGTTGCTGGTCTGTAGACCAAACTGAATAGCAAGGCATGAGAGGACCTGCTCATCTTTAGAGACTTGTCACAAGATAAACCATTTAAGCCTCCCCGTCCCCCCACCACCAGTAAAATGGACCCTTTCTTTTTCTGTGCACCTGCTGTATCCTGATGCAATATCTATAAAGATGCCTGTAATTCTTCATTTCATTTACATTTTTATGTGCCTGCCTACTGGTCTGTAAGTTCCTTCATGGCAAGGACCACGTCTTGCCTTTTTGCCTCCAAGCACTACTGCAGTGGTAAGAAGGCAGTTAGTGCTAAATAACTTTGCCCATCTGCTCTCATTTCACATTAGGTAGTCTCTAGGCATGTCTGTGTGCATGTGTTTCTTCTCATAGGAGTTGGGGTGAAATGTGGAGGGTTCATTATGTTGGAGGATAGAGTCTCTTTTCACAAAAACTTCTGGCTTATAATGGGTTCCCAAAGAAGGATTCAGTGCCATATTTTGATAGATTTTTCTGTTCCATATTCAAATTGGTCTCATAATGTCATCTTTTCAATTTGTGTTGCCAATTTGGGAAAAACACTAAATTCCTTTAGTTTTTATCTTTTGAGTGCTTTTAACACTTCCATTTGCCAATACAAGGGACATCTGGAAGTTTTGTGTTATCTCTTATGGCTTGGTAAATATCATCCAGGGTTTTTCTGCTTTGGAGGCAGCCTGCCAGATATTTGAAGAGATCTAATCGTTGTTTAGGGGAAGAAAAGCCGAGAGTGGAGGATAGCAGTGTAGGTAAAGGATGTGAATTTGACTGTATTCACAGGCGTTTTTCTTTCACTGACAACAGGCTTCTAAGCGTCGCGTTTCTCGCTCAAGTGGTTTAATACAGTGCGGTGAAGTTCAAACAATGGGGTTCTTCAACCTTGCCTCACTCTGACTTGTCACACCTGTCAATCAATCAATCAGTCAATCATCAAGTATTTATAAATAGCCTAGCATGTGTCCAACACTGTGACAAATACCAAAAATGGTACGATATGTCTTTACATGACTTCTGCCCACGAAGCGTAGATACAATATCTTAAAGAAATCAGCACCTATCTAAGGAAGGGGGATTAATATTTGTTGAGGATTACCATTTGCTATTCAAGGAGTTAGACTTTATATTATTTAATGTAGATTTTATATTATTTCATTCCTACTCAAAAACATTGGCACATAGGTATCTCTAGCCTTATTCTGTAGCTGAAGAAATTGAAACTCAAAGAAGTTAAATAACTCGTTCAAGATGCCAGAATTTCAACAGTTCTGTCTCCAGAATCCAGAGACTTTCAATCACAATTCCCGGCCAAGATCCTAATAAAATTTGACAGGGGAAATTCAGTAAAGTCTTCCCTGCCTTTCAGCTTCTTTCCATGTCTGGTTTCTAGAGGAATCTGGGTTTCAAGGGAACTAGGTTTCTGCTGTTTAGAGAATCTTAAATAACTCACTCTGGTGGAGCTAGAAATACAAAAAAATCGTTAAAAGTAAAATGGAGCTGAGAGATTTTGATTTTTGAAGATTGCATAGTATTCTAGCCTAGTGCTTCATTTGTGTCTGTGTGAGAATTACCTAAAGGGCTTTATTAGAATACAGTTTCCTTGGCTCCACCCCCAAAGGTTATGAATTAATAGGTCTGGGCTGGGGACCTCAGATGTGCATTTGTAACAAGCCCCTGAATGATTCTGTTCTTGCCATCTGTGGACCTCAATTTGAATAGCACCTTTAAAAATTTTTTTTTAAAATGTTTATTTATTTTTGAGAGAGAGAGAGAGAAAATGCAAAGAGGGGAGGGGCAGAGACAGAGGATCTGAAGCAGTCTCTGCACTGTTAGTGCAGAGCTGGATGTGCGGCTTGAACCCACCAACAGCCAAGTCATGACCTGAGCCAAAGTCTGATGCTCAACTGACTGAGTCACCCATGCACCCCTGAATAGCGCTGGTTTTTACAATGAACGTTCACCTATGTATTTAATCAGTTGACAAATATTTCTGTCTTGAATTTTTACTACGTGCCAGATATTGTGCCAGCAAGTGGGCTAAAGTGCCTGCTCTGGAAAATCACTCATTGTTGGTAATGTCTAATTACCCAGGGGTCTAATAATGATTTAGTTGATACTTTCAGAGATCATATATTGGCATTTATATCTATGCTTGAATTTTTTTCACCTTTGTGTAAGCTTCTAGATGTGAAGTTACTTTATCATTGGATAAAGCACTTTTAAGAATTTTGATATAAAGTTACCAAATTATTATTCAGAATGGTTTTGCTGATTTATTACCCAACAGCAATGGATGAGAATGCCCGTTTTAATAAATCTGCTTTATTGAAGGTATTATGACTTCTGTTTAGGTGTTTGTCTCTTCCTTACTGAGATGTAAGAGTTCTTATCTATCAAAGATATGGCCTTTTAAAAAAGTCTAATTTTTGAAAACTATATCTAACTTGGTGCTAAATGACCTTGAAAAAAACATTGCTTTGTGACTTCCTGGATCACAAAATAAAGAGAGTCTTGGCAGGAATAATTTGCCTTCTTTGATAAATAAGACACTAAGTGATTTCTAAAACATGAATTCCTTGAGAGTGGATTAACAAATAGTAGATAGTCTTCAATGGTGATTCTGCTATTTAGGTAGCTTCTTATGTATCTGCAGTGCTTTTGAATGGAAGATGTAAAACACCTTTTACACGGGGCAGAATGGAATATCAATAGGACCTCACTGACAAATCTAAACACGAGAAGGGTTCTTTTCTGCTTATATTCAGTAATGCAAGCAAACTGAAAGAGACAGCAAGCAATGACACTAATATATCATTGAGCTGTTTTGTATTCATAACTTTTCAGTGATAGCACCTTTCTTTAATGCAGTATTGATTCAGCCAAGAAATGTTACTCTATTACTTTCTTGAACCGTTGAATTAGGTTAAAGGACACTGTTATGGTTTTCAACTGGAGGTGGAGAATTTTTATAAACTAGTATCCCTTAAAATTTTCCAAAGGTCACTGGCAAGAAAGTTGACTATTAGGTTTATGACAAATTGGGGAGATGGGGTAGTTATAAGGTACACAGTATTTTAGGCAGCAACATAATGGTGAGGGGGAGAAATGCTTGGGAAGCAGAGAGCCTGCTGGAAACTCCGAAATTAAAGAAAGAAAGCATACGTCAATTCTGTTCATTCAGAACTTTGACTCATTTTCTAATAGTCATGACAAACATCAGATGAAGGTAGACCACGGAGCTCAACACTCAATACTTCTGTACAGTGCTAGAGGGAGGGAATTATCACTTCTCCTTTTACCACTAACCTTACTTTTTTCTGAAAGTGTCAGGGATGAAAGAGAAGTCTACGCTAATATGATAGTGGATGCTCGGATGAAAATTGTGCTGATTTGGATAAATGCAAATACATAAAATGATAGTAAATATTTATACAGAGATTTTAGGAAAATAGTCTCTCCTGTAATAAGATTTGACCACTAGTGTGTGTGTATGTGTGTATATATATATATATATATATATAGTCAATGTAGTTTTATAAATGTAATTTCTTGATGGCTAAGCTATACTTTTGGATACTTAACTTCCCTTTGCTGACCACCAAAATTATGGAACTGTTTGTAGACCAAACCCTATCCTTTCTAGGGGAGGCCTCCTCCTCAACCCAAAGATTGTTTGTATTTATTTACTCTTTAAAAACTAAGAATTACTTCTGGGGTACCTGGGTGGCTCAGTCGGTTGTGTCCGACCTTGGCTCAGGTTGTAATCTCACCTCGAATCCAGTATTCTCTGTGGGCTGAAAACTATATTCTCTTTCCTCTCACTTTCTCTAGTATTACTTTGTCTCCTATATTGACAGGACAATAGAGTATAAATATATTTCTGGAGTAATTTTCTGCAAATGGGGATGGGATGGTCATGAATAGGAAGGCTTCTATGTGTCTATGATTTCAGACTCTTCAGAAAGATGTTTCTTCTCAATCTTATTAATTTTGAGAGAAAGGGAAAGGGAGAGAGAGAGAGAGAGAGAGAGAGCGAGCAGGGGAGGGGCAGAGAGAGAGGGAGAGAGAATACCAAGCAGGCTCCATTCTGGCAGTGTGGCTCCCACTGGGAGGCTTGATCCCACAAACCGCGAGATCATGACCTGAGGCAAAACCAAGAGTCAGATGCTTAACCAACTGAGCCACCCAGGTGCCCAGGAAGATGTTTTTCTTTTTTGCCAAAACATGTCTTGTTGATGTTTTCATTTACAGTATCATTCCTCTGTGTTAAATCTTGAAATCACATAACCCAGTATGAAAGTATTCATCAAAATGTTATTACACATTTTCACTTTAGTGAAAATCCATTTTCAGGGCTCTGGAAGTTTGAGCAGAGACTTCAAGACACCGTGATGTGGGGTGAGGAGGAAGGGGCTGAGGTGAGGGTGTTAATGGTGGAGAGTATTGGGAAGAAAGAGAAATTTCACATACTTTAATTCTGACTAAGATAATTCCTGGAGGGAATGGCACAGATTACTAGAAATATCCAAGGCGATTGGTTAACAGTCTTGACATTCACTCCTTGCTCCACTGTAGATGAGGCTTGAGACATGTCACTGAATCTCTAAGTCTGCTCATTGACAAATTGAGTAATTTGTACATGACTAGCCCTCCTTCATGCCTCAGGTGCCCCTTTTCTATTTACATGCAATTTCCAAATGGAGTGTTCTAGAACTGGTTCAACTATGGCATTTTTCCTCATTAAAACCTTTAGTAGGTTTCTTTTACCTAGAGATCATAGTACAGACATTTTCTTTTCTTTTCTCTTCTTTTTGAGAGAGAGACAGACAGACAGACAGACAGAATGGGGGAGGGGCAGAGAAAGATGGAGACACAGAATCTGAAGCAGGCTCCAGGCTCTGAGCTGTCAGCACAGAGCCCAACATGGGGCTCGAACTCATAAGCCATGAGCTCATGACCTGAGCCAAAGTCGGATGCTTAACTGACTGAGCCACCCAGGCACCCGAGTCCAGACATTTTAAAGAAACATTTAGAGACCTCTCGCTCGCAGCTGAGGCTTTTGCCAACTCTGCCTGTTTGCCTTTCCAAGCAAATTTCCCACTACTTACACGGACACTTGAATTCCCAGCCCTAGTTAAATGGATGCACTCTATGTCTCATCAATAAGCCTTTTTTTTTCTAACTTTCACATCGTTCTCCCTATAGTACCATGACTCACAATGCCTCCTTCCTATCTACCACATGTTTACCTAGCCTTCAGGGTCCCATCACTTCCCCCTCTTATCTGAATACTCCGACTCAAGACGGCCTTCTTCCACTTCAACTCTGACTGTATTCCAACATCACAATTTGACACCCTGCCTTATTGCCATTATGTGGAAAGTTGTTTTGTGGTGGATAGGTCTCAAAACATCGTCTAGGCTCTGGGTTCCTCAGGACAAGGGAGGCATTTTATATTTCAGTATAATTCCTTCTCATCTAGTAATTGGTATATGATAACACTGTGGGGCCCTAATATTATGAGGATGCTATTTTTGAAAATATGAAACCAACATATATTTTACACTTTCCAAATTGTGGTAGAAAGGAAGTTTCCATATGAATAAGGAATATCCGTATGGCTGCTGAGGAAGAGGCTAAAGTGGAGACAGTAGACCCAGTGTGAAGCAGACTCCAGTGAGGATGCTAATAGGGGGAAAGAGTGAGGTCATCTCCTTCCTTTTGAGATTCCATATTCTTGGAACAATGCGATCCACCAAGGCTAATTCTCTCTGGGATCTGGGGGTACGAAAAGAATGTCAACATGCTAATAATTTCTCTTACATTGCCACTTTACCTTCATCCAATAACTATTGATGTGTTGTAGTATCATTATCATTCTTTAGCAAAGCTTTCCTAACCTCTATAGGGCTTCTCTTTTTAGTTCACAAGTTATTTAGAAGTGCATTTAGAATGTCCCAAGTTTTAATTTTAACCATCTTTTCATTTTTAATTTCTGATTTAATCATGATGAGTTATATGATTTAAGTGATAGCATTTTTCTAAAAATATTTTAAGAATTCCTTTGGGACCTAGGAAATGGATAATCCTGTAATTGCTCCGTGTGTACTTGAAAAGCGTATATTTTCTTGGTGTATATGTGTATAGAAAAAGATAAACAAACACGTACATACTCTTAGCTCCAAGTCTGAACTTGGTGATTCTGTTGTTCAATTTTCTATATGCGTGTCATTTTTTAAAAAGTTTGAACTATCAGTGTTTGATTGACCTGCGCTAAAATCTCCCAAATGATTTGGACATGTTATCCTTGCAATTATGCCATTTAAAAAAAAAAAGTGTATTTCAAACTGTGATGTTAGGTGTATTAGGTATATTAGATATTAAGTACTTTCTTGCTGGATTATTTTTGTTGTTATTATGTAATATTCTTCTATATCCCTATCAATGATTTTTCCATCAATTCTATTTTGTCTTCTAGTGCTGTTGTCACGACAGCTTCCTTATGGTTATTTGCAAGATATATTTTTCCATTCTTTATTTCCATATTGTATGTTTTTTTTCAGCATACTTCTTAAAAGCAGCATAGAGCTGGGTTAAAAATAATTCAACCTAATAACATTTGCACTTTCATAGATGTATTATTAGCTTTACATATATATGTATATATATACATATATATATAATTTATTTCTATATTTTAAAGTTTATTTGTTTTAAGAGAGTGAGTGGGGGAGGGGCAGAGAGAGAGAGAGAGAGAGAGAGAATCCCAGACAAGCTCCATACTGTCAGCACGAAGCCTGATGGGAGGCTTCAACTCACAAACTGTGAGATCATGACCTGAGTCAAAATCAAGAGTGGGGATGCTTAACCAACTGAGCCACCCAGGCACCCTAATATATCTATTTTAGTAATTGGTCTTTTGGAACTTTTTTGCTTTCTGCTTAAGTTCTTTTTCTTTTTAAAACTTTATTTATTTTAATTCTAGTATAGTTAATATTCACTGTTATCTTAGTTTTTGGTGTACAATATAGCAATTCAACAATTCTATACATTACTCAGTGATCATCATGATAAGTATATTCTTAATCCCCTTCACCCATTTCACCAATTCCCCCCACCTACTGCCCCTTGATAACCATCAGCTTGTTTTCTATAGTTAAGAGTCTGTTTCTTGGTTTGTCTCTTTTTTCCTTTGTTTGTTTTATTAAATTCCACATATGTGTGAAATAATATGGCATTTGTCTTTCAATGACTGATTTATTTAATCAGCGTTATGTTCTCCAGACCCACCCATGTCATTGCAAATGACAAGATTTCATTCTCTTTTATGGCTGAATAATATTCCATTGTGTAATTATTCCATATCTTCTTTATCCATTCATCTATCTATGGACACTAGGGCTGCTTTCATAATTTGGCTGTTATAAATAATAATTGCAGTAAACATAGGGGTGCATATGTCTTTTCAAATTAGTGTTTTCATATTCTTTGGGTGGATATCCAGTGGTGGAATTCCTGAGTCGTATAGTAATTCTATTATTAATTTTTTGAGGAATCTCCATACTGTTTTTCACCATAGCTGCACCAGTTTGCATTGCCACCAACAGTGCACAAGTGTTCCTTTGTCTCCACATCCTCACCAACACTTGTTGTTTCTTGTGTTTTTTATTATAGCCACATACATGTGTGAGGTGATATAAGTTCTGATATGCATTTCTTTGATGATGAGTGATACTGAGCATTTTTTCATGTATTTGTTGGCTATCTGAATATCTTCCTTGGAGAAGTGTCTGTTCATATCTTCTGCCCATTTTTTTTTTCCAAAAACTTTTAATATTTATTTATTTTTGAAAGAGAGAGAGAGAGATAGAGCACAATCAGGAGAGGGGCAGAGAGAGAGGGAGATGCAGAAACCGAAGCAGGCTCCAGGCTCTGAAGTGTCCCCACAGAGCCTGATGCGGGGCTCAAACCCACAAACTGTGAGATCACGACCTGAGCCAAGGTCAGATTCTCAACGAACTGAGCCACCCAGGTGCCCCAGTTCTGCCCATTTTTTAATTGTATAATTTGGTTTTTGGGTGTTGAATTGTATAGGTTCTTTACATGTTTTGTATACTAACCCTTTATCAGATATGTCATTGCAAATATTTTCTCCCATTCAGTAGGTTTTGTTTTAGTTTTGTTGATTGTTTTCTTTACTGTGCAAAAGCTTTTTACTTTGATGGAGTCCCAATAGTTTATTTTTGTTTTTGTTTCCCTTGCCTCAGGAGACGTATCTAGAAAAGTGTTGCTACACCCAATGTTAGTGAAATTACTGCCTGTGCTCTCTTCTAGGATTTTTATGGTTTCAAGTCTCACATTTAAGTCTTTAACCTATTTTGAGTTTATTTTTATGTATGTTGTAAGAAAGTAGTCCAGTTTCATTCTTTCACATATATCTGTCCAGCTTTCCCAGAACCATTTGTTGAAGAGACATTTTCCCCACTGCATAGTCTTGCTTCTTTTGTTGTAGATTAATTGACCATATAATCATGGGTTTATTTTTGGGTTCTCTATTCTGTTCCATTGATCAATGTGTTTATTTTCATACCAGTACCATACTATTTTGATTACTACAGCTTTGTAGTATATCTTGAAATTGGAATGTGATACCTCCAGTTTTTGTTTTTCTTTTTCAAGATTGCTTTGGCTATTTGGGATCTTTTGTGTTTTCATACAAATTTTAGGATTATTCTTTGTGGAAAATGCTGGATTTTTTAATAGGGATTGCATTAAATCTGAAGATTGCTTTGAGTAGTATGGACATTTCAACAGTATTTGTTCTTCCACTCCATGAGTATAGAATATCTGTCCATTTGTTTGTGTCATCTTCAATTTCTTTTGTCAGTGTTTTATAGTTTTCAGAGTTCAGGTCGTTCATCTTCTTGGTTAAGTTCATTCCTAGGTATTTTATTATTTTTGTGTAATTGTAAGTGAGATTGTTTCCTTAATTTCTCTTTCTGCTATGTTATTATTAGTGTATAGCGATTCAGTGGATTTCTGTATATTGATTTTGTATCCTGTGATGCTTACTGAGTTCATTTATTAGTTCTAATAGTTTTCCTATATATAGTATAGTGTCATCTGCAAATAGTGACAGTTTTACTTCTTCCTTACTAATTTGGATGCCTTTTATTTCTTTTTGTTGTCTGATTGCTGTGGCTAGGACTTCCAGTACTATGTTGAATAAAAGTGGTGAGAGTGGATATTCTTATCTTGTTCCTGATCTTAAAGGAAGATCTCAGTTTCTCGCCATTGAATATGATGTTAGTTGTGGGTTTTTCATATGTGTTCTTTATTATGTTGAAGTATGTTCCCTTTAAACCTACTTTGCAGAGGATTTTAAGCATGAATAATGTTGTACTTTGTCAAATGCTTTTTTTTTTGCACTTATTGCAATGATTATCTGGTTTTTATCCTTTCTCTTGTTGATGTATCACATTGATTGCTCTATGAATTTTGAAACACCCTTGCATCCTAAGAATAAATCCCATTTGGTTGTATTGAATGATTTTTTAAATGTATTATTGGATTTGGTTTGCTGATATTTTCTTGAGGATTTTTGCATCTATGTTTATCACCGATATTGGTCTGTGGTTCTCTCTCTTTGTAGTGTCTTTATGTGATTTTGGTATCAGGGTAATGCTGTCCTCATAGAATGAATTTGGAAGCTTTCCTTCCTCTTCTATTTTTTTTTTTTTAAGAATAGTTTCAGAAGAATAGATATTAACTCTTCTAAAAAACTCTTCATTTAAATGTTTGGTAGAATTCACCTGTGAAGCTGTCTGGTCCTGGACTTTTGTTGGGAGTTTTGATTACTAATTAAATTTTGTTGTTGATAATCAGTCTGTTCAAGTTTTCTGTTTCATCCTGTTTTGGGTTTTTTAAGTTATACGTTTCTAGGAATTTATCCTTTTCTTCTAGGTTGTCCAGTTTATTGGTATATAAACTTTCATAATAATCTCTTATAATCCTTTGTATTTCTATAATGTTGGTTGTTATTTCTCCTCTTTCATTTCTGATTTTGTTTATTTGAATCCACCCCCCCCACCTTTTTTAGTCTAGCTAAAGTTTTATCAATTTTGTTGATCTTTTCCAAGAACCAGTTCTTGGTTTCATTGATCTGTTCTATTGCTTTTTTAGTTCCTATTTCATTTATTTTTTCTCTAATCTTTATTATTCTCTTCCTTCTATTGATTTTGGGTTATTTGTTCCTCTTTTTCTAGCTCCTTTACATGTAAGGTTAGGTTGTTTATTTGAGATTTTTCTTGATTCTTGGTATAGGCTTGTATTGCTATAAATTTTCCCCTTAGAACAGCTTTGGTTGGGGTGCCTGAATGGCTCAGTCAGTTAAGTATTTAACTCTCGATTTCAGCTCAGGTCATGATCTCACAGTTCGTGAGATGGAGCCCTGCATCAGGCTCTGTGCTGACAGTGCGGAGCCTGCTTGGGATTCTCTATCTCTCTCTCTCTCTATGCCCTTCCCCCACCCGTGTGCTCACTCTCTCTTTCTCTCTCGCTCTCAAAATAAATAAATAAACTTAAAAAAAAGAATAGCTTTTGCTGCACCACAAAGATTTTGGACCATTTTGTTTACATTTTCATTTGTCTTCAAGTTTTTTTTTAAATTTCCTCTTTGATTCCTTGGTTGACCCACTCATTGCTTAATAGTATGTTATTTTTTTTAAGTCAATATGTTTTTTGTTTTTTTTTAATTTAAATTCAAGTTAGTTAACATACAGTGTAGTATAGGTTTCAGGAATAGAACCCAGTGATTCATCACTTCCATATAACACCCAGTGCTCATCCCAGCAAGTACTCTCCTTAATGTCCATCACCCGTTTAGTCCATCCCCCCACTCAACTCCCCTCTAGCAACCCTCAGTTTGTTCTCTGTATTTAAGAGTCTATTATGATTTGCCTCCCTCTCCATTTTTTATCTTACTTTTCCTTTCTTTCCCCTCTGTTCATTTGTTTTGTTCCTTAAATTCTATATATGAGTGAAATCATAGGATATTTGTCTTTGTCTGACTTACTTCACTTAGCATAATACACTCTAGTTACATACACATTGTTGCAAGTGGCAAGGTTTTATTCTTTTTGATCGCTGAGTAATATTCCATTATATATGTTCCATTATAACTTCCAATATAATATTCCATTATACACACACACACACACACACACACACGCCACATCTTCCTTATCCTATTCATCAGTCGATGGATATTTAGGCTCTTTCCAAAATTTGGATATTGTTGACAGTGCTGCTATAAACATTGGGGTGCATGTGCCCCTTCAAAGCAGCATTTCTCTATCCTTTGGATAAAGGGCAAGTAGTTAATAGCATGTTATTTAACCTCCATGTATTTATGTTTTTCCATATTTTTTCTTGTGGTTGATTTATAGTTTCATAGTTGGAAAAGATGTATGTTATGACCTCAGTCTTTTTGAATTTGTTGAGACTTGTTTTGTTATGTAATGTGTGATCTATTCCAAAGAATACTCCATGTACACTTCAAAAGAATGTGTATTCTATTGTTTCAGGATGGAATGTTCCAAATATATCTGTTAGATCCTTCTGGGCTAATGTGTCATTCAAAGCCACTATTTCCTTGTTGATTCCTTGGATGATTTACCCATTTATGTAAGTGGGGTGTTAAAGCCCCTACTATTATTGTATTGCTATTGGTTACTTTCTTTATATTTCTTATTAGTTGCTTTATGTATTTGGGTGCTTCCATGTTGAATGCATACATATTTATAATTGTTATATCTTCTTACTGGATTGTTCCCTTTATGATTATATAATGTCCTTCTTTGTCTCTTGTTATTTAGTTAGTGTTTTATTTAAATTCTATTTTGTCCAGTGTAAGTATTGCCTTTCCAGCTTTCTTTTAGCTCCTATTTGCATGATAAATTCTTTCCCATATCTTCACTTTCAATCTGCATGTGTCTTTAGATCTGAGATGGGACTCTTGTAGGCATGCAGATGAGTTGCTTTTTAATCCACTCTGTCACCCTATACCTTTCGATTGGAATATTTACTCCATTTACATTCAAAGTAATTATTGATAGGTATGTACTTATTGCCATTTAGTTACTTATTTTATGGTTGTTTTTGTAGTTCTTCTCTGTTCTTTTCTTCTCATGCTCTCTTCTCTCACAGTTTGTTGGCTTTCTTTAGTGATATATTTGGATTCTTTTCTCTTTATTTTTTGCATATCTATACTCATTTTTGATTTGTGGTTACCATTAGGTTTATATATAACATCTTGTTGCCTTGACCAGCCTCCTGGGCTCTGAATCTAGTAACATCTAATAGTATGGGCTACTTAAATTACTACCGGTGGTCATATCAGAACTTTCACAGATCAGTCACCAAGGCTTTTAGCTTGTTTTTGAACTCAAAGGTGGCTTTAAAATTTTCTTTCTAAGATATATTATCTTTTAATGCTATGTACTTGGAGAAAAATATTTGCATCAACATGTGAATGTTCTGTGTCATTTGAGCAGAATGCACTGCTATCTGATTTGAACATGTTTGGTTGATAGTCTTAACTTTGGTTGGAGAACAGTAAAAAGGCAAAGTAGCAAATCTAAGACACATTAAAAAAGGAGGCCAAATTCATTTCTTAATATCTTCCTCGAAGAACTTGGATGTGATTTGGGGGTCATCCTACTGAAAGGAAAATGTGAATGGCCTGATTTATTAGTGCTTAAGTGGATCATCTTACTGACAGGGACAGTTTTTCTTTCTTGCTTTTTCATCTGGACTTTGTTTCTCCCTACTGCTGCTTTTAGTATTTAAGGATAGATTTGACCATTTTGAATAATCAGTGCTACCATATTAATGGGATTTTCTACTTTGGTTACAATGAAAGCAATCAAGGGTGAGCCTTGAAGATCTACATAATTAATCACTTCTTTATTGTTATCTCTTTTTAAAAGTGTTTTGTAAAATAATCATCTACATTAATGGAACATCTTTCAAAAGGGAGGAAATTAAAGAATATCAATTTATATTCTAATACCAAATATCATGAAACATTTCACTATCTTATTCAGGGAACCATCTGAAACTATTGAAACTCATCTTCCAATTCACACTTTTGGGGATATCGTTATCTGTAGCTACGCAGAATAACAGAAATGTATTCATTTTAACAGCAACGGACTTGCATTTCAGCATCAGCAAATTTGATAGCAATCGAGTGAAGGATTGTAATAAGAACACAGTTTGACCTTGCTTTATGAATTACATGTGCTCTGTATAATGAGGTGTAAAATGAATATTTGTATGTTTAATCATGACGTTAATTTTTATTACAACTTCAGAGCTGTGTGCCTAAAAAATTGGTTCCAATGCTAATAAAACTCCACACATAAGAATCTGAATAATCAGGTCAAGGGGCAAGATACATCTGTCAAAGTATTGCCTAAGAGCATTTATTTCTCCTTTCAACACCTATAAGAAGCTAGTCAGATGAATAATTAGGCCATACAATCTTTGCACATTTGCTTATTTAAGAAGACACCTCAGTTAATGTCCTTTTCTGTTGGGAGCACTTAGTGGCTAATGGGACTTAGAAGTTTAAGCTTTACCCTGGTAACATTTTTTATTTCAGGCAAATATCTTTGAAAGACTTTTAAACAGGTAAAGCAAAGAAAAGAGAAGCTGCTAATTCTCAAATGGAAATAATCCTGTTATCATTAAGAGTTTATAACCTCAAAAACTGAAAATCATGTCTAACAAAGACAACTTCCCCTCATAGTTAATTTCAAAAGCTCAGAGAACTCTTGGGGTTGGTGACTGAGGCAGGAAAGACATGTTTGCTGATGGACTCATCTAAAAATAATTCTGTGCAGGAAGCACAGAATATGTGGTATGTGGCATAGGGTATGTGTTTAACTTCTGGTCAGAGACCTTGCAGAGGAGAGAAAGAGAGCAAAGAGATTCTCCTTCTCTAATGTTTTTTAAAAAGTTAGGTACTAGATTAAGTTGAAATATGTAAAGGATCAGGCAAACATTGCCTTTTTCAAGTCACCTTAACTTTCTGTATTTTGTGGCTCTGGTTTATGAGAAGGAATTAGTATAAGGAGGGTCCTGGATAGCAGTTTGAGTTAACTGTCTCAAATCATGAATTGAGGCTATATCTCCATTCATTATCTTATGTTTCATTAATTGCTATAATAGAGAAGGGGCTGTGATTGGTCTTGGTATGATACTAATTGTGCAAGACAAAGTCACTGGTTTCAGGCAAAACAATCTCTTAAACTGGAGTGAGTATGAGGAGGCTGGGAGATGAGTTAGGGGAAGAAGGACCTACTGTGATCTTATAACACAGGAAAAACATTGTTTTCCCTGGCCCCTATATTTAAGATCAATTATATATGTATACTTAGGATTGGATTTCTTCAGTGTGGGGCCCATCTGTAAGACATTATGGGGATAAGAATTGGAACACGAACATTGCTTATGAAATTATCACTGGTAATAAAGATGTCATTTTGTGCATTGGTCAGTTCACGCTGGTAACTTCCATTTTTTGTGTCCATCTCCGTTGACTTGACTATTTCTCTAGTTCTCTGCTCTTCTTCCTTGTGTTTAGCAATCTAGATCTCTGTTTCTCCTCACATTTTTCTGGTACTCAGTTTGATCTTGGACTCAGGTAATTATTTACTCAGTCTTTTCTGGGTTGTATTTGGCACAATCGTGCCTTTATTTTTTTTTGGCCCTACCTTTCCTGTCCATATTTGGCTTTTGAATCAGTACTGGAAATAGTGACACAATTATGGAAGAAGAAAAATGATATGACATCTTAATGATGTTCTAAGTAATGACTCCATCAGTTACTGTCCTGTAAGTTATCCCATCTGGTTGGAGCCCTTATTTTTTATGGTAAAAATTTTGATGCCCAGCATGAGCAATATCATCTAAGTGGTCCCTTTTTCAGAATTGTCTAATCAAGGCATATACCATTTTTGTTGCTATATGTTACAAATGGAGTTCTTCGTTCTAGAGATACTTGAGCAGAAACTGGACTTTCATCAGGGATGCTGTAGAGAAGACTTTAACATAAAATAATATTTGGGTTAGATCACCTGTCATCGAGTCATCTCCAAATCATGTTCCTCTTATCTTCAGCTTAGACTGCCACCTTTAAAACTACAGAGATCTCTAACTAATTCAGGTTATGCTTGGTTGATAAGAGTACAACTGTAGTGTTCTTTGCTGCGATTCCACACATCCTACCCTAGAAGTTTTCTCTCTTGAGCCACTTAAATCTCCCACTGAGACTGCTATTCTAGTCTCAAGCTTTGTCCTTGCTTGCACTGCTTGCATCCAGGCCCTACATAGAAGTTAGAATGATCATTGAAATAGGTAACTCATCCCTATTCTCCATGTGAAACCTTTAGTGCCCTCCTCTAACACTTGGATTAAAATAGAAACTCTTTTTTCAAATTTTTTAAATTAAATTAAATTTATTTTTTTTTAATTTACATCCAAGTTAGTTAGCATATAGGGCAACAATGATTTCAGGAGTAGATTCCTTAGTGCCTCTTATCCATTTAGCCCATCCCCCCCTCCGACAACTCCTCCAGTAACCCTCTTTTGTTCTCCATATTTAAGTATCTCTTATGTTTTCTCCCCCTCCCTGTTTTTGCTTCTCTTCCCTTATGTTCATCTGTTTTGTATCTTAAAGTTGTCATGAGTGAAGTCATATGATATTTGTCTTTCTCTGACTCACAAATCTTGCTTAGCATAATACCTTCTAGTTCCATCCACATAGTTGTAAATGGCAAGATTTCATTCTTTTTGATTGCCAAGTAATACTCCATTGTATGTATGTATGTGTATGTATATATATATATATATATATATATATATATATACACACCACATCTTTATCCATTCATCCATCGATGGACATTTGGGCTCTTTCCATACTTTGGCTGTTGTTGATAGTGCAGCTGTAAACATTGCGGTGCATGTGCCCCTTCGAAACAGTCTACCTGTATCCCTTGGGTAAATACGTAGTAGTGCAATTGTTGGGTTGAAGGGTAGTTCTATTTTTAATTTCTTGAGGAACCTCTATACTGCTTTCCAGAGTGGCTGCACCAGTTTGTATTCCCACCAGCAGTGCAAAAGAGATCCTCTTTCTCCGCATCCTCACCAACATCTGTTATTGCCTGAGTTGTTAATGTTAGCCATTCTGACAGGTGTCAGGTGGTATCTCATTGTGGTTTTGATTTGTATTTCCCTGATGATGAATGATGTTGAGTATTTTTTCATGTGTCTTTTGGCCATCTGGATGTCTTCCTTGGAGAAGTGTCTATTCATGTCTTTTGCCCATTTCTTCACTGGATTATTTGTTTTTTGGGTGTTGAGTTGGATAAGTTATTTATAGATTTTGGATACTAACCCTTTATCTGATACGTCATTTGCAAGTATTTTCTTCCATTCTGTCAGTCACCTTTTAGTTTTGCTGATTGTTTCCTTTGCTGTGCAGAAGCTTTTTATTTTGATGAGGTGCCAATAGTTCCTTTTTGCTTTCATTTCCCTTGCCTCCAGAGACGTTTTGAGTAAGAAGTTGCTGCGGCCAAAGTCAAAGAGGTTTTTGCTTGCTCTCTCCTCAAGGATTTTGATGGCTTCCTGTCTTACATTTAGGTCTTTCATCCTTTTTGAGTGTATTTTTGTGTCTGGTGTAAGAAAGTGGTCCAGGTTCATTTTTCTGCATGTCGCTGTCCAGTTTTCCCAGCACCATTTGCTGAAGAGACTGTCTTTATTCCGTTGGATATTCTTTCCTCCTTCGTCAAAGGTTAGTTGGCCATATGTTTGTCGGTCCATTTCTGGGTTCTGTATTCTGTTCCATTGATCTGAGTGTCTGTTCTTATGCCAGTACCATACTGTCTTGATGATTACAGCTTTGTAATACAGCTTGAAGTCCAGGATTGTGATCCTCCTGCTTTGGTTCTCTTTTTCAAGATTACTTTGGCTTTTTGGGGTCTTTTCTGATTTCATACAAATTTTAGGATTGTTTGTCCTAGCTCCGTGAAGAATGCTGGTGTTATTTTGATAGGGATTGCATTGAATATGTAGATCGCTTTGGGTAGTATTGACATTTTAACAATATTTGTTCTTCCTATCCAGGAGCATGGAATATTTTTCCATTTTTTGCTGTCTTCTTTAATTTCTTTCATAAGCTTTCTGTAGTTTTCAGTGTATAGGTTTGTCACCTTTTTGGTTAGATTTATTCCTAGGTATTTTATGGGTTTTGGTGCAATTGTAAATGGGATCGATTCCTTGATTTCTCTTTCTGTTGCTTCATTGTTAGTGCATAAGAATGCAACTGATTTCTGTGCATTGATTTTATATCCTGTGACTTTGCTGAATTCATGGATAAGTTCTACTGGCTTTTTGGTGTAATCTTTTGGGTTTTCCATATAGAGTATCATGTCATCTATGAAGAGTGAAAGTTTGACCCCCTCCTGGCCAATTTGGATGCCTTTTATTTCTTTGTGTTGTCTGATTGCTGAGGCTAAGACTCCCAGTACTATGTTGAATAACAGTGAAGAGTGGACATCCCTGTCTTGTTCCTGACCTTAGGGGGAAGCTCTCAGATTTTCCCCATTGAGGATGATATTAGCGTTGGGTCTTTCATATATGGCTTTTATGATCTCAAGGTA
The DNA here is from genome assembly GCF_023721935.1 of Panthera uncia. Lineage (NCBI taxonomy): Eukaryota > Metazoa > Chordata > Mammalia > Carnivora > Felidae > Panthera > Panthera uncia. Next base: position 134,237,082 of record NC_064810.1, read on the forward strand.
TGATCCTTCTATCCCTACTTTCTTGAGGGTTTTTATCAAGAAAGGATGCTGTATTTTGTCAAATGCTTCCTCTGCATCTATTGAGAGAATCATGTGGTTCTTGTTCTTTCTTTTATTGATGTGATGAATCACATTGATTGTTTTGTGGATATTGAACCAGCCCTGCATTCCAGGTATAAATCCTATTTGGTCATGGTGAATAATTTTTTAATATATTGTTGGATCCAGTTGGCTAATATCTTGTTGAGGATTTTTGCATCCATGTTCATCAGGGAAATTGGTATATAGTTCTCCTTTATAGTGGGGTCTTTGTCTGGTTTTGGAATCAAGGGAATGCTGGCTTCATAGAAAGATTTTGGAAGTTTTCCTTCCATTCCTATTTTTTGGAACAGCTTCAAGAGAATAGGTGTTAACTCTTCTTTAAATGTTTGGTACAATTCCCCTGGAAAGCCATCTGGCTCTGGACTCTTGTTTTTTTTGGAAGATAAAATAGAAACTCTTAACCATGGTCTAGACTAGGAGGCAGCAAACTCTTTCTGTAAAGATCTAGAAGATAGTAAATATTTTAGGCTTTGATAGTCATGAGGATATTATTTAAAAACATATGTAACTATTTAAAATGTCATCCTTCAAAAATGTATAAAAAAACATTCTTAACCAGTGGGTCTACAAAAGCGGGTAGCATTCCATATTTGGCTTGTGGGCAATAGTTTTTGCTGGATGTTGGTAGAAGGTCTTTACCTCTCAGACTTAATCTCCTAATGTTTCCCTCTTGTGCACCATCTCCAGATGTGCCAGACTTTTTGTCTTATTTTCAAACACTCCAAGCTCACTCTCACCTCAGGATGTTTCCACCTACTGGTGTTTGTGCCAAGGATGTCCTTCCCTGATTTTTCCATGTGTGCCTCTTTCTCATTGGTTTATTCACTGTGAGATGTCACCTCATTAGACAGACTTTCCCAGACAGCTTTTTCTAATCTTCCTCCTGTCCCCACCCCAACCCCGATTACTTTCTACCACATCATCCCTAGTTATAGACATATGTGCTTTACTGCACTTATCACTCTCAGAAATGATCTTGTTTATTAATATATTTACTGATTTGTTATCTTTTCTTACACTAGAATGTGACCAACATGAAAATATAGACCTTATGTCCCTTATTCTCTACTGTGGCTTCATTGAATTGGTGCTTTTAGCTATTACTGGAGTGTTTTGTCTCCTTAGAAAACCAACTTGGTCCACAACTTAAAATTCTGGATGGTACAGTTTTGAGTTTTGGAGTATTAATCTCAGACATTTAAATCATAATACCTTTTGAAGCATACATCATTTCTGATACATCAAAGTGTATTTAGATTTAAGTAGTCATGGTAAATTAGCTTTTAGGAAGGCTACTATTATGCCATAGTCATGTTTGCTTAATGACTAATATCTTCAAGGCTAAATTTGTATCATATTTTATATAATACTCTAATAGATACTATTTATATCTTGGATTGCCATCCATTTGCCCTTCATTTTTTTTTAAATATGTTTTTCTGTTTTTCCTAAATCTTATGAGTATGTATCTGTTTGTGTGTGTATGTTCAATATAAAGCTCTAGCAAAGGGTTTCTAAGAATTTATCCAGGTACAGAGTTGTCAAATAAAAACTTGGACAGCAGTGAAGGGGCTACAGAAATATTGCTCTCTCCAATATTGGTGAGACACATATTTCATATTTAATTCAAAAGTGAAGATGTACAGCACACAGAGACATATGCATAAGGATGTTTATGGAAGTCTTGATTATAACAGCAAAAATTTCTAAAGAATCTCAAACGTCTGTCACTAAGGGGTTGGTTCTATAATTATGGTATGAATATAAATTACGTTGAAATGATGATGTGCATTATTAATGTGGAAAAATATCCACTACATGTTATTTTTTATATTATTAAAATTATTTTTAATGTTTATTTATTTTTGAGAGAGAGAGAGACAGCACATGAGCAGGGGAGGGGTAGAGAGAAAGGGAGAAACAGAATCCAAAGCAAGCTCCAGGCTCTGAGCTGTCAGCACAGAGCCGGACACAAGGCTTGAACTCACAGACTGCGAGGTCATGACCTGAGCTGAAGTTGGACTGAGCCACCCAGGTGCCCCCTCCACTACATATTCTTAAGGGAATAAACAAATTACACACTCATCTAATATGCAAACTACCCATCTCATATGATTTCTATTTTTGTAAAAAGAAAACAAGTCATATAAGCACAAAGGCATGTGTACATAATATAAAGGGAAAAACATCTTAAAGAATATCTTGTCACTCTAGGATGTTTATAGTGGTATAACTGGGCTTGGTGGTATTACTAATTATCTGTAATATTTTTATAACAGTCATTTGTTACTTTTATTATTAGAAATAATAAAGATAAATGTATAACATTTATAAATATATGAATATATTTCTATAAATCTAAAAGAAATATTCTGTGAGTTAAGTCAAAATTTATATTACCTCCTAGACACCCAATTTAATTCTCTTCCCATTTGGAAGCTGTAGGATTGCCCTGTGGTTTGAGAAGGGATAAATTGAGGGAGCCTACCTAGCTAATTTTACTAAACCCAATACTTAGTGTACGGAAGGAAGGAGATTCATGTGTTTTTTAAAAATTATACCTGGTCCAGGGAAATACTCCAGTGGCTAAATTGACTTTCATTACTTATTTCTCCTATACTATGGTCTTTGTGCACTTAAGAGTTATTCAGACCGTGGTTTTATTCTATGTATTTATTAGTATCATGTTGATTCACATCCACAAAAGTAGGTTACCGGATGAAGGTTCTCTTTTTGTCACCATAATTCAATCTTTTTTGAGCCTAACTATAATACCTTTCCAATACAGTATATTGAATCGTGTCTCAGGAGAGGAATCTCTCTCTGATTTATACACACATCCACTTTTGTTGTCACTCAAATACTGAAATATCTATTGCTCCATTTCAGGCTTTATTAATCTTTCTTAAAAACTCCATTTCAGTGGAATTCTCTGCTACATGCGCATATAAATGGTATTGGATGTTTTATACTCCCAGGAAGCATCTTCAACAAGGTTAGAAACCCTGAAGGGGATAAGGAGGGAAGCAGTCACATAGGGAAGGAAGAAAGACAAAAATTCATAGTGACATGCTATATTTTTTCCTGGCTCTTGTTATGTTATGTTATGTTATGTTATGTTATGTTATGTTATGATATTTTGTACTTTTTACTTTCATGGACTTGCGAGGCTTTTATTCACCTTTCTTCACTATGTATTTCTATATAAATATGACATTTTGATGTGGCCATTTCATTTATATTTCAGTTGAACGTCCTCTCTTTGGTTTAGTCGCCATAGCAAAAATTTTTTTATGTTTATTACTCTATCAGATATTCAAACACTCTTTTCTTCCACTAAAAATATCAATTGAGTTACTTGATTACCTTTTTTGTTCTTCAGGAACAAAGTTAGTGCTGCTTATTTCTACAAGAATAAAGTTAATATCTTTCTAGAAATATCTTGAGCAACTGTCAACAGACACTTTCTTTTTAAGTTAAAAGACTGGTTTTATGGGGAAAAAGGAGAGAGAAGGAGCAAGGCATAGGGAGAGAATATGAACATACCTAAGGGATGGGAGAGGGGGAGGAAGAAGGAGAAAGCACAACTTAGGTTAAAATGTGTTTTCTGGTAGAGACTAAGGTTGGTCTTAACTTCTTAAGAAATGGAATTAATCTCTTCTGAGCCATCATTGGGTGGCTGTTAATTAAATGATACCACATCTTCTTATCTTCAGACTTTCATAGCTCTGCAGCTAAGTGCTGAACTTGCTTTTTCAACAGATAAGATTTTCCTTTGGCGGCTACCTGTAACTTTCGATGAAAGCTTAAAGCTTCGACTGCTTTAAAGTTCTTGTTTTATTCACTTGCTAAGCAAATAAAAGTTGCTTAATTTTGCTGACTAAAATTAGTTAAGCAGTAATAGAAAAGATTAGGAGCTATCTTCTTACTCTCTAGTTTTTTCCAGATTTAAAGGAGTAAGATATTAAAGGTTGTATATTATTCTGCAGGAATTTCCAAGCCAGAGCCCCTTGACACTTATGCTTGTTGGTGATTAGACTTTTTTAGTTTGTTTCTGTTTCTGTCTGATTGGATTTTTATTTAGTTTTGCCTTTTCTCCTGTTTCCCCTCTGGTACTGGAGCCAAGCATCATGAATTTAGAAAATGTGGTACTTTACAAGAGTTGCATATAATTTGCTAATAGGCCATTCTGTCCCTTATGGAAATTTATATTCTCTGAGGCTGAGCCAGCGATGCTCCAGATAAGCTCCGCTGGTTTCTTTTGCGTGTCTGCAATCCTGTTGGGGGACCCCAGCCACAGGCATGGCAGGCCTTTAGTCACTTAGGAGGCAGAGGGAAGAGGAATGCACCATGGCTGTGTTTGCTTCCGTTCTGTTTAGGTGAGAAATTGGAATCCATACTCAGGAATGAGAAACGTGTAGTTTTAAAATATGACTTTGAAGGATCTACAATATGTCGTTGTACTTGTCCCTGGATCTTCTTGGTGAAGAAGCTGGTAGGATACCGGGTGAGGTTCGAATCAAGCTGGATTCTCTGCTATATCCACATCCTACTTTAGGGACATTTTTTTTTAATGTTTATTTTTGAGAGAGAAAGAGACAGAGTGTGAACAGGGGACAGGCAGAGAGAGAGGGAGACACAGAATCCGAAGCAGGCTCCAGACTCCGAGCTGTCAACACAGAGCCCAACGTGGGGCTGGAACTCACAAGCTGGGAGATCATGACCTGAGCCGAAATCGGACACTTAACCCACTGAGCCACCCAGGGGCCCTTAGGGACTTTTATTATGCTTTCTTTTTCTTGTGTTTTCATATTCTCCGAAATTGTCGTTGTGTTTTCTTCACCTGAATTTTTGTTGTTTCCTCATGCTATTGTTTTGTCTCTTGCTTCAGTAAATTCCTCACCCAGGATGCTTTTAGTGTAAGGTATTTTGTTTCCAGGGGTCAGTTTAAGTCTAGCAGCTTTATTGGGCCCTACATACTTATGCAACTCATCCCTGCTACTCCTTGTCCTCTTTGAAATCAAAACTTTGCCTGGGACACACACACACACACACACACACACACACACACACACACCTACTTTAATAAAGGCACACTGTAATAAATGATATTCTAGGTAAAATCTTGGGGTAGGAGAGATCCTTCGGACTGGGGAGAAGAAGAAAAATCCATCAACAGGGTACCTGGGTCGCTCAGTCGGTTAAGCGTCCAACTTCAGCTCAGGTCATGATCTCACAGTTTGTAGGTTTGAGCCCTGTGTGAGGCTCTGTGCTGACAGCTCAGAGCCTGGAGCCTGCTTCGGATTCTGTGTCTCCCTCTCTGTCTCTCTCTGCCCCTCCCCCACTCATGCTCGCTCGCTCTCTCTCTCTCTCTCTCTCTCTCTGAAAAATAAATAAACATTAAAAAAATCCATCAATGAATATTTTTTATACTTTTATTCTAGGTAAGCCATTGATGTTAAACCTGAAGAAACACTAAATAGGTTTCCTTGTCTTAGGGAGGTTATATTGTAGGACACAGACACATATAGGACACAGAAGCCATCACAAATCATGGCAGGAAATACCAAAGTCAAAACTAATGGTGGAGGCAGGAAGGGTTGAAAGGCTTGGGAGGAAGCAGCGGGGGGGGGGGGGGGGGTAAGTCAAGAAAGCCTTCATACAGAATTTGGGCTTTTAGGGAGGGGGGATAGGGGATGATTTGAACAAAGGTGAAAAGTGAATGCATTACTATGGACTGGTGAGTAAATCTGTGAGGATAGAATATTCCTTTGCTGTGATTTAAAATTTCCTCAGACAAAATGCAAGAGGAGTGAGTCTAGAAAAGCTTGTTCGTGCTTATGTCCCTTTTCAGGCTCCTTACTTGGGACTCTTTCTAAGACAGGGGAGTCAGCTCAAATTCTGTACAAGACAACAATCTGCTTGCTAACAGGTATTTTCTGCATGGTTTTTCTTTTTCGATGATAGCTTTTTGCCATCTGACCCCTAGTGCTCTTGAGGGTTGCATCCCAAATGGTTTGCAATGGTAAGCCAATGGCATTCCATTTTGCTGCCTGGGCGACACTGAACAGGGCGAGAAGAATAGAACGGAGCATATATTTTTACAGGGCATCCACCATTCATGGCAGCACTGTGTGATGTATCAAAAGAGAATGTGTAGGAGAAATGGAGCAGCTCAGGCTAGGAGAAAAAGATGCAATACATATTCCAACATGGGAGAGAGTAAAAGAAAAAGAATAAAGAAAGGAAATATAGTTGGCAGAGACCTGACAGACAGGTGCCAAATAAGAGAATGGCAACTTATCCTTTGGGGGATAATATCTATCACTGAAAATGACTTAGCTCAATTCATAATCATCGTCATAGGGCACAAATTAACTTCTCTCTAAGATGTCAGCCATCCTGTATAATGGTGCACTGTTACATTGTTGAAAATATATTTGTTGAATCCAATGAAGCATGATAAATTCTAAGCAAGTGGAAATACATTACGAAGTGAGGAGAAACTGATTTGCAGTAAAAGCCAAACATTCAGCCCAGGAAAAAGATGTCGACTGAAGTTAAGGGCAAGCTCCATCATTAGAAGCAGCTATGGACAATTGGGTAACACACATACTTAAATAGTAGTGTTCCAAGTGGCTAAACTTTTACATCGCAGTCACATGCCAGCTCTAATTTTCAACGGTAACGCGTGATGTTAGGAAAGGCTTGAGGTTTATTCAGGAGTTAAGAGAGTGGATTTTTCCTATTTTGACCGAAAAGAAAGCTTTGGGAAAGATACAGGTAAAAGGTAACCAATCCACCAATTCTATAAGTGTTGAAAAACCATGTCATAAGTTAAAAAAAATATTTATTGAGCAATGTCTCTGTGTCAGGGGCTGTGAATATTAAAGTTCAGAGTCGTAACGTAGGTGGGAGGACAAGGCAAACATTGGGAGGATCCACGATGCAAAAGCAGTGAAGACGAAGGGGCAAAACACGTGTTAGAGAAAGGACTTGCCATGGAGTTATACGGTGAGGAGGTGACCCCTCTGGGACAAATTCAACAGGGAAGGCTGCGAACATGCTTTATATATCCAAACAAAAATACAGAAGGTGGGGAGAATGGCAGAAGACACCCAAGCGAGCTTTGCGAGTCAAGAGGGTTTACTCTCCTGATTAATCACCGAGTTTGCTTCGGGAGGTAAGTGAGAGTTTGGCTGGAGACACGGGTGAAGCCCACTTGTGGGAAATTTTGCATATCAGGCCAAGGAATTAGGACTTTTTTTTCTCCGGGTCTGCGGGACACCAACAAATTCTGAAGTGACAACATGTTTCCAGAAGGTTTTTCTTATGTAGGGTGGAATGTAAAGAAGAGATATAAAGCTTATGGCATCTATTCTAAAGTTCCTACAGGAATTGAGTCATGATATGATAGGGAACATCTAGAGAAAGAAACAGATTTAAAGTAGCGGTGAAAGATTACTTACATGAGTTTTTGAGTGGAGCGCAGTGAGTGACAAAAGGTCCAAGAAGATGCTTGTGAGCTAAGTGGAATTAAGTCAGACACAAAAGGACAAATAATGTCTATTCCACATACATGATGTTCTTAGAATAGTCAAATTCATAGAGACAAAAAAAAATGGAATAGTGGTTACCAGAAGCTGGGGGAGGAAGGAATGGGGAATTGGGGTTTAGTAGGTACAGGGTTTCAGTGTGGAATGATGAAAAATTTCAGGAGATGGGTAACAGTGATGGTTATACAACAATATAAATGTACTTAATGCTGGTGAATTATGCTCTTAAAAATGGTCAAAATGATGAATTTTGTGTTATGTACATTTTACCACAATAACAAAAAAATTCTTAAAAAACGAGGAAGGTTCTTATGGTTTAAGCATAGTGATCAGGGGGGATTGATGGGCTGAAGGGATAGATCATGAGGAGTCGCCAGCTTTGGGGGCCTGGATATGGCTCTTTTCAGTATACTAAGTTTGAGGAAAGAGTATATCCAAGTGGAAATATTTTTCAGGGTCTTGCAAAGTTCTCAATGGTCATAGAGGGCTTGGGTATGATGGAAACCTGTCAAAGCAGGAGGCATTTCTAGCCAACTGTTTCCCACACTTGGAAAATTGCTAGTCTGGATGCCTGTTCTAAAGTGAGATGCTAATCTTCTTCCCTAGACTTCTGTCTATGAAACACAGGAGAAATAGTTTGAAGGGAACTTCATTATGCATTTGAGCTCTTCAATAGGTTCAAATAAAGGAGGAAAGAATTAAAGAGGCCATGTCAGGACAAGGAATAGGAATAAGCAAGGATTTGTTTTCTTAGAACATTTACTTTAAAATATAGTTTTGTGTATATGTGTATGATTTTTAGTGCATGTATTTTAAAGTTTATTTATTTTTGAGAGAGAGAGAGAGAGAGAGAACGAGCAGGGGAGGGACAGAGAGAGGGAGACACAGAATCCAAAGCAGGTTCTAGGCTCCGAGCTGTCAGCACAGAGCCCGACACAGAGTCAAAACCCACAAACCATGAGATCATGACCTGAGCTGAAGTTGGATGCTTAACTGATTGAGCCACCCAGGTACCCCTAGTGCATGCATTTTAAACCTATGGGTTTGTCATTTCTCCTTTGTAGGTGAATGGTTTGGCTTGTCTTTTGAATGAGCTACGATTATTCCTCCAACTGTAGTTAGATGTTTCCTTCTTAGCTCCAAACTTAATTGAAAAGGGAAACACAGATTTACTAAAGAGAGCTTTAGGATTAACTTCTGAGTTTATTCAGGAGATTCAAAACCTTGGACCTCTCAATAACTGGATTCTCAATGTCTGGTCAAGTTCTCTTTGGTCACAGAAAGAGATATCCAGCAAAACAGATAGATGATTGACAACTCATGAATTTTTTATAATTTTGTTGAATGTTTTGTAAGGTATCTCCTATTTATGTAATATATCATTAGACATTGTGGCAATGAACCATCTTTGTTAATTGCTTCATGTAAGTTCTTAAAGCATGTTGTTTTTAAATATATATAATTCACATCATATGTATATGTGAATTTAAGCAATAAATATTTGCAGTCACGAGAAACCCAATGGGCATACTATTCTATCACTGTGGGGCACATTTATTTTCAATTGAACTTTAAATATATTTGGCGAGCTTCTGTATCTTGTTTAATATCTTTGTATCTTATATTTCAAAATCATTAGTTTTGCTTATATTGGTATTTAAAACATTAAGATTCAAAAGGAATTATTTTTACAAAAATCAGACCTTCTACTCATTGCAACTGTAGGCAATATTTAAAAATCTTACCAACAATACATTGCAGGTGAATACCCTAAGGCTCTTAGTTTAAATAACTTCCCCAATGTTAGATAGTACTAAGTGGCATATTCAAACCCTGGTCCCTAATTTGAACCCAGGATTTTATTTGCTGTGCTTCTCCTCCTTTGGCACAATTAATTATAGATGAATTTGTAAAGTCGGTTGCATCTTTGTTGATATTAAGGAAAGGTGGTAAACAGATGAGTCATGAGCTGTAGGTGACCCTTACATATGTTTTATTGGCTTGCACTGTTTTTTAAAATTAATAACAATTGTTTAAAATACACACACATACATAGCAATCTAGATTTTGAATTCTCCAAAAGTCAAAATAGCTGACAATACTTGCACACATTCTTGTATGGCAATTTTTGGTTGGACTGAGTAGTGTCTCCATCTCTGGTTTACTGTCTTCTCCAGTACTTTACCATCCATCCTACCTCATGCATTTTTGTTAATACGTTTTTCCCATGAAGGTATCTTAACTTAGGATCACTGACATTAATAATATAGAAGTAAAAAAATTAAGGACTGTTCACTGAAGCATGGCCTCAGCATTTAGAAAAGAGGTTAAGAAGTTCTTAACCAAAGCTGAGCTCTGTTCCACTCTCAGTGCTAAAATGGACTGATGGCTTTCATGACTTTGATTATCAGAATAATTTCTGATTGAGAAGAGAATGGAATTAAAGGATTCACAAAGATTTTATTATATCTTGCCATGTCTTTAGAGCCAAAGTGAAAAATCTGCAGGTGGGTTTGGGATGTGCTAACAGTCCAGGCAATTCAGGCCAAAAGCTCATAGTTGGGTTCCAAGTAGTTTCCCATAGTGGCCTTCCACTAACAGTAATCCATCTAGGTGAGGTCCATGGGCTGTCCACACTGTGCTCCCTGAGTGAGTTAGATCCATTACAGAGGGCATTTCTGTATAAAAAGAGTGGTAATGCCTTAGGGGAACCTCAGGATGTGTCATCTGAAGCCAATAAACAAAAGACTATGGTACCAACTTTTTTTCCAGGGGGCACTGATCAGTTGTGATAAATTAGTGTTTCATCCATCACACAGTTTGGTCCAACTCTTTTGAAATCTTCAAATACTTTTTTTAGAGAAAGAAGGAAAGGAGAAAATGTAGAGGCTGGAAACATATACCACCATTTGATTTGTTTAGACACTTTTCTCCTGAAAGGGCAGTAAACGTCCTCACCTTATTTTATGGCCAGGTCTTTTTATGTTTGTGCAGCTCCGTTCTCCAGATCCCCCTTCACGCATCATTCCATTCCATCCTGCAGTAGCCAGGTAGTGCTGCTGGGAATGATGTTGCTGCTTCAAACATGACTATTTGGCTGCTGCATTTGTAGCACTGTTGGATGTTTTGCCTTCCAGAGAAGGGTATTAAATGGGATCAGGCACCACTCCAACATTTTATCCGTCTTTGCATTTGGAAATATATCTCAAAGTTTGGATCTCCATTTGAATGTGGGTCAGTAACCTAAGTGAACAACTTTTCTTTTACAGTTTCCTTCCGAAACTGATTGGACTTGCCGTGCCGCATTCTTTTATTTTATTGTCTTCCTTGTACCACAGAAATTCCCCAAGAAAATATAACCTGGAGAAGAAAAAATAAAACATAAGCATCAGAACCATGCCTTAAAACAAAGGGTTATGAGATTACTTGCATACCTTCCATATAATGATGTTAGCACGTTACATTGGTTTAGAATTGAAAATATTTTCACTGTGTCACCTGCATTGCCTTGTGTGTTTTAACTTAAGGGTTACCTGTCCAAACTCTCTCTCTCTCTCAGAGCTCTACCAAATGTCACCCATCTTTATACCATGACTGGTATTTTCATCCTCTGGTATGGATAATCATGTCGTAGGTAGCTAACATCTTTCCTTGGTGTTTAGCTCCCATGCAACATAGGAAAAGTGTATCTTTAGGGCAGTCTTTTGCTCCCCGTTTGTAGCCACTTTAAATCTATGAACCAGAAGTTAAATTACTAGAATCTAGTATTAGCAAATATTAGATTTGCAAGCTTCATAAGGCTGTCGATGGACTCACACTTCCCCAGTTGCATGTATGTTAACATGGATTATTCCTAGTCTCCGGAATTGCCCTTCCCTCAGGGTAAGAAAGTGTTGTCATGCCACTCTTTACCTTCCATTTCTACTTAAAATGGCTCTGTCACCAATTCTACCCTGACATCATCAGATTTTCTCTTGGACTTAAAGTCCTCTTTGTGAGAAGAACTTTCCAGGGCTTTCTCATTTATTTGATCCTTTAGTTTACCAGGGATCAGCCAACTATGGCCCATGGGCCAAATCTGACCTACCACCTGTTTTTGTAAATAAACTTTTATTGAAACACAGTCATATTTATTTATGTATTGACAATGGATGCTTTTTCTCTGCCATGTCAGAGTTGAGTAGACTTGAGTAGACTACAATGGCAGAATTTCTAGAGAATTAATGGCTTGTGAAACCTAAAATATTTACTCTCTGGTCCTTTGCAGAGCAAGTGTGCTGTTGAACTATGCATTCATTTAAAACACATTTATTGAGTGTGTAATATTTTATTATGTGCTCAATGATATCGATCTAAGTAGAAAGGTTGTAATTCTTTCTCTTAAAGAGCTAACAGTTTTGTGGAGAGACAGACACATCAGCAATAGCTTAAGGAGAAAACATAACAAATGCTTTAAAAATGAATTTAGTAGATAATGAGTTTAGAATAAAGAACATGTAACTGCTGAGAGGAGCATAAGAGGTGGTATAGAAGAGGGCTTCATGAAGAGGCCATCTTTGAATTTTTGACTTCTAAGACAAAGAGAGGTTATCCAGGGAGAGGATGGGGACCCCAGGTGACGTTCCTTGCAGAAGGAGAAACATGAACAAAGTCACAGATTAAGGAGAGAACAGGACTTCTTTGGGAAACAGTAAATAGTTCAGTTTGGCTAAAACCAAAAGGGCCGAAGGGCAGTCACCAGCTAAAAACCTTGTACTATGTGGAGTTAGTGGTTTATAGAATGGTGTAGTGGAGAACAGGGGAATAGGAGTAAGAGTTGTGTAGATGCTTGCTTGTGTAGATACTTATAGGGCTTCTCTATATACCCACCTTTCTAGCTTGGCTATCCTCTTTCCTTTGGGAAGCTCTTCTTTTTGGAGAAGTCAGGAGGAGAAAAATTTCCATTCAGGTGAAATCACTGTCTTCTCATTTCAGCTTGTTATTTTGGAAGGGTGTTTTTTTTTTGGGGGGGGTAGGTTTTGTTGGGAAGGTTTTCTTACTCTTTGTTGCAAGGAGAAGGACAGGGTTATCTTCCATTTACCCCAGTAAGGACCTGTGCATTGTAGGGAATCCTGACAATTGTTCATGATTATTACAAGACATAAGGAGAGTATTCACTGGAAGAATTAGTTCAGGTGGCAAGACTGCTTACATAATTGCCTGTTTTCTTAGTGTCAATTGGGGCTTTTTGATGCTTGAAATAAATCGCTTTTTATGTGGCAGAAGGAATTAAGCAAAAAGAATGAAAAGAATAGGTTTTCTTTGCTGTGTGAGAACTATTCTGACTCTAATTAAAATATATTATTAATTAGTATATAACACTAATGGAGATTAAAACCATCAGTCAATTTATTTCCTTTCCATCTGAAATGGTGTTTTTAAACTTCTTACTGTGGTATTTATCTTTGTTCAACTTTAAATCCCTCTCAGCCCTCTTTGAAGTCTTAAAGAAAAGTGTTTGCTATCATACATCAGAGCTCAGAAATATTCTTCCAAATTCCTGATCAATTGGGTTATCCAGAGGGTAACAGTAACTAGCATTTACATAGAACTTTCAGCATAAAAAGTGCCTTTAACATGGATTATCTCATTTACCTTCAAAAACTTGTGAGGTACATGCTATCCTTACATCTCAGAAGCTGGAAATGGAGGTTTCATGAAGTTAACTGTTATCCTCAAGATCTTATACTAAGTAAATGCGGAGTTCAGAATCAAAATGCTGACTTCAGAGACTGTGAGTTTTAAATTCTCCTGGACAGATTTCTTTCTCTCTCTCTCTCTCTCTCTTTCTTTCTCCTTCCTTCCTTTCTTTCTCTCTCTCTCTTTCTTCCTCCCTCCCTCTCTTTCGTCCTCCCTCCCTCTCTTTCTTCCTTCCTTCCTTCCTTCCTTCCTTCCTTCCTTCCTTTCCTTTCCTTTCCTTCCTTCCTTCTTTCCTTCCTTCCTTCCTTCCTCTGAAGTAATGGACACATGTGACCAGCAGTGTCAGAAGCAATGGCTCCTTGCCATCAGAACCAGTCACAGAGGAAGGATAGGCTTCTCAGATGAAGTAATGTGGATCATCTGTGCTCATTCAAGCAGAAGACTCACTGTAGAGATTTTTTTCTCCTTTCTGGCTACAGTCGACTTTTGCAGGCCAAGCACAGTCCACAAGCAGAGAGCACAGTTCTAAATAAAGGTCAACATTCAAACTCACATAACTGTCTTCCTCTCTCCTTCTAAATGCTGGCTGTATCTCTATAGCTGCAAGGTCCTGGATCCCCTTGGTTATTTCTTTATTTAAATGACCTCTGTAGGCTTGCCTTGTCAATTTGACAGTTGTAATTAATTCAAGTATTATATTTTGAGCACCTATGATGTGTTAAAAGCTATGCAAAGTGTCCCAGATAGAAAATTGTATAAAATAATAGGCATATAGTAAACTCTTCCTATTCAGAAAACTTTCATCTTGGCTACTATTCTTGGTTCTTGATTCTTCTGGGCAACTTTGGTCTTTTGGAGCCCACATTCCCATGTAACGGTGTTGGTGATGATACCCGAAAGACTTGGTGCAGGTTTGATGCTGACAGCTGCCATGAAAACAAGGCTTTTTCAGATGATTATGGATCAAATGTTTGTAAGAGTCTTAGAAATTACCTTCAAAGTCTAATGAGCATCATTTGGTTTTAGGGAAGGAGGATAAGAATGTGGGGAAGGGATACAAATGAAAATGGTCTCTCTCTTTCTGGCTTTCCTCTTTCATCATTTGACCTAACTTGTTAGCTCAGTGGTTTCCAGGTACTGCTTAATAGACCAATGTTTATCTGTGATCACATTAGCCAAGTCTTGAGAAAATAAGGAACACGCGTTTATAAATTTTCTTTTAGAAAATTATGGTGGTGATCAACAGTTTGAAAGGAAAACAATTGCTTGGCAAAATAGTTTTTCATTTTTTTTTGTAGATTTATTACAACGTTTGGGGCACTTTTTATGGCTCATTAAATACCTGTCTAGGCACGACTGCTCTAGCTTGCCAAGTTTTAGCCTCACTGACTCAGACAGTTTTCTCTGCCCTAGATGGATGCTAATGACCATTCTCCAGCCTTGCAGACTTGAGCCTATTACTTTGAGACAGCATAATTATTGTCAGGGATACCATGTATAGCAGGGCATGTTGTGTACTACAACTCCAGGTAGTGCCAGATACATGATGGTCTTAGTCCATGTAAATAATATCCCTGGAGCTGCGCAGTGCCCAACTTTCTCAACCTTATGTGGCAGTCTTAACACCATCGTCACTCTGGCCGTAATGTGACTTCCATCTTCCCCATGATTAGCTGCTTCTTCCCCCAGGCTCTGCTCTTTCCTTCTTTGTACTTACTGATGCCTTCTAGGGCCACTTTATTCCGATGACTTGTTTGTTCTCCATTAGAAGATGATCTGAGGCTTTATGTAGAAGAGGAGATATGGGACTACAGTGTTGGATATGATAACCACAATGTTTATTTTCTAAGTGTTTAAAGGAGGCAGTGTGAAGATTGAAAAGAACTTGGCCTGAGGATTGCTAACTGTGTGACCTTTGGCAAGATGCTTAATTTCTTTAGTTTTAATTTACTTATATGCAGAATGGAGATAACAATGTGCATTTTGTAATTACTTTTCTTTGGGTAAAGATGAAAGGAGATAATGATGTAGAGTGTTTGAAACAGGATCCAGCACATATTAGCAGCATATATTAGCTGATCAAAAATGGAAGTTATCTTCTCCTTCTTTTTCATCATGTTATTGAAGCTCTGTTATTTGATACATTAAGAATTGTTGTGTCTTCTTGGTAGATTGACTCTTTTATCATTATGTTGTGTCCTTTTCTGTGTTTGGCAATTTTCTTTTCTCTGAATTCACTTTATCTGACAGTAGTATAGCCATTCAGCTCTTTTTTTTTGATTGGTGTTTTCATGGTATATTTTTTCATCTGTTTGCTTTTAATCTACTATATTAGTATATTTTAAATGAGTTTGTTATAAGCAGGATGTACATGGGTTATTTAAACAAACTATTCAGATGATTTCTATTTGAAATTGGTGTATTTAAACCAGAGTGCCTGGGTGGCTCAGCTGGTTAAACATCTGACTCTTGATCTTATAGTTTGTGGGTTCAAGCCCCACATCCATGTGCTTGGGATTCTCTCTCCTTCTCTTTCTGCCCTCCCCATTCATGCTCTGTCTCTTTCTCTCTCAAAAAAGCAAATCAATAAAAACAAATAAATAAACAAAATGTATGTATTTAAACCATTTACATTAATGTAATTTTTGATATGTTAGGATTTAAGTCTGTCATTTCACTATTTGTTTTATTCTCTTTGGTTTTGTTTTTCTTTCCCTTTTCTTACCTTCCTGGTGGGTTACTTGAATATTTTTTGGTGTCACATTTGTCTTATCTGTCGTGTTTTTATGTATACCTTTGTACAATTTTTGAAAATAGTTTTCTCAGTGGTTGCTCTAGAGATGGCCTTATATTCCCCTTTAGAGATACACTAATTTATATCCCCGAAGTTCAAGTCAGCATACTCCACATGTGCTCTCCATTCCCCTAACCTCCCATGGGGTTCTGGGAAGAAAAGACTACCCTTATAGTGATACTTCTAAGTCTCTTCCTCAAGTAAACATGTAAACAGTATACCTGAGTGTGCATTTTAAACCACAAAAATAATACGTTGTAAAAAAAATGGAATTTCCCACCACTACTCGCCATCCCTCTTTATATATACTTTATTTTTGCTGTTTATCTGCATATGAAACTATATAGAGATTTTCCAACCTTTTAAATAAGATTTTTGAACTTGATTCATTTTCAGTGTTCAAGACCTGAGCACTGGTGAGTTTATTGACCAAACTGAGGAGTTACGACAACTCAGGAAACAGCTTGTTCCCCCAAATACAACTTATTTAGAATTAGAAGTAACCTCTCCTGAATTGTGTTGCAATTATTTCTTTGTTTTTAAACATATTAATGCCACCTACTTAGGTCTTCCTAAACAAAATTTAGGTTTTGCCTGGTTTTAAACTTTTATGTTTTTCTGTATCCTTCTGCTTGTGTTTAATATTACAGTTGTGAAATTCATTCATGTGGTGTTGGGTAGATACATATCAACAGGAAAAATATATGCAATCCACTAAAAATTTGGAAAAAGGCATCAACAGAGACTTCAGAAGAGGAAATTCAAATGGCCAAAATTATATTAAAAAGTACACAATGTCACTGGTAATCAGGCACATGCAAATGAAAATCACTAAACAGGACCACCATACACCTGCCAGACTGGAAAAAAATGAAAAAGTGTGTCAACACCGTGTGTTGATGAGAATGGAGACCAGTAAGAATTTTCATATGCTGCCGATAGGAGCAAAATTTAGTATGACCGTTTGGGAGAACACTCTGACACAATGCTGGGCAATATACCAGCAATTCCTCCCTTATCTATACAACATAGAAACACTGGGGCACATGTGAATCAGGATTCTTGTAAGGACTATTTACAGCAAGATTATTCATATTTCTTCAAACTGGAAGGAACCAAGTAAATCAATGGCAGTAGATTCATAAAATGGAGGACTCTATACAGCAACAAAAGTGAGCACAGTGACATTCACGTTATATTTCAGTAAATCAACTTTGTTTTCTTCTTATCCATTTCATCAGTTTTTGACTATGTCTCCTGACATTTTGGGAGTTTCCTTGAGCTAACATAATCTACAGAAATGTTTGATTTTGCATGTGGCAGATCTGACGCTTCACCATAGTTATGCCCACTTCTTAAAATCTAAATGGCGTGTGGCATTTTTTGTTGTTCAGCCCAAAGAACAAAACAAAGTAGAAAAGCGTGGTGCTCTCAACAGGTCAGCCCCGTGCAATCCTGCCTGTCATGCACTATGACCCCTGTTTTGAGAAAAGTCACTGGGAATTCTGGAAAACAAAATGCAACAGAGATCAAGCTAGCAGAAATAATTCAACTCAAAAGGAAAATATCATTGGGTGTGTATTTTGAGAGTCTACGCCTGGGAACATTTGAAAAGAAATCATTTTTCAGCAGGCTGTGACTGGACATAAAAACTGGTGAATGAGTTTTGCAAGTTTAGAGTTTTGTTTTGTTTTGAAACCATGAAGGATTAAGGAGGAATGGGGAAAAGATAGGGTTCCATCCTGAGCCCCTCAGTGTTCCGGTGGAGCACTAAGCATTCTACAGCTGGTTTAGACTTAGGAGATTTCATTCAAAGCCTATGGAAAGTAACCTGATATTATACCCTTTAGCATCAGTCTACAACTGCTCAAACAGCAGTATGTCTTTTCCAGGATGATTTTATGCAACTAGGCACTGCAGGTCTGGCAAAGCCCTGACACCATGCTCCCCCAGTCAGTTCTAACCTGTCAGCCGTGGGATAGCAATAGCAGACGTTTGCTCACCTGCTTTTGATAGCATTTGCTAAGTTTTCCAGGCACAAGAGCCAGACTTAAATGGCAGCATACCAGGATTATAGGTGCATTGGAGACTTTCAGTTGTATTTCCAAGGGAGAATTTGGCTTTCAAACCCAAGCCTCCTTTTGCCTCCCGGCATTAAACCACTGCACTGCCGAGTAAGTATGTCATAGTGTCTTCTGAAGGGGAGGAAACAGACTATTAAGTGAAGATTCATAGAAGTGTCTACTGGGAGACACCCCAAAGACTGTCTGCCTACTCTCATTCTCTGTACTTTGACTGATCCAAGATCCGCCCCACAGTCTGCTGGTCTAAGGTGTCTGTAGCTAATCTGGCTTCACTTAGCATTCTTCTTCTGGAGTAGAGAGTTTAGCTTCAATTTACTGAGTCTGATCCCGATCCCTGTGGATAAGCCTCTTGCCATCTGGACCAAGTTTCCGTAGATCCTGAATGCTTGACCAATATTGCATTTGCAGCCATTGTACCCTGTTAGTCACTGGGTCTTCCATTTTCCCACATGTAAAATGAAGGAATTAGACTAAATAGCTCATACATCTAGATTGATTAACTTTGGCCCAAGCTTGTCTTTGGACACGATGTCCTCCATCCTTTCCCTTGCCAAGACAAATTCTTGCCATCAGTCTGGAACCTGTTGGCTTAGCAACATATCCTAAAGAGCAAAATACCCTAATATTCTGCCTAAGCTTGGCTAAACATTATCATTTCATGAGGATCCAGCAAGTCTTGCACTAGAATCTATCCTGAATATTGACAGAGACAGCTAACATGTTTAAACAACTAACAGCTAAACAACTGTTTAAAATGTTATTTTATAATATTTTTCAGATCAAGAGTTCGGAACTTTAGGTTCATAAGCTCTAGAAGTGGGTGTGCATACATCCTCATTTCTTGTATGAAACAGGGTCCAATGCTTTGATCAGTTTCTTCCATCAAAGACTTGAGAACCTCTGATTTGAGGTGTTCGTTTCTTGCATATTAGAAAAACATCCATTTAGGCAAATTTTGTAAATTTAACCAGTGCACTGTACATTGAGCATATGGATGTATATATTAAGCAAACACCTTCCTACTTGTTTCTTCTGAAACTTCAATATCTGAATTTTAATGCAGGATATCACAAGCAGACATCTCTGTGATTGCATTGATTTCCCATCAGCGTTGGTTCTAACTGCACTCCTTTCCCTTTCTCTGCCTTCCTCACATCTTTCTTCCCGTCCTTCACTGTTTCTTTTGTCTTCTTTCTCGTCTTCCCCCTTTTCCTCCTCTTTCTGCTCCCTCTCCAATTTTCTTCTCTGTATCTCTGTCATCAAACAGTTTTAGGGTGGAAAGGATACCTTCTTCACCATTGTATTCTCAGCCCCAGAAGAGTTCCTGGCATATGGTAGTTACTACATAGATTTATTTAATGAACATATAAATGAAGCATCCAGAACGAATACTATTCTTATTCTTTCAATTGCAAGGCAGTCAGGTTAGATCTAGGGAATTGTGGAAAGTGCTCTTTGAGAAAAGCTCTGGGTAATCTGTGCTTCAGAAAAGTAAGATTTGCTAAAAGTAACCCAAATTCCCAAAATGAGCAAGTCCCTGGGTTTTGAAGTGTGTGTGTTGGTGGCCAGTTTCCAAAATGGCCTCTAATGATACCTGCCTGGTATCCATGCCCTTGTGTAGTCTTCTCATTGTACCAGAGTTGGGCTGTGTGACCTAGAGCATTTGGTAGAAATGATGATATGTCACTTCCAAGATTAAGTTATAATGCAGCTTCTGTCTTGGGATCTCTCTTGTGCTTGCTCTCTCTCTCTCTTTCTCTCTCTCTCTCTCCCTCTCTCTCCCTCTCTCCCTCTCTCCCTCTCTCCCTCTCTCCCTCTCTCCCTCTTTCTTTTTTTTCCCCTTTAATTCTCTCTCTCTCTTTTGGATCACTTCTTGCTCTGGAGAAATCCATGCCATGAGAAGCTCTATAGAGAGACACACATGTTGAGGAACTGAAGTGTCCTCTTAAAAGCCATGTGAATGAGGTAGGATCCTCCAGACCCAGCCAAGCCTTATCTGGTATAGACTGCAACCTCATGAAAGAACCCTGACCCAGAACCATCAAACTAAATCATTGCTAGATTACTGACCTACAAAAAACTGTAAAATTATAAATGTTTATTGCTCTAAGCTGCTAAATTTGGATTAGTCTGTCATGTACCAATAGATAACAAATACAGTTGTTGGGTGACATCTTTGGGTGGTGTTAGAGTTTAATGAGCTGCCATTAGCTAACTAAGGGCATTTACTTTCTGTTTTGCTGATTAATATCCAGGTTGGAGCAGGCACAGATCTGACAGCTAGGTTATGACCTTGAGGAAATAATTTTCCTCTTTGGAATTCCATTTTATCATATGTTAGCAAAGAAATTGACATTCTAGCACTATGTAATTTTTCTGCATGAAATCGAGCAAGTTCTATAAATCCTAATAATGCCAGAGTCAAATTGTTCCTTAAGGAGTACATTTCTTTTCCTTTAATTAACCACAGCTATATTAACTTTCTCACAAACGTAGAATCTATTCACCTTAGTGTAAGATTAAGCTCCTCAAATGCAGGAATGTCTTGTGTACTGCTATAGCTCCTCTTTTAGTATAATAATTGATACATGTGCAATTTAATAATTATATGTTGAAAACCGGAATTTCTGGAGAAGAGGAGCATCTTCTTTAATGGGTATTGTATCCATTGATACTGACTCTTCACTTTTTTTTCCTGCCTTTTGCTGATATTTTTGACAGGAAGAATCATCCTGCTTAGAACAAAAAGTAAAGAATAAAAGATTAGAAAAAAGGGAGAAATCAGAACTGGGTGGATCATCCTTTTGTGAGTTTGATTCTTTAAAAAAATTTTTTTGATCTTTATTTATTTTTGAGAGAGACAGAGACAGCATGTGAGCAGGGGAGGGGCAGAGAGAGAGGGAGACACAGAATCTGAAGCAGCCTCCAGGCTCTGAGCTGCCAGCGCAGAGCCCCATGCAGGGCTCATACTCACTAAGAATGAGATCATGACCTGAGCTGAAGTTGGACACCCATCCTCCTAAGCCACCCAGGCGCCCCAAGTTTGATTCTTTAACGGATTTATTTCTATATCTATAACTGAGTGAGTCTGTGTCTTATATCGGCATCTAGTCTATTTTTAGGTATCTCTCTTTATGATAGAATTAGTATAATTGTAGGAAATTTTTCCTAATCTTCAGTAGATATCTAACATGGATATGTTAATCTGCTACATTTTAGAAAACTTCACTAGAGTGAAACATCCATCCACTACTTACAGGTAAACAAATCAAAATGAGCATAACTAGTAACATCATTTTTTTAAACTTGGAAAGCCTTATCAATAAATGATATTGTTGTCATGGAATGTGTGCAGTGTAAATGCGTTTTCTTCCAGCTATACATTAGACTTTCACAAGGGCAAGGGAAATTGAAACTGTCTTTCTAATGGATCATAAATCTTGGAAATGATTTGAATTCATGGATTAAATGTCAGCTTTGAAAGTATTTGCTGATTTATCTTGGATCTTAAAAGAAATAACATTTCTATGACAAATCAAATTAGTGTATTTTTGTATTCTGCATTGTAGTTTTCCAGAATAATACTCTTCAAAGAAATCATATGGCATGCAGATAATTTTTTTCCTACTAGAGGATTATTATTATTATTATTATTATTATCATTAAGCCTCTCTGCTAATTAGAAAACTCTTGGAGAGGAAGAATAAGAAGGTAATTATTATATTAGAATGTAGAGACTGTGATGAAAAAATAGTGGGTTGCCCCTCACAAGTACCAAATTGAATCAGTTAGTAAGTAGCTAACTTAACTGGATCGGTGTGACTGGGGTAAAATCTGAGTTCCTACAATTTCCTTTATATTCCTCCCCTCTACTTACTACTCCTAAGAAGAAAATTGTGACTGTTTTCCTGACTTGGAATAACTTTGACAGCTTTAACATGTCTCCCCTTGACTACGTTCAAATTAAAAGCATTATGTAAAAACAAGCAGCTTTCCTTTTGGTCCAAAGGATTGCTCTAGGCATTGCCTTGTATCCTTTAACTAGAAATTTTTAACTCTTTCTGAGTTCCTGGCTTCTTTTCCGTTGCTTTACATATTTATACCATCTCTTCCCCGAGTCTCCACAGACAGACAACATTTCCTAATGGGCATCCTGGTTGCTCATCCAACTTTCTTTTTCCTAAGGATCTTCAGATTTCACCCTCCTTGACTCCCCCTTGCAACCTGAGGAAAAATGATACCCTGTCCATCCAGACACCTTTGTCTGAGCCACAGCCCACTGCTCCTCTCTGATGCTTAAATGAGAGGACAGACTGAGCTGTCCAGGTTTGTTCCATGGCTTGATAGCCATGTGCTATTTTAAGGGAAACTTAGGCATGGTACATATTTCCTCCTGTAGTTCAAGTTTTAGTGGCAGTTCAAGTCTTTGTGATTACATATTGTCAGGGTTGTTAGTTTTTATAACATGGTCTTAGGCTCATGAAGTTAGATGCTCTGTAGGGTTTTAAAGAAAAGAGGTGGGTTGCGTCTGAAATTGGTTGTAAAATACCACATTGAGCTATATGATACTTGGCCCTTTGGTCAGACTTTCATGGCAACTAGGGGTATGATAAGCTGCCTATTCTTCAGTAGAATTCTCCAGCTCTCATGCTCCCAGAGGGAGTAGTTTCTGTTACTTTTTAAGTAATACTGTCTTAACTTGTCCAGTGCCTTTTGACTTTCATATATATGATCCCTTGATCTTATATTTCTACCTGCCTGTGCATAGAGGAGCATGATACTGATCTCCATCTTCATCAATCGAGAATGGCTCAGCTAAATCAGGCTTATAATTGATGGCTCTCATCTTTTCAGTGGAAGTGTGGGGAGGAGTGGGTCCTATAAATCACTGTATTATCCTTGATACCTGAGTTCATTTCCTGATGTTTAGAAAATTGTGTGCATTGTCTCATTGGTTCACTTGAAGATTAGACCATCATGACTAAATTTCCTTGTGTACCTACATTGTTACAATATCTGTCATTTGACAATTTATCAACAAGATCATTTGTTAACTAGCATTTATCCTCCATTATGGTACAAACTGATTTTCAAATCAAATTTCCTACATCTAGTTTTTCTTCCCCAGTATCTCTCTACCTCTATCGCTACTGCTTTTATTCATTCAAGACTATTTTTTGAATACCTACTCTATCCCAGGCACTATTCTAGGTTCTGTAACTACAGTAGTGAGCAAAACAGACGAAGCCACCTGCCATGATGGAGCTTACATTTCAGTGGCAGTTGGGACTCCTTGAGCCCATTCAAAGCAAGCCCTGCTCCTGTTTTCTCTTTTCTGTCTTGCCCTATGGGTTTCAATCTCATGAGATTCTCTCTCTTCCTGCAGCCTGGCTCTGCCACAGGCCTGGAGTTAAGTTCAGGATCCTGGATCTGTCACAAGAATGCAGGAGACATATTCCTGGTGTCTCATTTTATGGATTTAAAACACACTTTCTTGATAGAAGCATTATAATAATGTGAAAATGGTAGTGAGGATCTTTAGTATGATTAGTAGTTTTTTTCAGTGACATTATGGGTTAAATTCTTTTGTGTGGGCTGCCCTTGGGCCCTAAGCACTATTACAAATGTACCTCTGGTTTGCAATCAGAAATTTTACAAGCAGGTTGTTGGAACCCAAGGTTGTCAGTTGGAAGTTTCTTATGCAAGAATTCAAGATTCTGAAGATGACCTTGAAGCTCTTTAAGATTCAGAAATGGCCTCTGAATTAACGAAGAGTGACTACCTTTCCTTTAATCTATTTTTAGATTTATTTTTCCATATTCTATTTCTTTGAAGAGTGGCAATCTACTATACAGGGTAGATATAATAACTCAATTGATCTCTCCACTCCCCAATAAAACCTCTATCATTTGGCCAGATGAGATAACAAAAAGTTTACTATACTCAAGAGCCTCCTTTGGTAAAATAGAAACCTATGATTCTAGGTTATCTTTGAAGCCTGGGAAAAGTAACAGAGATGAATTGTTTCATCTCTCTGACCGAACAGCCTCTCAAGAAGAAAACACTTTTTGAAAAATGAGATAAAATGGTGTCCAGTGAGTCATGATTTCAGGTTAGTGCAAGCCCAAAGCACCCAGGAGGGTCTACCTTGCGTGTCTCAATTAGCAGTACCTATTCATGGGACTCCTTTAGTTCCCTGACTGTGGCCCAATTATGTGTTACCTTATCTGTCCCATGGCCTCACGGGGCCACACAGACAGGAAAGGAGGTACAGGAGGTTACGAAGGAGGTACAGCCAGCCTGAGAGAAGCACTCTGAGCATTTTGGACAGCTCCTACCTCCTGAGCTCAAAGCTGCACACCTTTTCCCTCTGACTTCCATTTCCCTCTGTGTTTAGATTATGGGAATGTAGGCAGAGAATATTCTTTAGGGGATTGTGGACTCGATCAGTGAATGCGAGTTGAACTTCAGGAGTCTCTTTGTTTTTGATAAGCTTTTCTTGGCAAAGGCTCTGAAGGAGAAGGAGGGGCTAGAAACCCCTTTTACTTGACTTATCACTTGTTCTGTTTTTCCTTGCAGACTGCAGTCAGGTGTAATCTGAAACAGAATTTCAGATCTTCCATGAGGGTGCCTTGGAGTATTAGGTTTGGGTTGCAGGAGCTATGGTTCTTGTACAGAAGCATTAGATCTGGAGTTGGGTTCTAAGCCATTCCATTACAAAAATTTAGCCATTCCATTACAAAAAAGAAGTAATGCTAATGAAGGTTAAGACTTAAATGTAAATCTGTGGAAACACTGCCAGGGCAGAAATAGAATGCAGGGATGAAGTGTCTCCTCGTGCTCGAACCAGAATGTCCAGGTTCAAATCCTAGCTCTGCAGTTTACTGGATATGTGACCTTGAACAAATTATTTAACCTATTTTTGACAGTTTCCTCAGTTTCTAAAGGGAGGACTGTCACTGTATCTGTTTTGTGGAACTGTTATAAATATTAAATTAGTTAAGAGGTATAAATTTCTTAGCACAATGCATGTATAAGCACTTGAATAAATATTAGCTATTATGCTATTATTATTATGCAGTGGTTTATCACAGCATTGTTTATAATAATGAAAAATTGGGATGACATAAATATCCATTGGTGAGAAACTAATTAAAGAAACCATTATGGTTCAATAAAATCTGAAAGTATGCAGCTAATAAAGATGATGTTTCAGAAGACTCACTAATGACATGGAAAGATATTGCTCAATGGAAAAAACAAGTTACAAATATTGCACACAGGGCAATTCTGTTCGTTAAGCATATTATATGGATATATGAAGAGAAAGAGGACAGAATTTATACACACACACAGGATCACAGATGATTTTTCTCTCTGTCCTTAGCTGTGTGTTCCATCATGAACAAGCATTACATTTGCAATCAGAGAAAAAGCATGTGTTTTGTTGAAGCAACAATGATTTGGTGTCGGTAATTTAATCATTCTGTTTATAAAATGGGAGTAAAAGCGATGCCCATGTCAAAGGATTGTTGTCATTAGGCTTTTAGCACATTACCTCTTCTTCTCCCTGGCCTGCCCTGACCACATGAGAGAATTAACCCAACAATCCAATTTTCTAGTGCATTCTCCTGCCTATTTGCTTCATATCATTTATCCCCCTCTGAAATTAGCTTGTTTATGTATTTGTAGTTTTTCTTCTTTTTATCTTTCATCTCTGGAATGAAAACTATCTGGGGACGTTGCTGGTCTTGTTCACAGCTCAGGTGCCTAGGATATTGCCTGGCAGCCTAGGTATTTAATAAGTAACTGTTGGATGAATAATGAATATCAATACATTTTGCAAAGTGCTCCAGATCGTGTTAAGTGTTGTTATTAGAGGCAAAGATGTAATTTCGCTCGAAATGCCTGAAAAGTAAACTAAATCAGAGCGAGCTTGTCTCTAGTCAATGAGCATGTAGAATATCACGTTAAGAGCTAGCACTTAGATGGGTTTACTAAATGCCTGGCCTCAGTTTTCAGAATTAATTAAAGTAACTAGCTTAACTAGCTATCTCGTTGTCTTGTTTAATTCTCGTAGCAATACCGTGAGGCTCGTTACTTTCTTGTTTTACAAATTATTCTGGGGATTTTGCA
Organism: Panthera uncia; assembly: GCF_023721935.1. Taxonomy (NCBI): domain Eukaryota; kingdom Metazoa; phylum Chordata; class Mammalia; order Carnivora; family Felidae; genus Panthera; species Panthera uncia. Next base: position 134,263,433 of record NC_064810.1, read on the forward strand.
GATGAGGTAAATAAGGCCCAGAGGTTAAATAATTGCTCAAGTTCACACAGCTAATAGGGCACAAAGCTAGAATTGACTCTGTGGAGTCTGGCTCTCCAGTCTGTGCCTGTAACCTCTGCCTTACGGTACTAATGCTAAGGGATCTGCAGTTTACCTGTAAATGGAATTGTGTATACATTTGTGTATGCAGAATACTCAGGTGATTGCCTGAGGTAGAGTTGTTAGTTAGGTAGAGTTGTTCAGTTATATCAAAAGAGAAACAGGAAAATTGCACAAATCCAACATTTGAAAAACTAAAAAATTAATAAAGCAAACATTTCTCTAGCATTTGATACTTAGAAGCAATTTTCACATTCATTATGTCATTTTATGGACCCCCAAAATCTTGAATCTGAAGCTAATCTTGGCAATATTTTATATTCAAAGGTTAATAGCCTAACTATATAAAGGAAACTTAAAAATCAATAGAACCATGATTATATTAATATACTAATATTACTGTATAATTAATGTTACTACATAAAGACTTTAATATTTTAAATAGAAAAGTTAAATGGGCATAAGAATTCAAACAAATATAAATGCAAATGACTCTTAAATATGAGGAAATGCTTACGTTTATTATGTCAAAAAATTAAAGCAAATTAGTACAACACTGCAATGTCATTTTTTTTGTCAAACAAATTGTTAACTAAGCATGATAAAAGGTATAATTCTCCAGGCTGGCAAAGAATAAGGAAATGGTACTCTCGTAAACATGTAGTAGTAAATTAGGATAGACTTTATAGCAACTAATTGGTTTGTTATTTTAAGAATCCTAAAGCATCGATCCTTTGCTTCATTAGTTTTTCTTCTAGGAAATAATCAGAGATGTGGAAAGTATTTCTGCTCATCCTAGTGTTATTTATAACCACAAAAAAAGAGAGCTTTCAACCTACAAAATAATAGAATAATTATATAATTGCATCCATTTTTAAAGAGATTTTCAATCTTCTAGAATAGTGCTTGTGATTAAATGTGGTGTGAAGAAAAATGCAGGTGTCCTAAATACTAAAATCATATTAAAATGCATATGCATGCCTGAAAAAAAGTCTGCTTGGATTTTCAGCAAAGTGACCATCTCAATTTATTCTGAATATGAGATTGGGTATTTTTTTCCTTTATGTTTTTTTCTGTATTTCCTATAATTTTGAACAATCGGGAAAAAAATTAAGCATTCCTAAAAATAAATATACAGCCCCAGAAGACAGTGTAAGAACTTAATGATTTGCCTCATCATAAAGATGGTTTTAAGACTATCACTGTGTCAAACAGTGGAACTTTTGCGGTACAAATTTGAAGACATCAGACCTTGACATGCCCTTTAATTAAAACTTAGTAATTCAGGCCCTAAAAATGGCAGTTAAATTCAAATATTCCACATGCACTCGCAATTTTGTGTAAGTGTTACAGGGGAAATAAATGACCACAAACACCAAAAAAATAGTCCTTCTGGAATCTGCAGAGAATTTTATCTTGCAGTCCTGTTGGATTACCAGATAGTCACTGTATTGAGGGGAAAAATGCTTTCAGACTATTATTAAATCTTTTTTTTCTGCCTCATTGCCTTTCTCTTTAAGGTTCATTGCTTTTATGCTTATAGTTTTAGCTGCTATTGTTACCTCCTTTCTGCCAAAAATGAATGTCCCATTTACACATGATTTTATCCTATGGCCTGTGCAGGCCACACATTCTTCTTAACTGCAGCTCACATGAGCAAGCACATGAGCAGATGGCCCATATACCTGCGCGGGTTCAGCCCATCACCTCTGTCTTTCTGGCCTCCAAGGAAGGGCTACCCCGTTCTGCTTCCAAGGTACTGGGTTTTCATTTTCTGTTCTTCCTTTTTAAATCATTTGTGTTTATCCCTTGTCGCACTAGTTGTTACTGTGTTAAAAATGATTTGGTGGTCAGGGTAGAGAGAATAAGATCTCAGTTTTGTCCATTTTCCCATCTGGTAGGAGAGGTCAGGTTATATTGTGGTAACAAACACCCCCCAAAGCTCAGTGGCTTAAAACAACAAAGCTTTATTCTCACTTATGTCTCATGTCTCTTGCAGATTAGCAAAGGCTTCTGCTTATACCAGCTTTAAGCCCAGATCCAGGTTGATGGAGCAACCTCTTTCTGGGGTACTGTTGCTTGCTCTGGCAGAAGGAAAATAAAGTCCTGGAGTATCTCACACAGAAATTAAGTGCTCTGGCCTTGAAGTGACGCTCACCCCCCGCTTCTGCTCACATCTTATTGAGCAGAACTAGTCGTATGACTCCAACCTACCACTGGGGAGTGGGTCAGGAATAACCCAGCAAATAAATACATGGGTATAATTAGGAAACAAAACCAATTCACTTCTCCTAAAAGAAATATTATTTACTTTTGGTGGTTCTTGAGAGTCAGTTGTCCTATTTAAATAAGCCTATGTCTATCCATTTAACTGAATCAACATTTTTGATTATTTGCTAGGTGTCAGATACCGTGCCAGGTATGGGAGACACACAAACGAACATACTGGGGGGTCTCAGCTTCAATGAACAAACGGTCTAGTGGGGGAGAGAGACATAAAACTACGTACTTGCAAACATACATGTCAAATGTGATGAAAGAGGTAAGAGCCAGCTTTTGGAGTAGCAGAAAGTGCAGTTGGAACCCACATGCACCCCATTCATTCAGGCATTATTATCAATCAAAAGATGGGTACATCAGAGAGGGCAGAGCACCTTCCCCGACTACATTCACTTCACTACCACCACCCTACGAATATTGTGCGCGCATCAACATGTCACTTGCAAATCAGCTGATGTCCCTTTGCAAAGTGGCAAAGTTTGACTCAGACCCAGATTTCATGTCTAGTGGAAACCCCAACGACAGCAATTTTTCAGGAAGCCTGGGTTCTCCTAGTCACCTTTCTGTGGGTTTCTCTTTTCCACACTGTTCCATGTTGTATCACTCCCAAATGTGATCTGGAGACCATTTGATTTCCAAAAGAAGCAACACATAGCGAATCTTGTTTGCATAATAGGCTTCACAGAAGGTTTGGTGGGAAGAATTGGGGGAGAAGGAAGGCGATTGTATATTGCAACAACATAAGGAACTTCAAATAGAATGCTAAACCATTCTGAAAATGCCCAGGAGCCAACACATCAGAGAGTAGTTTTTCACCCCACTTGGTCTCTGCTTCTCCCCGTCTTGGGTTCTTTTTTCTCCTTTTTCTTCTACTTAATTCTTTGTACCAATTATGATAGGCTAGATTGTGCTTTGGTAACAAGCAAGCCCCAAATCTCTTTGGCCCGAAACAATGAAGTTATTTCTTGCTCAGGCTACAAATCTATTGCAGATTATTGGGCACTCTGGTTCCAATCTCCTCACTATATCTCAGGAGCAAACCAAATTTTTCTACTTATACAGTATAATTTAGTGCTCATCTTTTGATGCCTGGGGTCTAGTAAACCATTATCCCCAAAGATTTACTTGATCCTGACTGTACTCTCATAGTATTTTTGCAAACAAGGATAGTTCTATGTCTGAGAGAACCTGTGCTTAGATAATGCATAATTTTCCTTATAGCAAATATAATTCTATAATATATACATATTTGTCAATAGGACTAATACAGTTCCCTCCTCTGGAAGTCTGAGAGGGGGACTTAAACTCTCCTAGCAAATTCAGCAGGTTAGGTCATGAAATACACAGAAAGATCCATCCAAGTATATGTCTTCTCAAGTACAAGGCCTTTTCTCTTGCAATGCCCTTTAACTTGATTGTTAACAAACCTTATTTTGGTAGTAATTTCACAATTTCACAATGATATGTCATATCATCACTTTGTACCCCTTAAACTTATACAATGTTATTTGTCAATTGTATCTCAATAAAGCTGGGAAAAACCTTGACCGTTCTTATAGTTGGCTATTTTTTATAAGTGAGTTCAGCCTCAACTCAAACTTTCCTTGTACAGAGGAGTTTCTTGTGGCTACTCTATCTAAACAAAACAAAAACAAAACTCTCTTCCCTATATGTCTAGTATTCTTATATTATTGTTACTAAGGCTCTTATTTCTTTTTTTACATTCTTTTTCAAATTCCGGTTAGTTAACATCCAGTGTAATTTTAGTTTTAGGTGTACAATATAGTGATTCATCACTTCCATAAAACACCCAGTGCTCATCACAACATGCACACTCCTTAATTCCTATAATCTATTTAACTCATCTGCCCACCCTCTTCCCTTTTGGTAATTATCAGTTTGTTCTTCACACTTCAGAGTCTATTTCTTGGTTTGCCTCTCTCTCTCTCTTTTTTTCCCTTTACTCATTTTTCTTTGATTTGCTTGTTTGTTTCTTAAATTCCACATATGAATGAAATCATATGGTATTTGTTTTTCTCTGGCTGACTTATTTAGCTTAGCATAATACACCTTAGCTCTATGCATGTCATTGCAAATGGCAAGATTTCATTCTTTTTATGGCTGAGTAATATTCCATTGTATATATACATATATACGTATGAACATACGTATATATATATATACACATGTACACACACACACACACACACACACACACGGTACCACATACCACAGCTTTATCCATTCATCGGTCATTGTGCACTTGGGCTGTTTCCCTAATTTGGCTTTTGTTGATAATGCTGCTATAAACATTGGGGTGCATGTATCCCTTTGAATTTATTTCTATCTGAAATTACCTTGCTTATTTATGTTTCACATATTTGCTATTTGTATCCCCTACTAAAATAAACTCCACGAAGGTATGAATCTTGTTGTTTTAACATATTTCTGTGTTCTTAGCTCTTTAAACCGTCATTGGCACATAGTAGGCATGTGATATGATTTGTTGCATAAATGAATGAGTTTGTAGGCTCCTGTTAGCAGCCCTCCGACCAAATGCATGTATCATGACCTTATTGTTTTTATTGTTTTAAAATGTAGGTTTCCCTGAATTTGAGTATCTGTGTGAATTTACAGGAAGCATAAGATGCTCAGAAGACAGTGTATAGCCTAAGGGGGCTAAGGTACTCCATTCACTTCACAAAACCAAACCTCAAAAGTAAAGAAATCAAGGTAAAAATCTTTAAAAGATTTCTATACAATTCTATCCTTAAGACAAGTCCCCTCATCATGCCTTCTAGCTAGATTGTCTTCACTAGACTATCCCTTCCTCCTTCCATCCATCCCTCTCTTCCTTCCCTCCTACCTTCTATTCTTTCTTTGTTGTCTTAATTTATTTCTCTCTGGGTATCTTCTTGTCTTTCTTCCTCCTTCCATCCTTTTCTCTTTCTCCCTTCTTTATCTACTCATCTATCATCTGTCTCTTGTGAAACAGTATTTTTTTTAATCTAGGAAGAAATAATGGCTCCTTATTGTCATTACCAGAAAACTGATTCAAGGGAAGAAGCTCTGTGTAGAAGACAGCCTGTAGGACCGGCACCTAGGAATTCTTGACTTGGAGCGAATGACTCTCTGGGCCGCAATTTCCTCCTCTACAAAAGGAAGAAAGGCCTTCAAGGCCTTCTATCTCTATGAATCTATAAGTCTGTGAACATTTTAACAATGAAATGATTAATTTTTAGATTTCTGACTTTAGTATCTTAAAATACTACACCTACAGGTAGCTCCAGTAGAATATTGTTTTGTGTTTTCTTTACAAAATATGGAGAAGATGACACAATGATACACCAATGTGGAGTCTGCAAGCATCAGTCTTTGTACAATGTGGTCACCCTTCGTATCTTTGTATTTAGGAAAAGAAAGTTACAGACGCTGGCCTTAGCCCCACTGTCGGCAGATTTTGAGCTTGCAAGCTTTTCAGTGAGATGGTGTGAGAAAGAGTCATTGGTGGCTTATAATAAGCAGAATGCTGTTTTTTGAAAAACACATTAGGCTTTCCTTGGTTATGTGAAATAGCCTTAGCAATGGAGATGATTTTGGTCACGGGGGAAAAAAATACAGCGAAATCGCCAGTGAGAACCGTTTCACAGCAAACAATGGCAAATATCAGTGGCTGCCATTTCACAACTAAAACATTTTTCCTAAATCCCGGCATCAGTCAGATATGCCTTCACGTGCATGAAAGAAGGAGCAGGACAAATAGAGAGATGGAACAACAAGCAGGTCCACAGAAGCATTAGTGCACAAACAAATTCCTGGCAGTTCTATAAGAAAGATGGGCTTTGGGGCGCCTGGGTGGCGCAGTCGGTTAAGCGTCCGACTTCAGCCAGGTCACGATCTCGCGGTCTGTGAGTTCGAGCCCCGCGTCGGGCTCTGGGCTGATGGCTCGGAGCCTGGAGCTTGTTTCCGATTCTGTGTCTCCCTCTCTCTCTGCCCCTCCCCCGTTCATGCTCTGTCTCTCTCTGTCCCAAAAATAAATAAAAAACGTTGAAAAAAAAAAAATTTAAAAAAGAAAGATGGGCTTTTTTCCCAGAATGAACAAGTAAAGCAAATTCATTGTTATCAGAGTGTTTTGCAAAGCAAAACTCTCTTTCAGCCTTTAAAATTTTTTTTTTAGTTTTTAAAAGTTTATGGATTTATTTTGGGAGAGAGAATGAGGGCGTGCACATACACAGGAGTGGAGAGAGAATGAGGGCGTGCACATACACAGGAGTGAGAACACGCTGGGGAGGGGCAGGGAGAGGAGGAGAGAGAGAATCCCAAGCAGGTTCTGTGCTGTTAGCGCAGAGCCTGATGTGGGGTTTGAGCTCACAAACTGAGGTCATGACCTGAACTGAAATTGAGTCAGATGCTCAACCGACTGATCCACTCAGGCACCCCTTGTTTGGTAATTTTAAAACTTAGCTGCAAATTCTTTCACATGCCTTTCATTGAGAGGTAGTGGCTGGACAGGCCTGAACTGCCTTAACTAACAGAGTAACCTGGAAGTAAAGTCATGTTGTTTGTAAGGCTAGATTATAACAAGCCTTGCACCTTCCCCTTGTTTGTTGGAACACTAGCTCTGGGAACTTTGAGCCACTACGTAAGAAACGCAAGTACCCAAGGCCCTCATATTGCTAAAGAACCCCAAGCTACATGGAAAGCCTATAGTCAGTCTAACACCATTGTTGGCTGAATCCTGCCTTTAGTACATCCCTGCTCAGGCATCAGATGTGTGAGTAAAGAAGCCTACCTATTATTTTAGCTCCCAGTCATTCTAGTCATCCACAGCCAGTGAACTTTTCCCAGTGGAGGCATCAGATGATGTGGAACAGAGAAAAGTCATCCCTGCTGTGCCCTAACCTAAATTCTTGTCCCGCAGAATTCATGAGCATAATAAACTGATTGCTGCTTTATGCCACTAAGTTCGGGTTGGTTCTTGATGCATCCAAATTTACTGTAATTTTTCTGATGATATGTACTTCTTCATTCTTTCATTATAGCATATACTTCTAAAATTCTCAGACTGGCAAGCAAATTAATCACATAATAGGATATGAAATTGCAGAGTGATGCTAATTAGGCAATCCAAGCCATCTCCAAGTCTACTTTCCATCTATATTTATTAAAATATATATCCCTAATATATCCAGGGTATAAAAAATTGCATTAAAAACTTTAGTGTCTCTTTGAATGTTTACACTAGGAATTTGGAAGAGCATGTTGGTTACATGGATAAGTGGACGATTGAAAAGAATGTTCAAATTCAGTTGCACGTATTTGTGAAATGGTATAAAAATATAAGATAACTGCTTGGGCTCATCATCGGTTCCATCCTCACACTTATACTTATATTGACTTTTGTGATAATCACATCCATTATTTTACCAACTTAGCCTTCAAGATAGAATAATGAATGGATCATTGACTGAACTGGTCAATAGGCTATTATAATTTCCCTTAATACAGCAATATTGAAGAATCTCAGTTTGTTTGAAAGTTTACAGTTGCTGAATAACCATAAAAATGGATATGTATAATAATGAGGATACTGAAGATATCTAAAAAATTGGAAGGAAAAGACAGCAAAAAGTCATGAAACAAGACAACTATTTTCGAGGTTATTTCAGAATTTGGCTAACTTTGCAATGCATATATTTCAGTTGTGATTTAGATTTTTAATTCAGCCAACCTTTATATCATGTTAACTGTATGCCATAGATAGATTATATGTTTTCTCTCGTATTATTTAACCTCTCCAGACTTGGATACTTCTTTCTTTTCTTTTTATTTTTTAAGAGAGAGAGAGAGAGAGAGAGAGAGAAAGAGAGAGAGAGCAAGCATGAGTGGGGGAAAGAGGCAGAGGGAGAGAGAGAATCTTCAGCAGGCGCCACACTCAGAGCCTGACGTGGGGACCCATCTCATGACTCTGGAATCATGACCTGAGCAGAAACCAAGAGTCAGATGCTCAACTGACTGAGCCACCCAGGTGCCCCAGACTTGGATACTTCTAATCTCCTTTATCAGAAATCACTTGTATTGAGAAGTTATTGAGTGAGTGAGTGAGTGAGTGAGTGAGTGAAAGAGTGAGCGAGCGAGTGAGCAGGGATGGGGCAGAGAGAGAGAGGGAAAGAGAGAATCCCAAGCAGGCTCCATGCTGTCAGTGCAGAGGCCGATGCAGAACTTGAACTCATGAACCATGAGAAACCAAGAGCCAAAACCAAGAGTCAGAGGCTTAACCAACAGAGCCACCCAGGCATCCCAGAGCAGAATCTTCTTACAGAATGTTATTTCACAAAGAATTGGGTGACCCAAGTTATTTGTAAAGGAAATTAATGCCTTTTATCTAGAAAGTGATTCTTAAAACTTGTCATTGACTGGGTATTATCAACAGAGTCAAGCAAGCTAGTACCTCATACCTAGAATAAATTGGAAAGAAAAGAAACTGTGGGAGTATGATATAGTTAATTTGCACTTTTAAAAAGTGCCACTTTTGGGTTCTTGGCATTTTTCTTAGAACTTAGGGCCTTTGAACACCTTTAAAATTGTTTAGGGTAGAGGGCCATCCCTCTACCTCTCTGGGAGAACACCTTTGGTTTTCTCTCTTCTCATCGGAAGTTCTTCTTGGCTGATGTTCCCTGGCCTATGAGGCTAAGTGTGTTAGGGGTGAAGTAACTCAGCATCGGTGGGCAGAACATCCAGGAGACAGAGCATGTGGGCTGGGCTGGAATGGTTTAAACAAGTGTGATTTGGGCTGTGTATGAAGAATTGAGCCAAGGTGGGTGTCAGAGCAAGATACATGTCTCAAGATACATATTTACACAAAGGAGGCAATATTGGATTCCAGAAGCAGAAATAGTAAGGGCAATCTTAAGAAATGAAGTGAGTGCATGGATAGTTGAAATGAAACATCTCTGGATGACACAAAACAGGGCACTGGTGGTTTCCTTTATTTAGGTGCATGGCAGAATGTCTTTGCCATTTTGTTGTGGTCTTCCAAGTTGAGAAATCAGCCAGCATCTTTAGTTGTTGGAAACAAAGCTGTACTGAGGCAGATCACACTTAAATGCCCATACAATCCAACATCCCCGTTTCCTCCTATCATAGATCGTGGTGATGAAGGAAGAAGCCCTTCCAGCTGATGCCTGGAACAGAGCAGCTACTCAAAGTATATTCACTAAATAAACACAAATAATTTAATGTTAGATAATCCATGTGAGCATGATTTAATCAGGTTTCCTATCCGTTATTGTTACAAAAGAATAGAATCATATAAATGTAAAATACAAATACGCATAAAAAAAAAAGTCAATCTAAATGTTTATCTTGTGCATTATTCCAGTCCAGGAATACTTAATTTCAGGCTGTTTTCATGTCTACTATATTTTGGGGATGGTCAAATTATATATATACATATATTTTTTCTGAAATGGAAATTTATTGTAGCATTAATCCCACAAAGAATGATGGGAAAGGTTAATAGTCCTTGAAAACTAGTCCTTGCCTTATTTTTACCTCCTTCATGGTAGTCCCCTTGTCTATTGCAAACAAAATGAAGGTTTCTTCTGAATATTTCTGTCTCATACTATGTGTAAGAATTTTTCTGCTCTAAGTGGACTATGTTTTGTCCTTTGCAGGGCAGACAGTGGAGACCTTCAAAGGGGCAGAAACTGCCCTGTGGTCCCTGGGGTGTAGATATAGTCCACTCTGATTCTGCTAGCTCTCCTTCTGCTAGTCTTACAGCAAACTCTGACCTCTCCTATCTTTGAGTTGAACTTTTGAGGCATGCAACACCTTCCAAGGAGAGTGAAGATCTTCCTTTCCCAAGACCAAAGGGGCTTAGTCTCAGATCATGGAATTTACAGTGTCAGGAAACCCTACCTTTCAATTACTTCTGAATCATCTCTTTCTTTCTATCTTATCCACAAACATAGGCTTCAAGCAATTTATTTAAAATGTCACTACTCAGAGAGGAAAAGACTTATTTCAGGAAGGTAGATGTTAGTTTTGCCACTGATTGTTGAATAAGTCTTGGGAAAGCACTGCTGTTTTAAGATTAGTAAGGGGAGGGTGGAAGAGAACCAGGGAATTTTAAAAGGCCTGTATGTTATTGCCTATTTTTGCAAAGTCTGGCCAAAGCGCTGGGGAGTCATATTACAGAACTTTAAATCTTGCAGAATTAATACATTATCCACCCTCTAATAACTAAGGATCCAGGCTGCAAATACTGTAACAAAGTTTAGCTGGCTATTGTAGTATGTTTGTAATTTTTTTTAACATTTATTTATTTTTGAGAGACAGAAAGACAGAGCACGAGTGGGAGAGGGAGAGAGAGAGAGACAGACAGACAGACAGACAGACAAACAGAATATGAAGCAGGCTCCAGGCTCTGAGCTGTCAACACAGAGCCTGATGTTGGGCTCAAACTCATGAGCTGTGAGATCATGACCTGGGCCGAAGTCAGACACTTAACCGACTGAGCTACCCAGGCACCCCCATACTGTAGTATGTTTTAAACTGTGATATAACATTCATATTAGGAAAAATGGACAAGCACTGGAATTTACAAGACTGTATGAGTATAGTACAATAATTCATCCTATGGGAAAGATTATTAACTTATAAGTCCAAGTTCTCCCCAGTGGAAGGGATAATTTGAAAGTTAAATAAAAGTATAACTTGCCAATCTTCCTAGGCTTTTGACCTTTCCAACTGCCATATGCCTATGTGAATACCACCAATAAATCCTTTAATTCCTCAATTTTGTCCATGTGAGAAGAACAGAATCTAACCATATGGCCATGCTTTCTCTTACAGTGATCTCTATCTTATCACACATGAAATAATTGGTTTTTTCTTTGGTAATAAGAAAAGAGTATTGTACCAACATATTATTAAACATATATGGATAACGACTTCTGATAGGGTCTAGAGAATAGATTTATGGATTTATGTGAACCAGTTTGAAAAAGGTTTATCACTTAATTGCTGTTTTAAATATAGTATTTTTTTATCACACCCCTTTCCTACATTCTGATGATGTATATTGATCCTCTCTGCTAACATGAACACACATACACTCACACACAAACCATATGCACACAATTTTGCCTATAATATCAAAGGTATGGTCTCTGATACACAATAACCCATAGGTCTTTGGCAGTCCATGAACTCTAGATTGAGAATCACTGCTTTATGATATCTTGATCCTCATATAGATTTTCTGATTAAAGATGAATTACAGTATTCCTTAGTTTTTAGAACTCATTATTGTGTTTATACTTAGTAATGTCATCAGAAGAGAAGGTAGACATCCGTTCATTTGGTATCAACATCTTTCTATTTACTAATGTATTGAAAACATTGAAAACCCAAGCAAAACCTTTATGGGTATGATTATTTTAAGAGAAACAGATTAAACACAGCTGATATTTAATATGCAGATTGACATTGGTGCTATCATTCAGTCTGCCTATTATGGGAATGGTTGTGTACAGGCTTGCTCTTCTCCAAACTTCTTTCTTCCTCCTGGCACAAAGCTGAGTATATTGCAGAGATTCTCGTAGTTGGGTGTGGCTATTTGACTGAGTTCTGGTCAGCAGATTATGGAAGTGAGTGATGCACATCATTCTTGACCTGTCTCATAACGGTCCTATGCATGGTCTTCATGACTTGGTGGGGATGAACACAGAGACCTCGAGAGGCACATGCTGGAGATCACAAAGGCATAAAATGGAAGGGACCTGGTCCCTAAATCACTTCTTGGAGGAAAGCTGATGCTGAACAACCATTTTGGGCTTTTCTGTTAAGCTGCGTAAGCTTTGAGGTTTCTCTGTAACAGCAGCTAAAAGGGTCTGAACTACTACACACTATTCAGTGAATAATTCAGAGTAGAAAACTATAGGGGCATTGCCAAGAGTGTTCTCATTCAGTTAATTTTCAGTGTTTTGTGCCCTGTGCTGTTTCCTTGTGACTAGTTACATGGAATAATATCTGATATTCTCTAATTTCAACTTGAACTAACCCTCAGTGATGGACAAATGGCTTAAAAGCCATTTTGTCCTCTAGACAAAATATGGTGTGAAGAGTGTTCTAATCATGCAAGTGGATATGGAAATCCCCAAGAAGTACAGAGACTACTTCTCTGAGCTGAATGAAGTCTTCAGCAGTCACATAGATGGTAAAAACAATAATCTGATAACATGTTACCAAAACTCAACCAATCAGAAAGGCTATTTGAATTACAGATACACACCCATCATTAATAATAATAAGCTTTTTCCAGGGACACCTGGGTGGCTCAGTCGGTTGAGTGTCCGACCTCGGCTCAGGTCATGATCTCACGGTCCATGAGTTCGAGCCCCGTGTTGGGCTCTGTGCTGACGGCTGGGAGCCTGGAGCCTGCTTCAGATTTTGTGTCTCCCTCTCTCTGACCCTCCCCTGTTCGTGCTCTGTGTCTCGCTGTCTCAAAAATAAATAAACATTAAATAAAATAATAATAAGCTTTTTCCCATATTGTACCTTGGGGTGTTAGGTAGTAACAGCAGCATGTATATAAAATATGGGAAGGGCATGTTCAATTCAAAACTTTGATAAAGGTACCAAATCAAAGTCCTTTGGAGAGCACTGGTCTAGAAACTCAGGATCCTATATGCCACTCATTCAGAAGGGTATGAATTTACCACAACCATTTGGATGGTATAGTTCCAGACACAACTTTGGGATTAGCCTGATCTAAAGTTAGTATTCACAAGGCTAAGGCTATCCTACTGGTGATCCCCCCTGCCCCTAAACCAAAGTGTTATGATCTAGTTATAAAAAAAAGAAACAATAGGAAAAATGTTTCCCCTTTTCATGTATATATCCTAGGTTGGCTTTTATAGTGATTTATTCATTTGAATATAGTGAGCCTTTGGACCAGCTGGAGTTTGGGGCTGCAATAGCCTGAAATTTCAGTTTCAAAATTAGAGATAATACTTTTCTATTTAATTATTGAGATTTATGCCAAATGATCTTGAATTAATTGGCAAGCCTGTTATAGAAAAGAAGTGATGGAGGGCAGAACTTATTTTAAGTTTCAGATTTCCCAAATTTAATGACATCAGCATAGGTTTTCAGATGGCTTACCTAATGTCTATTTACTCTTGTTTCTACAGAAACCACAATGAACATGTGTTTAGGAAATCAGGCATTCTTTGTAGTGAGAGGAAAAGTAGCTTGATTTTTTAAGACGTTAACCTATTTTTTTCCATTGTAAAAATAGTGTATTTACATTAAACAAAAAGCTTTAGAAATGGAGAAAAATATAAAGAAAAAACACAGTTTATAATCCAGAGAGAGCTTCTTATACTGTATATTAGGTGCACATTTTGTATACAGAATTGTATCCCATTCTTTCACATTAATATTATAAAAATATCATTTGTTCTAAAGTATGCTATTCCATGTTGTGTGTGTGTGTGTTTTGTAAACTTAGTTGATAAAGCAACAGTAGGGTTTGATGCTATTCCGTGTTTTAAAAGGTGTGATTATTATTATTAACGGATAGCTAATATTATGAAGTCTCATAATTCTTTTAAATATTTCCTTATTGTATGTTTAAATCAATTCCAGTTGTTTTCCTGTTGTAAATAATGCAATGATGAACATTGTTGCACATTAATCTTTAATTGAATTTCTGTAGTTCCTTGATAAATTCCTAGAAGTAGAATTATATTGAGTCAAATTATATGAACATTTAAAAGGTTCTAATAATTTTACTATAATGCCACCAATATTGAATATTATTATTTTTTAAAGGATATATTACTTTTGTTATTTGCATTTCTTTGCCAACCGGTTAAGTTGAAATCCTTTCATACATTTACTAGCTTTGTATTTCCTCTCTTGGCATATCAGTTGTACTTCTTTTGTTTTTGTTTTTACTTTTTTTATATCTACAACAAATCCATGTCCATATTCAAATAACACTATGCCACCGACAGGACACCAGCACCAGCTGGGCAGTTAAACTCGAGTCCCAAAGCCCAGACATCAGAGGCACCAGAGATTCGAGAGGCTTCTCTGGAGTTTCCATCATCAACCCCTCAATGGCAGGTCTGTGTCCCTTCCATTAATAACAAAATAATCCCAATTCCTTCCTCTTGTCTATTGTGTCATTGCTGTCATTCATTTCACTAATGTATAAGCAGACATAAGCATCCATAACTATACATAAAATATATTCATAAGCATACAACATTAAGCTGTTGCTATTATTCTTTTAGACAAACTTATCAGATCAATTAAGAATAAGAAAAATAAAAGTTTTATTTTATGGTCACTTACTCTTTCTTCAGTGTTTTTCCTTTCTTTATGTAGATCTGAGTTTCTGGCCTTTATTATTTTCTTCTTTCTAGAGAATGTTTTTTAACATTTCTTGTAAGGCAGGTGTATTGGTGACATATTTTTGTTTTGAGAAAGTCTTTATTTCTCCCTCACTTTAGGAGGATAATTTCACAGGGTACAGAATGCTAAGTTGGTATTTTTTTTCTGTCAACACTTTATATTTCCCTCTACTCTCTTCTTGCTTGCACTGTTTGAGAAGTTGGATGTGGTTCTTATCTTTGTTCCTCTATATGTAAGATATTTTTTTTTCTTCTGGATTTTTTTCAGGATTTTTTTTCTTTATTTCTAATTTTCTGTGGTTTGAAGATGATATACACAGGTGTAGTTATTTTTTGTTTGTCTGTTTTATTTTATTTTATCTTATTTTGTTTTATTTTATTTTATTTTTGTATTTATCCTGCTTAGTGTCTTCTGAGTTTCTTGGATATTTGGTGTGGCTTCTAAAATTAATGTTGGGGAAGTTCAGTCACTATTGTTTCAAATATATCTTCTGTTTCTGTCTCTCTTCTCTTTATGGTATTCCCATTATTTATATGTTGTATATTTTGTAATTGTTCCACAGTCCTTGTATATTTTGTTCTGTATTTTTCAGTCTTTGTTTGCTTTTGGTGTTTGAGGATTCTGTTGATCTATCCTCTAGCTAAGGGACTGTTTTCAGCTGTGTCTAATCTACTAATTAGCCCATCAAAGGCATTCTTCACTTCTGTTAACATTTTTTTTTAAAGTTCATTTATTTATTTTGAGAGAGAGAACAGGGGAGGGGAAGAGAGAGGGAGGGAGAGAGGGAGGGAAGGAGAGAGAGAGAGAGAGAGAGAGAGAGAGAGAGAGAGAGAGAAATACCAAGCAGGCTTCACACTGTCAGCACAGAGCCCCTTGTAGGGCTTGAACTCACCAACCGTGAGATCATGACCTGAGCTGAAGTCAAGAATTGGAGCCACCCAGGCTCTCCTGGTACGTGTTTTTTTTAATCTCTAGGTTTGTTTTTTCCCTTAGGATCTCCATCTCTATGCTCACATTACCCATTTGTTGTTGCTTGTTATCTACTTTATCCATTACAGCCCTTAGCATATTAATCATAGTTGTCGGAAATTCCTGGGATGGTAATTCCAGCATCCCCAGCATGTCTGGTTCTGATGCTTGCACTGTCTCTTCCACGTGTGTTTTTTTGCCGTTTTGATATGTCTTGTAATTTTTTCTTGATAGCCAGACATTACATACTGGGTAAACGGAACCACTGTAGACAGTCGTTTAGGAAAGTAGTGGTGAGGTGTAGGGGGGGGGAAGGGAAGTGTTCCATAATCTAATGATTAGGTTTCAGTCTTTAGTGGGATTGTCCCTCTGGCCTGTGAATTTCAAAAATGTTTCACAGGGGTTTTTTTGTTTTTGTTTTTCCTTCCCCCTTAGATGTATCAAATAGCCAGAGGAGGCTGGCCCCTTTCCGGGGGTCAATTAGCCCCTGATGATACCCCAGCAGGTGAGGCCCTGGTTAACTAGTTTCCGGTGAGGGCGGTCCTTGTTAAGAACAATAGGCTCTAGCGGTTATAAAAATGGCTCTTTCCCGTTCCCCCTGCCAGAAGCTGAGGAAGCCCTTCTGTTTAAGGGTGGGGGAGTCTAGCTGAGTTTCTGGAGGTAGATCCCAGAATCTTGTGAGGGCCCTTCTATGCCTAGGTCCCTTTGGAGGTTTTAGCTCTCAGCGTCGTCCACACTGCATTTCCAGCAACTCATCGGCTGCAGCTCAGGGTTCCTGCCCGGGCACTGGTTTCGGACATGCTTTCTGCTCTGCGGCCTCTGCTTCGGTAGGTAAGTCCTGACTGTAGTTGTTTGTGTCTCTCCAGTCTCGGAGACGGAGGTTTGCCCTGTGTCCTCTCCTTTCTTTGGACTAAAGGAGAGTTGTTGATGTTTTTTCAGTTCAGCATTTTATTTGTTGTCAAAACTGTGCGGCAACTTCTAAGTTTGTCATGTGGGGAACTGGAAGCCCTCTTTTTTCTTTTAAATCTTTTCCCCTTTCTATTTTAAATTTCAGGGTTAAAACTTGCTTGAACAGAACAAGGAGAGCCTATATTCCTTCTCTCATATCCCCAACATACTGACATTTATTCTGTTTTGTATGATTGTCTTTCAGAAATGTCTAAAAAAAGAACTAATTGGGGGCGCCTGGGTGGCTCAGTCGGTTAAGCATCCGACTTCAGCTCAGGCCATGATCTCACAGTTTAGGAGTTGGAACGGTTTACAGGTTGGAGCCCCACCTCAGGCTGTGTGCTGACAGCTCAGAGCCTGGAGCCTAATTCAGATTCTGTGTCTTCCTCTCTCTCTCTGTCCCTTGCCCACTCATGCCCTGTCTGTCAAAAATAAACATTAAAAACAAAACAAAAAACTCCAGAATTTTGCTGAAATAGGATTGGCTTCCAGAGGACAGGTCAAATTCACCTGCTTCATCTGACTTGTGTTCCTATTTCCATTTGCTCTTCTGCAGTGACTTTTCCAGTTGGCCAGTGCCCTTTTGATAGCTGATAAGCCCCTCCAGCAGTCTCGTATGTGTTCTATTTTACATTCTATATTTTGATTATGTTATCAGTTGGGTCATAGATGCAAATACTTTTCCTTCCCCAACTAGTTGAGTAGTGACATTGATGACATAAATCTGGACTGTGGTGATGGGGAGAAGAGGTGGTGAAAATAACTTTTACATGGAACAATCTGGGTAGTTAGATTTGAAACCTGAAAACTTCCTTATAGTTCTGTTTTCTTCCCTCTAGCTCATTGAAAAATGCCTGAGTTATGGTCATGTTTTCCATATGTGCTATAAAAAATTTAACACTGGTATGAGGAGAACATACATGGTTTTGAGTAAATATCACTAAATGCCAGAACTTTGGAGGCTCAGACCCAGGTGGTAGTCTAACTAATCTTGATTGCCTGGAACATTCCAAGTCTATTAGGCCACCCACAGTGGGGTAACATCTGAGGAAATACTTCTAACTTGGGAGAAAAACCACGTTTTCAGAGTTGTTTACTCTGTCGTCTTACAGTGTCAGTGTTTATTAAAGGACAAGTGTTGCTATGGTGATGGGAGAGAAATAACAGGAGGGAATTGGGGAAAATGTTGGGACTTGAAGGATTTACTGCTTATACAGTGGAAGTTGACTTTTGAGCTACATTTGAGCTCTCTTGTTACCTTTCCCCTTATTTATACATCACAAAACAATTAAAAATATTTTACGTCCATTGCTGTTTCCATGACTTTATTGCATGACTCTTGAAAGGCTTCAGCTACCGGAAGAAGCGGGGGCGGGGAAGGAAGGGGGTGGTGTGGAGCCTGCCTCGCTCTCCTAGTTCGTGGATTTCAGGTTTCCTGAATTAGACCGTCAGGACTTTTGGTTTTTTTAAATTAAGAATTAAAAAGCAGATTGCTTTATCACTTCTGTTACCTGCTTTCAGATTAATTTCTGTTTTCCATCTGCTTTTATTAATGATACCGGCAATTCCCCGTCTCTAGATGTCGGGTGATAGAAAAAATAAACCCTGTTTAAGCTCGTTTTGTCAAGTGTTTTCTTGATCACACCCAAATGCTGTCATTAGTTGATACACCTGGAGTTGAATGAAGTCTCCTTTTATTTCATTAACTTTCTATCTGGTTATCACTGATTTCAGCCTTCAATGCACAGGTGTCAGCCTTTTAGTGAAAACTCAGCTTTGGGATATTGCTTGACAGTAAATCTTAGTTTTAATTTTTTCAAGGTTGGTTTATTGTCCCTTAATAGCTATTTTATCATGAATTTATAAAACCTGTATTAGGAAGTATTAGCTAGATATCACTTAATATCCCAGGATGTGCTAGTCAGTGAATATTTTGTCTTCTACATTTACTTTTAAACATTTGTATATAAATCTATTGATAATTGGATGTCAATGTATCAGGCTTCCAAAGTGCCTTATCTTTAAAATGATTTGAACGGTTTTTCAGTATTAATAACTCAGCAAAAGTAAACTTCAACCAAGTAAAAAGTTTGGGGCAAACACGACACTCCTTAGACCTCTGTAGAAGTAACATTAAACTCATTGAATTACAGACTCTAAAAATAAGTGCTCTAACAAGCAGCAAGGGTTGGGGGGGGGGGGTGGTGCTGCTTGTTTAGAAACTGTAAGCCACCTTAGCTACCCAGACACAGAGCTCTCTGCTTTTGCCTGTATCTTGATGATCTTGTGCGTTTGGGACTTGGCAAGATGGACCCTAGTTGGTGCTTATCTTCCCTCAGTTGACATTTGTAGTCCAGGAGGACTGCAGACTTTGCAACCAGAAGACTAAAAATGTTTATTGGCCCTACTCCCCTTTTCTGACTTTATTCATAATAATTAAGAGAAAATTTGACGCAAGTTCTGTAGGTGATGGGCTAACCCAGTGGTTCCCGAAGTGTAGTTCCTGGACCAGCCGCATGAGCATTACCTGTGAGCTTATTAGAAAAATAGATTCTCGGGCCCCACCTCAGACCTGCTAGATGAGAAACTGGGAATGGGGCCCCACCACTTTTTTTTTTTTTTCTTTAAGCCCTGTAGGGATTCTGATACATGCTCAAGGTGGAACAACTGACTTTAATCATTAGGATCAGGTTAGGAATAAGCTCCAATTAGCCCAGGAATGTTAACTTCAGCTGGAAATCTGGGGGGGGGGGGGGCAAGAGATAAAAAAGAAGGGTGTTTTTCTTCAGTCAGCAAGGACAGCTGCTGCTGGCAAACAAAAATCGCTGATGAAATAGCATTGGTTGCACAACGTGAGGAAAGATGGACAATATCCTCACTTATTTATTCCTTATTTGTTTTTAACAGTCCACTCATAGGGATTGTTTGCCGGGCATTGAGCTATATTTTGAGAAAGGTGCAGGGTGTTCCCTGAAAGAATGAATATTCTGGGGGTGGGGAGGAAGAAAGTACAAGTGGAATGGGAAGAAGGAACCACGCAAAATACATTAAGTGCTTTAAAGAGGGACAGATGATAGGCTTTGGAAACCTACATGAGCGAGCCATTAAAAATGAAAAGACAAAACCTCACTTAAGTTGAAACGAAGGTACAGAGTTGGGCACTGTAACACCTTAGTGACACTTTCCATCCTTCCACTGTTTTGTGAGACCGGCAAAAAGAACAGAGGTCTGGAGGCACATGAATGGGGATACTGTGCATCGTTTCAGTAATAATTTATGCTCCAGGGAAGCTGCAGTAGAAAAACATGAACACAAAAATAATCAAAATACTCAGCGACAGTCTTTTCATTTTCTGAGGCTAGTACACCTCAGCAGGGAAAACAATCCACTTAGACACGAAATAAATCGACATGACTTAGAAAACGTCTGTGACCCTACAAGCGAAATTGAAGGGCACAGCAAAAACTACTTCTTGGGAGACCCGATGAGATCTAGTCCATGTGGATTTTGTCCCACCATTTCAACCTGATCAAATGCAGCTCACTGCATCCTAATTGTTAAAAGGAAGAATTGAGGAGAAAAATCAACTCCCACTATTGTTCCAGAGACATTTTCCAGCCAGGAAAGAATTCAATCTCTGAGATCTGGCAGAGGCTACTGTGCGGGAATTGCTTACAAAGCTCTCCCTGTGATTTAAAAGCATGAAATCACCTCATTTCAAAGTTGAGAGATGACAAAAAAAAAAACAAACAAAAAAACAACCCACCACACTCACACACTCACACACTCACTCTTATCTGCCCTCACAGTCTGAATTTTGAATCAGGCTTGGGCTAGAGTAGAAGAGTGTGTGTGCTCAAATATCTGTTATCGAAAGCCTGATCATTCTTTTCAAAATTCATGGCAAATACCATTTTTTTCCCCCAGTACTATGTTACCATCCAAAATAGACCTTGAAGGGCATTCAAGTTTTAGAGCGATTTCTATAGGGAAACAAAATGAAGTCAGAAGAAATATGTTTGTACTTTTTGTATGGAGTCCTGGGATAGTCAAGTCAGACTGTTGGAGGAGGAATTGTTCTTAAAGAATGGCTGGAGATAATTGTGAGATCACAGGGTGGGATTCTAAATGATCATTTCATCTCTATTTTATTTCTCGTCTAGCTATGCAACAAACTAATTTATGTCCATTTTATTTGATGCACCAGGGCATTTTTGGCTTCTTTGGGTAGCCACAACTTTTGGCTATCTAGTTAATTTGTATGCCTACTTTCTAAAGGCAAGTTCATAAAACTCAGTAAGAAAACCTCTTCACACATCATGTAACTGATGTGCTTGAGAGTTGCCTCCTGTAAAGTAAATAAAGCCATATTGATTTCTCCTGGGCCACACAATCTATTTTGTGGAATTTTCTCTCATCCAGCTCAAATCCCTGCATGGATTTTCAGCGTAGTTGTTTTTCAGCATCAATGAGAACTGGACTAGCTGACGGGAAATTTAGGTAGCTACCGCGCAGATAAACCCCAACACTGAGCTTATTTTTTATATTTAGGCCTAGAGTCTGAGAAAAACTGTCATCCGTGCTTGTCATTATTGCTATTAAGGCAAAAGCTTCCAGATTCCAAGAGTAAGGAAAATGTAGAAAGAGGTGGAAATAGGAGTGTCTGAATTATCCACACACATCCCAGGTGATGAATATTCTAACGAGGGCCTCAGGCTAGCAGTAGCATTTAAAAGGTTGTCCTAATCCTTTGCTGCTTGCTACCCTGCGTCACACACCATATACCCTTGGGTCCCAAGAACCGTGTTAGCAAGGCAATAATTATATTAAAAACAAGGAATAATATTGTTGTGTTGCTTAATGTCCCTGTGTTTGTGCACCTATTCCTTTATTGACAGCTTAAAATGTGTCTGGCGTTTCCTGGAATTCAAGATGTGAATACATATTCCTTACTATCAAGAATCTCAAAATTTAGTAGGAAAACTATGGCCAGACACCAGTATTATAGCACAGGTCACATTGTAATAGATGGATAAAGACTGGATGATAGACAATACATAGGATTCATAGCAGATCTCAAGGCCTACATGGTCTAGCTTCCCGCTATCCTTTGACACCATATTCTCCCATCATTGTCCTTCCTTGTTTCCTTTTTTCCTTTTTTCCTTGACTGAAAGAAACTGTCCATGATACATCTATACATGAGCTTGAAGATAAATATGCATCTATTGATGAGCTTGAAGATAAGTATGCATCTGTGAAATTACCACCGTCTAAGCCATAGCCATAAATGTGTCCTTTACCTTGGGAAGTTTCTTCCCACTCTGTCCTTTTTATAGAACACTTATGGTCTATCCTCTTAGCTAGTTTTTAAGTCTATAATACAGTATTGACTATAGTCATCATGCTGTACAATAGATCTTTGGGATTTTCACATCTTTTATAACTGAAACTTTGTACTCTTTGACCTCTACTTCTGTTTCCCTTTCCCCCAGGCCCTGGCAACCACTATCCTAGTCTCTGCTTCTAGGAGTTTGACCATTGTAGCTTCATCATGAACAGTATCCTGTGTCTGTCCATTTATGGCTTGCTTCACTTGGTGTAATGTCCTACGTGTTCATCTATGTTGTCACAAATGTTAAGATTTCTTTTTTAAGGGCTGAGGAATATTGTGTAGATTTCCCACACCTTATTCATTCGTTAATAGACCTTGAGATTGCTTCCTTGTCTTTGCTGCTGTGAATAATGCTAAGACAACCATGGGGGTGCAGCTTTCTCCTTGAGATTTTGATTTCAATTCCTTTGGATATATATTCCCAGAAGTGGGATTGCTGGATAATAGGGTATCTATCTTTCCTGTGTTGAAATTCTATACTGTTTTACAAAATGACTGCATCAATTTACATTCCCTCTAACAGTGTACAAGAGTTCTTTCCTCCATATCCTTGCTAAAACTTACCTTTTCTTGTTTTTTCTGATGGTCATCCTGAAAAGTATGAGGTGATTGCTCATTGTGGTTTTGATTTGCACTTCCCTGATTAGTGATATTGAACACCTTTTCACATATTTATTGGCCATTTGTATATTGGAGAAATGGGTATTCAATTCCTTTACCTATTTTTTTGCTATTGTATGAATTCTGTTTTAGACATTAACCCTTTTATAGATAAGATTTGCAAATATTTTCTCCCATTCTGTAGATTGCCTTTGTTTTGTTGATTGTGGTAGGACTTTTTTGTTTGCTTTTGTGTGTGTGTGTGTGTGTGTGTGTGTGTGTGTGTGTGTGTGTAGAGGGTGGAGAAGCTTTCTAGTTTGTCATAATCCCACTTGTCTATTTTTGATCTTGGTGTCCTAGCCAAGAAATTACTGCCAAAGCCAATGTCCAAAAAACCTTTCTACTCTATTTTTTCTTTTAACATATTTAGTCTTCTGCTTACAGACTAGGTTTATAGGGGCGCCTGGGTGGCTCAGTTGGTTAGGTGTCCGACTTTGGCTCAGGTCCCCATCTCGTGGTTCATGGGTTCAAGCCCTGCATCAGGCTCTATACTGACAGCTCAGAACCTTGAGCCTGCTTCTGATTCTGTGTCTCTCTCAGCCCCTCCCCTGCTCGTGTGGTCTCTCTCAAAAATGAAATAAACATTAAAAAATTAACAGACTATATTTTTAATAATTTTATTTTCATCTATAAATATATATTTTTATGTTATATTTATTTTCATGTAATTTTTATATTTTACTATTATCCATTCCCATTATATCCATTTGGAGTTGGGGTTCCTTTTTTTGTGTGTGGAGAGATACGGGTTCAATGTTCCTTGTTTGTGTGTGGTTGTACAGTTTTCCTAATACCACTTATTGTGGAGACGGTCTTTTTCCCCCTGCTGTGAATTCTTGGTACCGTCGGCAAATATTAGCCTATATGTGGGGTTTATTTCTGGGCTTTCCGTTCCATTAATGTGTATGTCTGTCTTTATGCCAGTACCATACTGTTTTGATTACTGTGGCTTTATAATATATTTTAAAATCAGGAAGTGTGATGCCTCCAGCTTTGTTCTTGCTCAAGATTGCTCTGGCTACTCAGGATCTTTTGAGGTTCTGTG
This sequence comes from Panthera uncia, assembly GCF_023721935.1. NCBI lineage: Eukaryota > Metazoa > Chordata > Mammalia > Carnivora > Felidae > Panthera > Panthera uncia. Next base: position 134,287,258 of record NC_064810.1, read on the forward strand.
TGAGTTTTAGGACTGTTTTTTCTATTTCTATAAAACCTGCTATTGTGATTTTTATAGAGATCACATTGAACCAGTAGATCACTTGAGGTAGAATGGCTATATTTAACAATACTTTGCCGATCTATATTCATGAATGTTTTCCCCTTATTTGTGTCTGCTTTATTCTATCAGTGTTTTATATTTTTCAGTGTACGTGTCTTTCATATCCTTGGTTAAGTTTATTCCTAAGCATTTTTTTTAATGCTTATTTATTTTTGAGAGAGAGAGACAGTGTGTGACCAGGGGAGGGGCAGAGAGAGGGAGAAACAGAATCCAGAAGCAGGCTCTAGACTCTGAACTGTGCATAGAAACCAATGCGGGGCTTGAACCCACGAGCTGTGAGATGATGACCTGAGCTGAAGTTGGACACTTAACCAACTGAGCCACCCAGGCGCCCCAGCAATTTATTCTTTTTGATGCCATTGTGAGTGGATTGCTTTGCTAATTACCTTTTTGGGTAATTCACTGTTAGTGTATAGAAAAGCAGCGGATTCTTGTACATTTTTTTTTTTTTTTGTATTCTGCCACTTTGCCGAATTCTAATAATTTTTTTTCTTGCGATGTCTTTAGGGGTCTCTATAATATTATGTCCTCTATAAACAGATAAAATGCAGATAAGAAAAACAAAACTTTTTGCTTAGATGCACTGGATAGGATTTCTAAATAGAAGTGATTGTGGATGTCCTTGACTTGTTTCAGATCTTAGAGGAAATGCTTTCAGATTTTTCACAATTGAGTATGGTATTAACCGTAGGATTTCCTATGTCATCTTTATTGTGTGGAGGTAAATTGCTTTATCTAACTTGAGACTTTGTGTCGTAAACAGGTGTTGTTTTGGCAAATGCTTTTTCTGTATCCATTGAGATGATCATGTGATTTTTTTATTCATTTGATTAATGTGATACATCACCTTCATTGATTTGTATATGTTGAAGTATCCTTGCATCCCAGAAATAAATCGTGCTTTCATGCTGTTTGATTCATGGTTGTTTTCTGTGCTCCGGAGCTTGGTTTGCTGATAATTTGTGGAAGAGTTCGGCATCCATGTTCATTAAGGATGTTAGCATATGAGTCTTTTCTTGTGTCTTCATTGGGTTTTGGTATCAGGGTGATGCTGGCCTCAGAGTTTGTTCCCTTCCCCCCCCCCCCCCCCAAGTATATTTTGGAAGGGCTTGAGGAGGATTATTTTTCTTTAAGTTTTTGGTAAGATTCACTTGTGAATCAAGTTTTTGTTGTTGGAAGGATTTTGATTGCTGATTAAATTTCATTTGTTGATCTCATCAGGCCTCTTTCTCTTTGATTCAGGCTCCTATGTTGCTAGGAATTTACCCATTTCTTGGAGATTGTCCAATTTGTTGATGTTTAATTACTTCTAATAGTCCCTTATTATCTTTATTTCTGTGGCATCATTTGTAATGTTTCCTCTTTCATTTCTGATTTAGTCTTTTTTTCCCCTTAATCTAGCTAAATCGTCATCAATTTTGTTTTTCAAAAAACCAGCTCATTGGTCAATTTTTATATTCTCTGGTTTATTTTTGCTTAAATCTTTCCTTTCTGCTAACTTTGGACTTAGCTTGTTTTTCTAGTTCCTTGAGGTGAAATATTAGGTTGTTTGTGCTTAGTTGTTAAGTAGTGTAGGTATTTATCATGATTAACTTCCCTTTTAGTACTGCTTTGGCTTTCTACCACATATTTGGAAAAGTTGTGTTTTGTTTTCATTCATTGGTCTTCAGATACATTCTAATTTTTCTTTTGATTTTCTTTGACCCAAAGGTGGTTCAAGATGTGTTGTTTAATTTCCATGTATTTGTAAATTTCTTACCCTTTTTTTCATTTGAAGGTTTACTCTGTTGTGGTTGGAAAAGATATTTGAAATGACTATAATCTTTTAAATACGTTAAGACTTGTTTTGTGACCTAGCACGTGATCTAACCTGGAAAATGTACCATTTGCACTTGAATGTGTGGTCTGCTCTTGAGTGGGCTGTTCATTATGTGTCTATTAGGTGTCTTTGTCTATGGTCTAGTTTTAAGACTGCTTTTACATTATTGATCTTCTGTCCAGACACTCTGTCTATTATTGTATTTGGGGGTATTGAAGCCTGCTACTATTGTATTGCTGTCTCTCCCTTCAGATCTAAAGGGGCTCTAATTTTGAGTGTATCTGTATTTGTCATTTCTGCCTGTTGAACTGATCATTTTCTCATGATGTAATGACCTTATTTGTTTCTTGTGATGGTTTTGACTTTTTTTCTGATAAAAGTATAGCCATTCCTACCTTTTTTTTTTTTTTTTGGTTCCTACTCTTTTTGTTGCTATTTGAATGGAATATTTTTTTCTATACCTTCAATTTCAGCCAATGTGTGCCATTAAATAAAAAATGGATCTCTTATAGACAGCATCTAGTTGGAATTGGTTTTTTTTTTAATCCATTCAGCTATTCTATCTCTTGGTGAGTTTAATGTAGTTTCATTTGCATTGATAGTTATTGATTAGTAATTGACTTGTTATTTTGTAAATTGGAATATTTTTTTCTATACCTTCAATTTCACCCAATGTGTGCCATTAAGTAAAAAATGGATCTCTTATAGATAGCATCTAGTTGGAATTGGGCTTTTTTTTTTTTTTAATCCATTCAGCTATTCTATCTCTTGGTGAGTTTAATGTAATTTCATTTGCATCGATAGTTATTGATTAGTAATTGACTTGTTATTTTGTAAATTTGTTTAGTAGTCATGTTTTTCCTTATTGTCTTTCTTGTAATTTTTTTTTTTTTGCCTTGATTCTTAATGTGTTTCAAAATACCAGCTTCTGTGCTCTTGCTGAAATACATTAGTATGTTCTACCCAGGGTTTTTGCATTTTCTGTTCCTTTGTGTACAGACTGAAGGTCCTTATTTTGTTAAATGTTTATTTTGAGAGAGTGAGCACGAGCAGGGAAGGGGCAGAGATGGAGAGAGAATTCCAAGCAGGCTCGATGCTAACCATGCACTAACAGCATGCCACCAGCCCACTTGGGGCTCCGTCTCACAAACCATGAGATCATGACCTAAGCCAAAATTAAGACTAGGACTCTTAATGAATGAAGCCACCCAGGCACCCCTCAAATATCCTCTTATTAAAGAAGTATTCAGTGATCACCCTATTACCACCACAATTCTCTCCACTTTTATCTTGGTTCTTCATTGGTTATCACTGTCCTGTTACGTTTGTTGCTTTTTGTCTTCTAGAATGTAAGCTCCGTTGATAGTGTGAACGTCTGTTAATGACTATATCCCCAGTGCCAGAATAGAACCGACATGTAGTAAGAACTTTAATGACTGAGTTAATGACTAAATTAAGGTAAAGGCAAACTGTAGGGGACCATACAGAGGATTCTGTATGAAGGAATCTAGTCTTTATTAGGTAGATGTATCATATTGCTCCTGCCACAAAAATACCATATCCTAATAGAACTATAAGCTTCTATTTCTTTGTATCTACAGATCAATGGCTGATGTTTAGCTGATTTAAGCTGTGCTCAGGGGTGATTGCGCTGTTCTCACTTGAGCTCACTTTCAAACACCTGTAGTCAGGTGGGTCTATGGCTGATCTTGGGCTGCACTCCACTTGGGTTGGCACGGCTTCATGCTTCATTTTCCTCCTGGGACCAGTAAATCAGCCTGGGAATCTTCATCTCTGGGTGATGACAGACCCAAAAGAGCAACATGACGTAAGACAGCAGTTTGAATCTTCTGCTTACATCATGGTTGCTAACATTCCATTGGCCAAAGCAAATTACATGGCTAAGCTGACGAAAGAAGGGCTAAGATTTAAAACAAATTTACCATAGTAGGCAATGTTACTTTGTGATTTTTGGCAGTTTAATGCTCCTTTACAGATTACTATAACATTTAAAATTTTCCAGTACGGAGATATTATCTGGAGCCAACATTGAATTAATGACGGGTAACCATTATGCAGTCTACCAGTACAATAGTTTCTAGGATGCTTATGTTATATGTATGTCCTAATCACAATATGCCCATTAAGTAGGTCAATAAGTTGGACTGTTCAGAGATAGTTTGTCTTATACACAATTTATTTCCCAGCTTTTATCCTAGAAACAACAAGGTGCTCCCTCTGCTCCCATCCAATTTCCCTTTCGTGGGAATTTAATTTACAAGACTGCTGACTTTAATTACAGATGGAAGCATGAAACTGTTCTATCAAAAAGTAATTGACTGTCATAATAGTATAGCTTTGAGATTTTTCTTATTTTCCTCTCCAATCTAAAAAGAGTAGGCTCTGGAGATTAGAGTTAATGATGCTGATGGTGTACTGATTGCTGGGTTATTTGTTTTCTTTCTTCTTGCATTTGGGACTAACCTGATTATTTTAAAGACACCTGCAATTCTTTAGCAAATGTCTTTCGAGTTCCAATTTGGGTAATTTGCCTTCATGTGTGGGTACTGCAATATTACAGTGTGCTCCCAAAGATGACAAGATGACAATTGCGAGGTTTAATAGAACCAGCAGAGAATAATTTCAACACTGGACAAAAATCTGGGAATTGAGACATTTGTCACTAGTAGGATTTGGTTAAGCAGAATTTCTAGACTGTCTTCCTAGAAAAACTGAAGGCTCATTTCCTACATACAAGAGGTAAAAAGGTAGAGAAAGTTAAATTTTTGGAGGTCGTTTGCCTGTGTATCTGGCCGACCAATAAATCTTTAATGAGTGCATACTCTATATTCCAGATAGTCAACCATAAGCTAAAATCCTTAGTACTTTTATGAGTTGGAGCCTGAGTGGAGTCAATTATTGACAGGTGAACCTTCTATTACAAACAGTGATGCCTGTTGCCTTTGTCTCAGTTAGAATCTACTACTTTAACACTGTCCAAGAAGGGCTCTGTGCTTCCTATGCTAAAATGGAACAGACTTGCTTGTCTTTTTTTCTTTTATTTACCATTTTATTTATTTTTATTTTTTATTGACCATTTTAAAAGTCATTCTCTCCTAAACATCTGCCTTTAGTTCTTAGCTTTGCCAGCTTTCTGTAAATGATCTGGTAATTTTATAATTGGTTTTATTTTAAACATAGGATGACAGTAATTAAAAGGTGAACAAGTCAATACAAGCATGCACAATCCCACAAGGATACCCAAAGATGGGAACAATGAAACGAGTCTATTTTCTTAGTATTTCATTAAAACAACCTTTTAAAATAGTCTCCATTAAAGAAGTTTAATAAAATAACTAGCATTTAGATCTGTTTCATTTGCTAGAATAAACATGATTTCTCACCTCTAGATAATCCCAACCGGACTGTGATGGAACCATGACAAATTTCCAGAAGATGTTTTTCACTAGACAGTTTTATCTCAAACTTTATATAAAACCAGGTATATTTTGGAGGTTCTATCACCCCATACCTGTGACATTTCACATAATGACTCTGTAAAGATATATTCTGACACCTTCTCATTAGCAAGTTATATAGGTTGCTTATTAAAGTAGTGGAAATTACTTTGAATGAACTCTGCAAAGCTGGGTAAATGACTATGTGAGAATGAGTTAATCAGCTGTCTTTGTTAAATGTTTTTCTAAGCGTGGGAGGCCTTGGCAGGTAATTTGGCTTCCTCTGATTTGCGGCTGCTGTCATCATTGCTATGTGTGATTGATATGTCTGCCTGGACAGATTTACAACCTGACACTAATGCTGATGAATGGTTTAAAGATACTGAATTATTGATAATTTCAGAAGTGCCACTGGAATTGGATCTAAGAAGCTGGTTTCCAAGTTACAACTCCGTCTCATGGTGATACCGTTGAGGCAACGTTTCTTGGTGGGGAATTTTGAGTTAAACTTCATATCCTACCCTGTGCAGTAAAAATGCAACTAATTATGCTATGGCTTTTCTCTAGTAGAACAAATTCCAGTCTCTTCTTTGGTACCATGGTAGACCCATTCTTACACAAAACAGATTTCTTTGTAGTTATATCCTACTTTCACCTGCAACTACTTCATAAAGGGAGATACCATTTTTTTTTTTTTTGTCTTAGCAGCTGTAGCGTGTTTTGCCAGAGATGTAGAATGTTCGACTTAAATGGAGCATTTCATAACACCCGGGCCACTATTTCTCAAAACCTCTCCAATGTCAGAGGGGGGTGCATACATGCATCCTGGACCCTGGGGGCAGAGCATAAAACAAATCATTTGAAGTCCTAAGGTTTGAATTGTCCTGATCTTCCCATATCCATTGAACCAAGAATTCGGCTCAGCTGAGCAACCTTGTTCCTAAGAATTAGCTAAGGAGCCTCCTTCCTTATCCTGTGGGAATTCTAATGCCTTTCTTGAGATGTCTGGAAATTCCTAAAGACTTACATCCTCTTGGACACCCGATTTCCTATTTCCACTTCAGTCTTGCTGAAGTCCTCTTCAGTTATTCTCTGCTCACTGGCCCTTGCGGGTGGAACGGTTTGTTTCCATCTTTTACTCATGATGCAACCCCTGCAAGGTATGTGGAGGAATAGCCAACCTCGGTAAAAGTCTTGGAGTCGTCACGGCCTGACCTCACAGCCAGGTGCATGTTAAAAGTAAACTCGGTCATCTTCTGATGGCCACTTTTGTTGCCCCTGACGCCAGCATCATCTCACTGGTTAATCTAAGTGGGCTCCTCTCCTGCCATCATGTGGCTTGTTTCATAACTTAATCACTCTTGGTCCCTCCAGGCCCCATTCTTCAACTCTAAATTTTTGCTAACTTCTTACTCAGAACAGGTTAGCTATCTCTTTGTCTAGCCCCAGCAAGGTAAGGCTATTCCACTTGGCACCTTTTTATAATTAAACATTTATATCAAGGTGGTTCTTGGAACAAGATTATTTTATTCAATAGAGAAATTCCATAAAGGGTCTCCTTTTTTCTTTCAGGCTATATTGATACTAACACAACTTGCTCCCCTTAAATCTTCAGTATATTTTCTGCTTCAACAACATGTGCCTATTCTTTTTTTTTTTTGGCGGGGGGGGGGGGGGGGTTGGTTGAAAGTTGTATCTTATTTTTCTATAACTTTGTAAAATTTTTAAATTTTTAAATTTACATCCAAGTTAGCATATAGTGTAATAATTTCAGGAGTGGATTCTAGTGATTCATCCCCTACATCTAACACCCAGTGCTCATCCCAACATGTCTTCCTTCATACTCCTTGACCACTTAGCCCATCCCCCCCCCACTCCCACAACCCCTCCATCAACCCTCAGTGTGTATTTTAAGAGTCTCTTATGGTTTGTCCCCCTCCCTGTTATAACATTATTTTTGCTTCCCTTCCCTTAGGTTCATCTGTTTTAGGTCTTAAATTGCACATATGAGTGAAGTCATATATTTGTCATTCTCTAATTTCACTTAGTGTAATACCCTCTAGTTTCCTCCATGTTGTTGGAACATGTGCCCGTTTTTAACTGATAATTTTGGGCTTCCCCTTCAGTTTCCTAACAATCGAGTTGGAGAAGAATGGGTCTGTTTCCTGGCGCATGAGTATGGATCTATTTCAGCCTCTCCCCTATTAGAAATGAGTAATGAAATCCAGGGACATTGTGACCTACTCCATGTCTCCAAATTGAGAACATTTAACAGGGACTACAAAATTCTGTTACTCAAGATCGGCGAAGTTACTCATTATTAGTGAAATTATATAAGTGCATCTCTGCTTTCCAATAGGTGTTTCTTAACAGTGTTAATTTTCGAAGGAAAATGTTCTGTTCTAATAAAAAACTGTGTAAGGGGCACCTGGATGGCTTGGTCGGTTGGGCATCCACCTTCGAACTCCGGTCATGATTTCATGGTTTGTGAGTTCGAGCCCTGCGTCGGGCTCTGTGCTGACAGCTCAGAGCCTGGAGCCTGCTTTGGATTCTGGGTCTCCCTCTCTCTGCTCTTCCCCTGTTCATGCCCTGTCTCTGTCTGTCTGTCTGTCTGTCTGTCTCTCTCTCTCTCTCTCTCTCTCACTCACTAAAAAATGAAACATTAAAAACAAATTAAAAATGTAAAATCTTTAATGACACGAGTTTTCTTTCCATTCGTACCTGCACTGACTGGTTTGTGATAGCTTTTGGAATATTAGCCCCAGAAAATTTTAGTTACACTAAATATGTACCATGATGTGGGAAGGTTTATTTGTCAGATTCTATCCTGGTAATTTCTTCCTTTGCCCTGTTGGTGAAACACTTGATTACCAAAGTGCAGCAAGACCTTGAAGAACTGCTCTCTCAGAACTGAGGACGAGGTTTCTATTTTGGTTCTTTCCCCCAGGGATTTTTTTTTTCCTCACATGCTTTGGGTTTTGTTAATTTGCAGGATTGTCCACACATATGCTTGTGGGTACAGCTACTCATCAAACACTTATTTTCTGAATTCTTTGTGCTTTGAACTATGCAAATTTTAATCAGGGATTAAATATATATTTACCGTGGCCCTTAAAGTTCTAAAACCTATTTAGGGAGAAGAAATCCAGATCGGTGCAAGTAAGTAATGTGAAATTTCAAGTTTGAAGAAAATAATGGAGGAAATAGAAAGCTGAATGTTACATTGGCAAATGGGAGGTATATAGACAAACATGTTTGTTCCTTTTAGTCCACCTGTCAAAGGCTATGAACTCTGTAAAGGAAGACACCTTATGTATTTACTAAAATTTCCTTACTGTTTCCCAGTATTCAAGCTTAAGGAAACCCATTCCTGGGGGATCTGGACCTCACGTGAAGAAACCCTAGGACAAACTTCGAAGTGCCAGTTAAAAGGCATGGATGGTTCCAGATAGAGTGACAGGAGATGTCAAGGAGGAATTGGAGATGGGTCTAGAAAGATGAGAAGAAGAGAGGGACAGGGCTGAGGTGGGGGTTTTGGCAACTCCAAGCCAGATAAGACTGAAAGGAATAGGACAGTAGGAGAAAAGCTGCAAATATTGGTTCTTATTGGGTTGCAGATGACTGCAAATAAAGGTACAGAGTATTTTCATCCATTTATTATAAAAGTAATAAAAAGGCACCTGTGGGTGGCTCAGTCGGTTAAGTGTCCAACTTCAGCTCAGGTCATGATCTTGCGGTTTATGAGTTTGAGCCCCGCATTGGGCTCTGTGCTGATAGCTCAGAGCCTGGAGCCTGCTTCGGATTCTGTCTCCCTCCCTCTCTCTGTCCCTCCCTCCCCCCCCACAAAAAAATAAACATTAAAAAAAAATAAGTAATAAATGTAAGAAACTCCAATCCTATCAAAGTATAAAAAATAAAAAATGAAAATCTTGATTGTATAAGGTTGAATTTGCACGAATATGCTTAGAACCTGCTTTTCCATATAAGCTGTGCATTATAGCTCCCTTTCCGTGTCCCCACACAACTATCCATCTTGTTATTTTAATTCCCTCAGTGTGGTCTTTTATAGATGTACCATAATTTGTTTAACCAAATTCCCTATTGAAAAGATTCTCTTGATTTCACTGGTATACACATCACAACACCTATCCTATTCGTGTTTTGGGGCATGGCTCTGATAATCTTTTTCTTACAGTTTATCTTTTGAGAAAGAGTGCACATGGCAGGAGGGGCGGGAGAGAGGGAGAGACAGCATCTCAAGCAGGTTCTGTGCTGTCAGCACAGAAGCCGATGTGGGGCTCAATCCCACAAACTGTGAGATCATGACCTGAGCTGAAATTAAGAGTTGGATACTTGAATGAGCCCCTGATGATATCTGGATGGATAAATTGCTCCAACTTGCTAGATCAAAGTGTATACTTCCAGGGACTGCATATGTTCCCCCATTCATATGTTGAAATCCTAACTCCAGTGTGATTTTTAAGAAGTAGGGCCTTTTGGGAGGTGATCAGGTTATAAGGGTGGAGCCCTTGTGAATGAGACTAGTCCCTTTAGAAAGAAACCCCAGAAATCTCTTGCCCCTTTGGCCATGTGAGGACACAGTCTATGAACTGGGAAGAGGGCTATCACCACACAGTGAATCTGCCATTACTTTGATCTTGGACTTCCTAGCTTTCAGAACTGTGAGAAACAAACATGTAAGGTGTTCAGTCTATGGTGTTTTTTTTTTTTTTTTTTTTCTGTAGTATCCCAGAGACTAAAACACTTTCTTGTTTTAAATTTTGACCCATGTTGCTAGATTACCCACCAGAAATCTCCTCTCCATCAAGGGGGGGAGAAGGAAATGATTTGTGCTTATCTCCCCTGGTGTTTTCAGAGATGTGTATTGGCTGAAGGACGATAGCAGATTCTGTAACAATGGTGAATCTGATTGTAACGGTGCAGATGATCCCAGGGATAGAAGCATGGGGAAGAAACCTATAAGAGGGAAGAGCCTGCCATGAGGGTGTTACACTGGTTGAGTGACAAGTGGATGGGACCATGATGAGAGCAGTTTCTGAAGAAGTTGGAGAGGAGGAGGACTTAGAGAACTGGAAGGGTGGGTGGATGTGTGGGTCTGAGAGGATCCTGACTTGGGTACTTTGTATGCCAGTAGTGTGCAGACCTGATTGGAGGCAATGACCCCACAAGGATCCTCTAGTTACACTGCTGCTAGACTGCAGCCAGCCTGAGGAATGGTTGTCTCAGCAGAGTTCAAGTGTAGCCACCTGAACAGCAGCCCTCAAAGACCTAGCTTTTTTGGTATGGGGCAAGGTGACTTGTAGCACTTGGCTTTAAAAGATCTACTGGTTGCCCCTCTCTCAAACCTAGATTCTGTATGGACAGCCAAACTTGTCCTGTCTACACTTGAATGTAAAATAGAGACCAAGAGCAAATTTTAAGGTTTTTTTATTTTTATTTTTCATGGCTTATTCATCTTTAGAGCGTGAGTGAGGCAGAGCCAGAGCTGAGAAGGAGCAGACAGAGAGGGAGACACAGAATCCAAAGCAGGCTGCAGGCCCTGAGCCATCAGCACAGAGCCCTATGTGGAGCTCAAACCCATGAGCTGTGAGATCGTGACCTGAGCTGAAGTCAGCCACTTAACTGACTGAGCCACCCAGGTGCCCTGAGACTAAGCGCAAACTTAATACAGTTTAGTATCTCTTATGAGAGTAATTTGGCTTTTATTCTCACTGATTTCCCTCTTGTGTTCACCAATGAGTCCATACTGTGGTTAGCTCTTTGAGAGGTGTGACATTGAGACATTGCTTTCATGATGGGGCATCTTCCTTCCATTAACTTCCTTTTCCGCCTCTTTTTCCTGCTCCTTGGCGGCTCTGCCAGTTGTGATGTTGGCCAGCGAACTCCGCTTCTCATTGATGGTACCCCTTCTGTGAAATCGGTGCCTTTCTGCTACTTCCCTCTTCCATCGTTATAATTCAGGACAGGCTGTTGTGTGAATACCTCATTGTAACCTGCAGTCCATTTCGTATTTCCCAGGGTTCTCTACAGCGAAAACCTCGTCAAATGTTGTGGTCCAAGGCTGGGGTCAGCAAACTTCTGAAAAGGCCAGGTGGTAAATATTTTAGGCTTTGTAAGCCATGTATTGTCTCTGCGGTATACCTTTTGTGTTTTGTTTGAATTTTTAATGATGTAGAGAAACCTAAAAACCATTCTTTGCTCACAGGTCATGCTAAAAAGGGCTGGAAATTTGGTTCCTAGCCATAGATTTCAGACTCCTGGTCTAAGAGGTGACATTGTGAAAATGAAAATTTTCTGCTTATAACACTTGTCTAGGAGGTAATGAAGCCAAAGACTGTTATTTCACTAAATTTTTTTGAACAGCAAAAGATGTTCAAGAATCATAAAGTTTGACTTCAGTACCACGGACCCTTAATGGATCTCATTTGAAAACTGACTTTTGGCCAGTTAAGTGGGATTTGCTTTAACCAATTATGTAGACTTGGGGACACATTCTGTGGTCTCTGCAGAGTACAAATTTTCAAACCCACTTTTCCTGAAACTCCTGACTTCTTTCACTCCTTCTCCCAAGGTGAACTACTCAGTGAGTTTTGACATTGTTGTATGTTCTCTTGTTAATAAACCTAGGTGTGTGTTTTCCTCTTCCTAGTTTTTGTTGTGGTCTTGGGGAATTCCCTATGTGAAAAATTCAGGTATAAGTCAGTAGGTGGGGAATTTCTATTGGATGTTAGGTAAGGGGAAGTTTTCATAGGATTGCTGAGATTCTGTTTAGAGCAAGAACAAAAATGTTAGCAGCTTGAGAATAATAGGGGAATGAACAGATAAGGCTATATTTTTGGTATGCAGAGGGTGGGGAGATACTGCTTCTTTATTTAACAAAATGGAGCAAAGATCTTGTCTTTGAAATTGGCCAAAATTACTAGGTTACCCTGTAAATTGTAGAAAATTGACAATGATGCAAATATTACTTGTTCATAAAAATGCAAATGACTGTGTCCAGACTAATACAATTGTTATATTCACTAATTTTTGATTGCCTATATAGGCTTATCCTTTGAGCTCTCCTGTGGACCAGTTGTAACATCTTTCTGGTTTCTTTAGTGATTTAAACAAAATACTTGTCATGGGCTCATTCGTATTTATATGACCTTTCCTGATTATGAAAATTATCTTTTAACCATCTTCACATCCTACAATGTTTGTCATTATAATATGCGTGTGTATTTGTGTCATCCACACATATACTTATATAATTAGAGTATGGTTTGTATCCATGTTTTTCTCATAGACGATACATACGAGCAAATTATTTGATAATTATCCGTATAATTCAAGTTCAAAGAAAGTGGACTCTACTTGTCTGGGCATTTTGCATGTAATAGCCCTTCTGCCTAAAAAGATCTCATCACAATAATTCTCTACTTCCTTTTACATATATCTGTCAATCTGTGATACAACAAATACTAAATAGGCCAGGGCCAAGCTGATTGGAGGTTATGGTTCTGCCCATAATTGGACATGTGGTGACCAATTCAATCAAACCTGAAACTATGAAGAGAGCCCCAAATTCCAACTATATACACTATTGTCCTTTTTTATTTTATCACTAAAATTTTTTTTAATGTTTATTTATTTTTGAGACAGCATGAACAGGGGAGGGTCAGAGAAAGAGGGAGACACAGAATCTGAAACAGGCTCCAGGTTCTGAGCTGTCAGCACAGAGCCCGACGCGGGGCTCGAACTCATGGACCGTGAGATCATGACCTGAACCGAAGTCGGATGCTTAACTGACTGAGCCACCCAGGCGCCCCTCATTTTTTTATTTAAAACTTTTTTATTTTGGGGCACCTGGGTGGCTCAATCAGTTGGGTGTCTGCCTTCAGGTCAGGTCACGATCCCATGGTTCATGGGTTGGAACTCCACGTTGGGCTCTGTGCTGACAGCTCAGAGCCTGGAGCCTGCTTCAGATTCTGTGTATCCCTCTCTGCCCCTTCCCTGCTCATGTTCTGTCTCTCTCTAAAAAATAAACATTAAAAAAATTTTGTTTTTAATTTTCTTACTGAGAGTATCCACGTGTGAGGGGGAGAGGGGCAGAGAAGGGGAGGGAGGGGGAAAATCCCAAGCAGGCTCCACGTACAGCACAGAGCTGAACACAGGGCTCGATCTCATGACCATGGAATCATGACCAGAGCAAAAATCAAGAGTCACATGCTTAACTGACTGAACCACCTATGTGCCCCTGGAATCTATGTTTTTAAAGTTCACTTTCGGTTTTCAGGGGAAGAATGCTGGTAAAATTAAAATCTATATGCCTGGTTTTGTACTTGGCAAGCTGGCCTGTAAATGTTTTAGGTATTTAGCTCCATTTGATTCAGTGACTATGTCCGGATTTCCTCTCATGTGGCAAGTATCGTACTAGGTATTTGGAAAAGCAAGATAAGTAGACTGCTCACCTGCTGAGCACAATGTCTAATAGAAGGAGCCAAGAACTGAAGTGAGTACAGGGTTCTCTGTAGTAACTGAAGTCTGTAAAAGGTACACAGCATGTAGGAGAGAATGATTAGCACTGAGCAGAGTAGAGCATGGAACTCTATAAACTATACCAAATGCCAAAGGCTACAGATCATGAAGATTAATTCAAAGAGCATATACTGAGATCTTAAAATTGGAACGCAAGGTGAAGTGCTCTCGATCCATATACACACCAGCACAAATAACATACAGACCATGACTCAAGAATCAAATAGTCTGTTGGAGAAAACAGAAAAGTGAATGTGTGATAATCATTAAAGTGGTGCCTTGAAGACCTGAATCAAAACCTGTAGGAATTTGAGAGGCACTGGGGAGATAAGGATCTATCTAGGAAGGCTACTGATGGGTAAGCTGAAGTCAAGTCTGGAAGGAAATGTGAGAAGAGACCAGGAAAGCTAATAAGGGCGTGGGATAAATGTTCTAGGCAGAGAACAGTAAATGCAAAGGCCCAAAATCCTAAGAGATAGTCCAGCACATTAGGGAAGTGTGACCTGAGCTCAAGGAAGGAGAAGAGGGAAGATTCAGTGCTGTACAAATAGAGGGTCCTAGAGGAAGGGCATTGTCTGTCCTATAAGTGGTAGGAAGAATTTTTGAAATCTTTAAAATGAGAAGAGCACCAGAGTAGCCTTCATAAATTATCACTCTAAAAACAGTGTAGAGAAGGATTAGAGCAAAATAAAAGACAAAGGGACCAAATAGTTTCTGTTAGGAATCTGGATGGGAAATGAACATGGCCTGAACTGAGGCACAGGCAGTGGATTCAGAGGGAAAGATAGTCCAGACATAATAAGAAACAACAAGGCTTAGTGACCTGGGGAAGACCCAGAAGGAGATGTGCAGGATGGCACCCGTATTTCTGGCTTGTAGTTGATAGTGCCATTCCAAATGGAAATGATGGCAGAGGAGGAGAGGTGGTAGGAAAGCTGTAACCTGCCCCAAACAAAACACAATTAAGACGTGTGTAGGATCTAAATAAATATGCCAAGGAGGGCAGTTGGAAAAGTTGAGTTCAAAATTCAAAAGAAACAAGACTCTAACATTTGGGACCTTTCAGCATATAGTTAGAGTTGAATAACTGGATGAAGTCACTCGGGAAAGAGTGAATAACATTGGAGCAGAAGTGGATGCCAACGAATCTGAGTACATAACGCATGAAATGGGGGCACTGAGGAAGAAGACCAGAAGCAATATCAATAAGTAACCAGTGGCTAGAGGAAACCAAAAGTACCACAGAAATCAAGCAGAGGTTCCAAGATGATGCAAGATGCAAGCCAAGATGATGGCTACCATTACAGAGTGCTGTAGAGAGGCCATGGGAGGGCAGAAGGAAAAACCATATGCAAAGACCTTAGTACCTATTGGATTGAAACAAAAAGTATGTGAAATTAAAGCCAGAACACAGTAGGCTATGGAGTGAAAGAGAAACGAGGATGGTAGTGTGTGTGTGTCTAAGATGCTGTGAAGGAGAGATCCAAGAAGTGGAGGGGAATGAAGTATGGCTTATTTGTAAAGATGCACAGTTCATAAGAGCAGATCACCTTGGCTTGGTTGGCTGCTGTAAACTTTTTGTTGTTGTTGTTTATTAGTTTGGAAAGCTAGAGCAGGGCAGAGAGAATCCCAAGCAGGCGCTATACTGTTAGTGCAGAGCCTGACGTGATGCAGGGCTCGATCCCACAGATGGTGAGATCATGACCTGAGCGGAAACCAAGAGTTGGAAGCTCAACCGACTGAGCCACCCAGGCACCCTGGCTGCTGTAAATTTTTTGAAGAGTGTGTGGCAAGTAACAGGCATTGGTTGAATTCATTTGTTGATTGAGTGCATAAATGAGAGGAGGAGATACTTGAGGATGCCCATACATTAATGGAAAAAACAAACAAACCCCTTCATGTAGATGGTGGCTTCCACCAAAGGCAAGAAAACTCCAAGGGCACTGGATGGGAGGAGAGGCTCTGAGACTGAACATGGAACATCGCCTTGGGGTGAAGGTTCTCCTTTACCAGACCTGTACCAATAAGATGCTCAATAATGTTAGAGAATTTCAAGGCAGTTTCACCATGATGAGAAGTAGAGACCTCTTCAAATTTCAAGGATGTTGTGGTTAAAAAACCAGCATGTCTTCACCCCAGGATGCCCTTTTAAGAGTGACACAAATAATTCAGTTAATTATGTGTGTAACTTGAGGTGCAAGGACTGAATTATTTGAAAGAATAGCTTTGATTCTATACCCGACATTCTGAGTACTGGTGTTCGTTTACAAAGTGCCTCACTAGTCTCACTGTTAATCTCACTGATGGCTCCTTTTAATAACACTCTGGGGTAAGTTAACTCCTCCATTAACCCCAATAGTCCATGTCAGCAGGAAGGACACTAAATGAGAAAACGAATCCCATTCACACTTTACAGCCCCCAACCCAAGTTCCTCTCCAAAAGCCTTATTCTTCATACCAGATGAAGAAATATCAGGATTGACTCAGCATAGAACTTGTTGTTAAGGTTTGAGCAGCTAGAGTATAGCTATCATGTGATATATAACATGATATTTTCTAGAATGAACATACATGCTATTCAAGCTACTTTGATTTGTTTTTAATGACTTGCTTTAAAACACCTAGCAAGGTCAAGAAAGCTGCCCCTGCCTAGCCCCTATGCTAAGTCTAAGTCTGTTTCTGAAATGTGAGAGACCAGTGATCACCGCTTGTGAAATAGAATATTGTATGTGAATGTGGATATAGTCTAACTCTCCAGCCCTAACTTTGAGTATCTACAAGACAACCCCCAAGCAGGCTGTAGCTCTTGACTACACATAAACTATACTGGAGGGTGCTTGCAAGAGGCTGAAGTTCTGCACTACCTAGTTTGGGGAACAGGCTGCTGGAATTAGAATTTTATTATTCATGTGACCACATTTGCATTCCCAGTGGGACTGGAGAAGTCCGGCCACACTCCCACTTTGCATAAAACCTGGGATCTTTCCTGTAAAAGCTTGAGTACAGCTCAAGGTACCTGGCTTCATAAAGTAAGATACAATGACAAGGTAATCAGAATTTCCCCCCTGTAAACCTTTTCCCCCAGTTTTATTGAGATAATTAACATATAATATTATATAAGCTTAAGGTATCTAACATAATTATTTGATACATGTATATATTGAAAATTACAAGAAATTTAGTTAATCACCTCACATAGTTTTTCTTGTGATGAGAACCTTAAAGATCTGTGTCAGCAACATTCAAATATACAAAATAGTATTGTTAACTATAGGCACCATGCTTTACATTGTATCCCCAGGACTTACTTTTCTTATAACTGGAAGTTTATACCTTTTTGACCACCTTTGCCATTTTTCCTACCCCCTACCCCCTACCCCCACCTATGGCAACTACCAATCTGTTTCTGGGAGTTCAGATTTTCAAACTTCATGTGAGTGAGATCGTACAGTGTCTATATTTCTGACTTATTTCATATAACATAATCTCAAGTTTCATCCGTGTTGTTGCAGATGGCAAGATTTCCTCTTCAATGGCTATATAATCCAGTGTGTGTATCACATTTTCTTTATGTGTTCATCCATTGATGGACAGTTATGTTGCTTCCCTCGCTTTTGTAAGTGTTGCAATGAATGTAGGGAAACCGTGATTTCACTTCCTTTTCCTATACAGCCGGAAGTGGAGTTGCTGGATCAGATCATGGCTGTATTAATTTTGAGGAACTCCATACTATTCAGAGTGGCTGCACCAATTTACTTTCACAACCACAGTGCACAGGATTCCTTTCTATTCCACATCCTCACCAACACTCGTTATCTTGTCTTTTTGATGATAACCATTGTAACAGGTGTAAGGTGATATCTCATTGTGGTTTTGATTTGCATTTCCCTGATGATTACTCATGATGAACAGCTTTTTATATCCCTGTTGGCCATTTAAATATCTTCTTTGGAAAAATATTCAGGTCATTTGCCCACTTCTTAATTGGATTTTTTTGGTTTTGTTTTTGCTCCTGAGTTAGAGTGTTCCTTATATATTTTACATATTAGCCCCTTGTCAGGTGTATGCTTTGCAAAGACTTCCTCCTTCTATAGGTTGCCATCTCACTTTGAGTGTATCTTTTGCTGTTCTTTTGTAAGCCTTTGGGGTGTTTTTCTTTACTAGTGAGTAATCAGACAAATGAGGTGAGTCACACAAGTGCAAGTTTGGATTTGTTGTGGTTTACTTAAAATTTGATACTTTGTTCATTACAGAAGTTTTTACGTCGATTTTGGATTTTTAAAAATCTTATATAATCACATTATTTATCTTGATAGTAACTTTTTGGGCCCTCCTTCTCTTAAATTTTGTGCTTACCAAAGTGCTTTACTCCCCTTACCCTGCCCTGCCAACAAGAATGTATTTAATAAAACTGTTTTCCCTTTTACCACAGTTTTCTTGGCTGGTACTATGAGCTTAGAACCACTACTCAGTCAGTCTATTTTGAGACCAGAGCAAGGTGGCAAATTGTGCTCCAGGATGAATTTTACTTTTGGAAAGTGACAGATGCTATTTAACACAAAGTCTGGTGAAATCACGTTAGTGATTAAGCTGGATAACTTTGGTGAAGGTGAAACTTAATTGTAAAGATGGCTTTTGTCATGTGGTTGTGCAGAAGCTCTGAGGGTAATTCCAAAGAAATAGTTTTTGAGCACAGGAGTATCCTTGAATAATAGAGCCTCTCTAAAGTTGGTACGCTGAGAAGATCCATGTTAGTGATTAATGTTGAAGTATGTCTGCTCAAAAGGCCTCATCTAATTTTGTGCAGTGTATTTTTGAAGTAAATTTGAACTTGAGCAATTCACATTATGATGAAAAACACATCTCTTAAATGAATCTCTCTTGTGTTGATCTTTAAGCCAGAAACAGACTTCTTGAGGGATAATGTCTGGCACACGGATTTTTCCATTTGTTACCCTTGTTAAAAAAACAAAACCCCAAAAAACACACCCTACAAAGATTCTGTCTTCCATCATTGCACTGTGGCCATACACCTTCATGTATGTTCTTGACTTGTCTCTACTTGCAGACATCTGTTAATTTTCAAGTTGGAACAGTTTATGACCGAGTGCAGTTTAGAATTGCCGTGACTATTTTAAGATAGCTAAGTGTTGCAGACCTTCTTGGTTCTGTTGGCGTCTGCTACAAACTACCGTTCTCCCTCAGTCACAACTATACGTGACAGTACTAATCTAAAGTATGTTCCCATTTCCTGTGGGAAGAGTTCCCAAGTGTTGGGATTACTGTGCAACGATGGTGACTGTTGATAAGAGACTCTATCTAAATGTCTTTGAAAAGGTGTGTACCATTTTTCATTCCCACCAGAAATAAGTGAGAGTTCTAGTAGTTCCAGATGCTTGCCTGCACTTGGCACTGTTTTTCTTTTCTGTTCTTTGTTTTTGGTCATTGTAGTAGGGATCTAGGGCTATTGGTCATTTCACTGTGATTTTAATTATTTCCTTAGCCACAGAAGTGGAGATTTTTGTTTAGTCAAGAAAATGGACTAATGGAGTAGAATATTGAGGATATTTAAAAAGTGTTTTCGGTTTATTTTTGAGAGAGAGCACGAGTGGGGGAGGGGCGGAGAGAGAGGGAGACACAGAATCTGAAGCAAGCCAGCAAGCTCTAGGCTCTGAGCTGTGAGCACAGAGCCTGATGCGGGGCTTGAAGCCACAAACCATGACATCATGACCTGAATCGAAGTCGGACGCTAAACCGACTGAGCCATCCAGGTGCCCCAGAGGATATTTTAAACTTGTCAACATGATTCTTCTAAGATCATCTAACACATTATACGTGAAGTGATGTAGATCAGTTCGTATCAAGAAAATAACACTAGTTTGCACTTCATGGGTAGGCGTACTGCAAGTGGAGATACATGTTAATTTCTTTGAAGTTCATTCTTTAAATTTTCAAATCATAATAGGTATTGGATGGTGGTTTTGTTTTCTTAAAAACAAGCTAAAAATCTAGTGCCTGCATTTCATTATGATTAATTTATATACAATATTATGAACTCCAAATATTGCCTTTGTATTACTGCACATAAAGAAGTTATTGGAGAATTAATTGACCATTATTTTTCATGTGGTAGTCAAATCTATTGCTTTGTGATTTTAAGTGTGCTTGGCTTGAAGTATATACTGACTGCCTAGGAATTGGCCTCTTCTTACACTTCAAAACCCTGAATAAATGGTAAGTGCTTTTGAAAATAGTCTTCTGTGCATGTTCTGATGGCTTGGGACTAGTAATAAGTTATGTGCCTGTGTCAAGTGCAGGTCTGGTGTGGCATTATTATCAACTATTTTGACAAATGATGCAATTTACTGTACTCTCCTGATTCTTTTTTTCTTACAGCGTTACACAGCCATGTAGAATACTTGAACTGTTTTCTTCTTCCTGATGGAGGAATTGACACTCCAGAGTAGATACACATCAAGTTGAAGAGGCTCTGGCCATAATGCTTGATAGATTGATACTTTTTGATAATTCTAACTCCCTAATATTCTTTTTGCCTCAATTACAGAGATAGATAAGATGAATATAATTTTTTTCCTTTGGCTTGAGTATACATGTTACCAGGATGTATCCATTTCATTTTACTTATGTGGACTGCAGCCCATGTACCCCAAGTAGATAATTTCAAAGAATTCTAAGAATGGTGACCATGCACTAATTTAACCTTATTGTATGATACAGAATATTCTATGAAAGTGCTACTCAGAATCTGGTTCATAGATAGATGCTGGTCCACAAACTTACTGGTCTGCAATGAAATTTGCACATAAATTGAGAGGACACATTTGGAAACTTACAAAGCAGTCTGACCTTGTTATGATTTGTAGTATAGCAGTACAGAAATGAGTCCATGATGGCTTTGGTGGGTAGGTTAGGAGGGGCAATCAGATACTTCATCACAGATGTTTTGAGAAGTACAGATCTGTAACATGGTACCACTTGCCTGTGTTCTTTGACTTTGAAATACAGCTTTTGAATGATGACCATGCATCAGATACTAAGCTAAGTGTTTTACAGCATATCTTACTTACCTTCCTAACATTCCTGCTATATGCCCTTGTTGGATCCATTTTACAGATAAGACCAAAGTACAAAGAAGTATCTTAAGGTTACGCAGCTAGTTATGCACCAAGAGAACTGTAAGAAAGAAGATGGCTATGGATAAAATGACAATTCTTTGACATGGTTAATTTCAGTTCTTGCATGTGCAGTTGTAGGAGAATAAGTGATGTGTATGTATCCTAGGACTTTTTGAGTTACCCAGTGCCTCTGGCTTCTGGATGGATGAATGGACAACCAGTGCAAATAAATAACATCCTTTCTATTTCAGCAGTGAAAAAAGTCTTCTCCTGCCCCAGAGAAAACAGTTCAGATATGTATTAACACAGGAGAGCATAAATGTCACATGGTCTGAGGTGTAATGTTTGTCAGCCCCACTCTTCTCTCCCTTCAGTTCTGCATAGAAAATCCAGTAATCATTGTTGCAACTTCTCTGTCCTTTCCCATCTTGTGTCCCTTTGTTGGTTCTTTATGAAGCAAGAATGCTCAGTGGTAGTCACAATGAGTAAAGGTTATTAGCAAATACATAGTGAGGTGCTAATGGTACATGTAAGAAGATGTGAGGACTTGAGGAACGGTGAAAAATAGCCACAGGCTTAGAAGATAGCAGATGAGCAAATACAGCTCCCATTTCCTGGGGAAATTTCCACGTGTCCTCTCTGTTCATGCTTAGTATCGGTTTTTACCTCTTTCCAAAAATGAAGCTATTCTTTGCCCTTCTTTGGGTTCACCAAAACAATCCATCTGCTCCAAAGTACTACTAAGTCACGGATTCCCTAATGGAGCTGGGAAAGGGTTCATGTTACACATTTTCACTATTTGTTTGTTTGTTTGAAAAGCCTCCCTAAGAACTGTAGCTTCTCTGAAGCCATGCCTCCTCAGTCACTCACCTTCTGGTCCTATCAGTCCTTCCCCTCTGTAAGTAGGCACTCTTCTTAAAACTTTCACACCCTGAAGGACATTATGCTTTGAATGTTGATTTCGTTTGCATTTAGGAAACCAAAATACGTTCCTAGTTATTAAGACGCTCTTTAAAGGCTTGGGAATAGCAATCACAATAGTAAGTTCTTGTGTTCTGTAGCATTAGTTCCCAAGTGAAAGGACCCTTAACCATGATGTACATACTTTTACATGTTCTGGTTCTCCATTTAAACACGTTTCCTTCACTGAGAAGAGGTAGCTTAGGAACAAATGGTTAACTTTAGAGTGAAGCAGATCAAAGTCTGAGTCTTGGTTTAACCAATTACTTTGTTTTGTCACCTTAAACTTCACATTTTGGAGACTCAGTTTTATCAGAGTCCATATCGCCTGTGTATTCCATAAGCATTAAAAGATGGTGCCTAAAACATTTGATCTGGTGCTCGGTATAATAGAATTTTGTAATAAATGGCAGTCCTTGGCTTTGTCCTACTGTCTTTGTAGTTTTAGATTATATGCTAGGTGCAGGGAGAGAATTTCGTTCTGTGATTCTCTGACCTGGCACAATTCCACAACACTTAATTATATGGCAGAATGAATAGGATACAGTAGAATTAAATGATATTTTAGTGTCATATTGCCCTAAGTTTAAATCTTAGTCCTAATACTTTCTGGTTATATCATCTTAGGTTAATTAATTTTCCCATCAAATTTTGTCTCCTCTGTAAGAGTAAAAATAATCTATTCATGAGGTTGTGGTAGCACGATATGAAAGCTGTGGGCTCAGTGTCTGGAATATAGGGAAGAACACGGGAAAGGTTGACATTCTCTTTTTCAGGTCTCTGGTTTCCTCAGTGGATAAACTAAGGGCAGAGGGAGGTTGTGAATTATTTCCTTGTCTGTCTGAAATTCAATGATTGTCAGATACCAACATCATCAAGATTATGGAGTGATTCTATCAACCCTGAATAACTCATGGTGCAGTGATGACCCGGCGCGCCCCCCCGCCCCCCACATGAATGTAAATTAGTTTGATGGCTTTTACTTCTACAAGTTCTGATGCAGAAAGAGCCCAAACCATTTGCTTTGGTAAAGACTGAGCTTTTTGTTGGATTGCAACTTTGGTAAAATTTCATTTTTGTTGAAGTACTGAGTTCAGTACTTCAAATATATCCAAATATGAAAACATTGAGTTTTCGTTGAGATCCAAAAGGCTTGTCGTATTTTGTGTTCTTTATGCGTAGTTAAAAAAAAAATACAGGGAAGTTCATTTAAGTTTTAAAACCCTTTCCAGTATGATTAGGACCATGTCCTCTTAAACTTTATTAAACATTCAATTTCACTATTTGTGCAAACATAATCCCTTCACACTAGGTCTTTGTTTTTCTTTTTGTTTTTTGTTTTGTGTTTTTTGGTTTTTTTTGTGTTTTGTTCTTAGCAACCCTTTTTGCTGTCCTTCCTTCATACTTGCTCATTCATCCTCTTCCCCACATACAGTGCATTTCTACCCATTTGTCCTCTTCTCCAACTTGTGTACTCATGTAAGCAGCTTTGTATTGTTTGCTTTTTTTTTTTTTTTTTTTTTCCCTTTCTGTGCAGGTCAGCAGAAACCTATCTTCAGAAAATTAGGCTGTGTTTTATTAAAAAAAAAAAAAAAGTTTATCACACTTTTTTTCTCAAAATAGTACACTGGAAATCTCCAATTCAATTGCTAGATCTTGGATTCCTTCTCCTAGTGATAGCCTGACATTCCATGATAAAGACATAAAATACTTGAACTTTCTATATCGTAGCCACTTTTTTTTTCTATTTTGTGCAATGCTACAAATATTTTATGTTATCTTTACATACTTGAATGCCTTCATTTGTATAGGGTAGATAGATTTCACAGGAGCTATCTATCTCTGGGCAAAAAGAGACTATGTATTGACTCTTGTTGATGTTTTCAAACAGCTTGACAAAAGGCTGTATTGGTGTACATGTCCTCTTGGAATGGATGAAAGCATAACCATTCCCCATTTCTGCCAGGAGTAGTTACTATGGAGAGTTTTGGGAAAACACATCTGGCACCCTATTTCAAATCTTCTAGGCTTTATCCTGGATTTTGTCCATGCCTAGAGTGAATATTACTTGTAGGCTTCAACCATAACTTCTGGTTGATAGCTTTTTATAAGTGCTTCCTGTGTCTTCATTTTCTGCCCTGGGCTCTTCAATGCCTTGGGTGATGGTGAATTTTATGGAGTTAAACTTGTGTGTGTCAGCAACTTGGAAATGCAGGGACACCCTCCATTGATTAGTGCCCTTGCCTTCTCTCTCTCTCTCTCTCTCTCTCTCTCTCTCTCTCTCTTTTTTTCTGAGAACAATTCTGGGAGAACTTGTCTGCATTTCTCAGGAGGTCCTGATGGAACTGGGTCTCTACTACCCATGAGAGTGGGTGGAGTCATTATGACAAAAAAATGACCCCTCTTACCAGTTTTCCCTCTTTGTCTCATTTTTCCCCACACCCTCAACTCTTCCCTAAAATTACCTCCCAAATAAACCATGTGCAAACAGACCCTTATCTAGAATTTGCTTTAGAGAAAACCCATGGAAAGACAGGTCTTTTGTTTCTGTCTGATGGCTGTAAAGTGATACTTTGTTGCTTCTGTTTCATTTCCCTGATTGGCAGTGAGGGTGATAACCTTTTCTTAGGTCCAGTGTCCATGCTGGTTTTCAATCTTGTGGATTGGCTGTTCAGTCCTTAGCCCATTTGTTTATTGGATTTTTGCATGATTTTTGGTAGTTTTAAGATCTTCAGAGTCTGTTCTCTTAAAATTTCTAATAGTCCTATTTCCATTTATCTCAAGTTTTCTCTGGTATCTTTTGCATTATAGGATGTCTAAAAATTTATGTTGTCGATATGTTTGCCTTTTATGGAGTCTGCTTTTCTCATTTGGTTTAAGAGTGCTCCTCCTCTTTATTATTTATATAAATCTGAAGTCTTAATTTCTTGGTGATTTTCTTTAACATTTTAAGTCTTTAATCCACCTGGAATTTGTGTTTGATACAGCATAGGTGCCTAACTTTTTTTTCCCCTATTGTGCCAGAATCATTTAAATAATTCCATCATTTTTCGTCCTAAAATACTATCTTTCACTTGTATTATTTATTGCAGTTCCCCCCATTCTAGGATTCTTTATTTTGTTCCTCTGAATTGTTTTTGTCTGTGTTAATACCATATTGATGAGATTATGATGGCTTCATGTATTTTCATTCTTTTTTTCATATTCGTTATTTTAAAAAGATAATACAATTTATACAAACAATTGTATAGGTATTCTAATGGAAGCACATTAAATTTATACAGTAACTTGCAATAAGATATTAAGGCTTTTCATATGACAAAGTGGCATAGCTTTCTATTTACTGAGGTCTCATGTCCTCCAGTAAGATTTTAGAAGTCCTCTTCCTATAGGTCCTTTACTGTTAAAGGTATTCTCAATTTCTTCATACCCAATCCTTACCAAAGAATTGTTTGTTGTTCTTCATTTGCTAGGGCCTTAAGCCTATGCTCAGCTTACCTTTTGGGTGACAAAATCTTCTTTGGATTACAACTTGTGAGAGACAAGGTTCTCGTGCTCTGCAGTTCACTTTACAAAGCCTGTATCT
Source organism: Panthera uncia (assembly GCF_023721935.1). Lineage (NCBI taxonomy): Eukaryota > Metazoa > Chordata > Mammalia > Carnivora > Felidae > Panthera > Panthera uncia. The sequence goes on from NC_064810.1 coordinate 134,312,860, forward strand.
TCCCTGTGAAGTTAATCACAAACATGGAGTCCTTGGTCCTTAGTGCACTAAGTGAAGACAATGCTTAAAACAGTACAGAGGGCACACAGCTTCCAGTGATCATCAATCCACAGGTATACACTATTAAACTGTCAGCTAAACCAAGATGTATTCCCTTGCCTTTGTTTTGGCTCTGTGGTTGCTGACCTGTCCTTACACTTGGTCTGCAATCCTGTTGTACTTCACTGGCTAGACTTCCCTTCAGATACTGACAAATGCCTTCTTCCTTGATCACTTCATCTTGTTGGCTGACCTTGTCTACTTGGCTCACCCGTTTTCCCATTCACTTAAGGTGTTGTCTTCACTCATGGTTTCATGGTATCTATTGGAATTTTAAGTATAATAAATTGATGTGAGGCAAAGCTGTCAGCCACAATTCCTCCCCTCCTGGTCCGTGCACGTCCTCCTTCCCTTCCAAGGGGGTGGAGTCGTTTTGCTTCCTTGTGAATCTAGGCTGGCCCAAGGACTTGCTCTGACCAATAGGACATGACAGAAATGACTTAGCACAACTTCTCAGGCTGGTCTTCAGAAGTCCCTTAGGTTTTGCTTTTACCTTCTGGGAATTGAGCCACCCTACAGCAAAGCTCAGGCTAGACTACTTAAATACAGTAGAATTAACCTTGAGGAAGAGACCCAGCCGGATCTGCTGTTCCAGCCAGCCCAGCCCCGCATTCAGCCCAGTGCAATCGTATGAGCAACCTCAGCTGACCACAGGAGACCTAGGAACTTTTCAGCTGAGCCTAGCCAGCCCATAGAATTGGGAAATGAAATGTTGGGTTAAGCCAGCTCACTGTGGTTTGTTTTATATCATCAGGTAGTGAGATAGCATCAAAGGGAAGTTGGTAAATATTGATAAGATGAAGACAAATAATTCCTTGATAAGGCTATTTCAACAAGAAGTTACCAAACTATCTTCTGGGGAAGGGTAGGAAGTTGGAGGCGGGGGGAGGAGAAAGAAAGAAGTAATCAAGCAGTGGTATACGTGATGTTAGGATGTAAATACGATACGGCTCTTCTTAAAGATCTGCACTTCTCTCCGTATTTTTCTATATCCAATATATATACATCAGGATGGCAATAGCTTAAAAATTTTTATATAATAAAAATAGAGGGACTATTAATTTAGTAGTAGTATATTACATGACTTCTCAGTGCTTTCATATTTTTGCCTATACCAGCTCCTTTTTGATTCTGATTGATTCGGAGGTTGAAAATCCAAAGACTAAATGTTTAGGTGTTGAATGAAAGACTAACGCTCTCCTATTTGATTAATGTATCAAATGGATACATAGAAGGTGGGATAGAAGTTTTGCTTCTTCAAAGACCCTTGTGTATTTGATCCCTGGATCTCAGTAGATTCTGGATAAGTAACACTGCTAGGTGAGGGTTCTTGCAGCTAGGCTATTAGAGTGCTTAGCCCGCTGATGAGTAAACACAGTTACATTGTCACATGTATGTAAATTCTGTCTCCTACATAACAGATTCAATATGGACAGGGGGTATTTTCAGTATTTGTCAAATAAGATAAGTGCAAAAAGCCATGTGCCTATCTCTAGAGTAAATAGTAAACAGCAAGATGTTTGTTTCAGGATGAAAGGTAATATGATTAAACCCTGTTGTCTAGGTTGGCTGGCTTCTCTATGCTTCACATAACTGCATCACTAACCTAGACCTGAACAGGTTCAGCTGCCGCTTTCCGCATTATAATGACGACTGTTAATTGCTCCTGGCAAATCGAGCCCTTGGCTATCAGTGGGTTAGGAAAGGATCACCTCACCTGAAATACTGGAGGTGATGAGAGTGCTTCCCAGAGTGGGGAGAAAAAGGTTAACCGATTACTGATTCTTTTTCTCCACCATAGTTGTTGTTTTTTTTTTTTTTTTTTTTTTTTTTTTAAATGCTCATTTATTTTGAGAGAGAGAGACCGTTTGAGTGGGGGTGGCGGCTTGGGAGAGAAATCCCAAGCAGGCTCTGTACTGTTGGTGCAGAGCCAGACATGAAGCTCGAACCCACAAATCATGAGATCCTGGCCTGAGCCAAATTTAAGAGCTGGAAGCTCAGCTGACTGAGCCACCCAGGCATCCCTGTCCACTATAGTTTTAAAACTAGACTTGTGGCTGGTCAGCCATCTTGAGGTTACAGAAGCTTTTGGACCATATTTACTTGGAGAGAGGTGGACAGAGAAAGATCTCCTTTTGTATTTAATTTTACCAGGCATCTTTTGACATTCTGGGAAGCATCAATTGGGCAAAGGTGATTACGTAATCAATAGGGCAGAAGAAGAGCTCAAGGTTGCAATTAACATGTTATTGTACAAATCAAAGGAGCAGTAAAAAGCAATTTGTTCAACTTGTCACTGGGTCTGGACAATCAGTGTGTGAACAATAAGGAGATGGAAAATGAGAGGAGAAGCAAGCGAGTCAAAAACACTCAGGCTTTTGTTTTCTTTCTTTCCAATTCAGTACTAGTCAGTGTACCTTTCTGATAGCTTTAAAGTGGGTGACAGGGATCAATAATGCATTGTTTCTTATTGTGAGTGACTTTCCAGAAAAAATTTAAATAACCTAGTAAATCGTTGAAATATTAGTTTATAATGTTTGATATCTTACATTAATCTTTAACATGCTAGGACTTAAGACAGTTAAAATAATGGGTCTGTCTGGATAAAATTTTACTTTTGGCCTTCTAGCAAATCTCCAGGCACAAAACAAAGATTCATCTAGGCATTTATAAAACTCAAAGCAGGTTAAAGTTTGTGGCGACAAAGTTGCTGAACATGCCAAAACAAAATCAATAGCGACCCTACTATATTGGTATAATTGAGTGCTGTCTGATTAAAAAAAAAAGTTGACTCTTTGATAAAATACCCATGTATGTCCTTGGCTAGGTATATAGAAAAAATGATGGAATCTCCTTCTGTTCTTAAACTACTTAAAGGATGTTACCATTAGTACCTGTAAGTCTTACCTTGAAATAGAAGCAACACTTCCCAAATGGCTTAATCCTCGACTGAATAAATGTGTATGTGCAACATACATTACAAACATTGTAGTATACATATTGATACAGATTAGAAACATAAAAATTATTCAGTGTTCAGTGTTATCGAATGTTCAGTGTTACTCGTCTGACACTGCGCATGCACATGTATAAACATGCAAATACACATATCCCCATATATACAAGCATTAACCTATATATCTATAGGGACATATATACATCTACATATATATAAAATATATGTGTATACATGCATATGTAGAGAGAGAGATGGATTTTAAGAAATAAGATCATTGATTTATGGGGGCTGGTAAGTCTAAAATCTGCAGAGCAGGCCAACAGGCTGGAGTCCCAGGGAAGAGTTGGTGTTCCAGTCTGGAGTCAGAACTCCCTACGTACCTGTCTGTCTAAATATCCTCTTCTTAGGAGCACATCAGTTGTATTGGATTAGGTGATCTGATGATCTCATTTTAACTCTTAAGATCTTATCTCGAAATATGGCCACACTCTGGTACTCGGGCCTAGCAACCTGGGAATCAATCTGGGAATTTCTGGGGAGACACAATTCAGTCCATAAAACCATTCCACGGGCACCTGGGTGGCTCAGTTGGTTGAGCGTCCGACTTCAGCTCAGCTCATGATCTCTCAGTCTGTGAGTTCGAGCCCCGCGTCGGGCTCTGTGCTGACAGCTCAGAGCCTGGAGCCTGTTTCAGATTCTGTGTCTCCCTCTCTCTCTGCCCCTCCCCCACTCATGCCCTGTCTCTCTCTCTCTCTCTCTCTCTCTCTCTCTCTCTCTCTCTCTCTCTGTCAAAAATAAATAAACATTAAAAAAAAAAATAAAAAACCATCCCAACTCTGGAATTGACAGATGTAATGCCAGTGGTCGGCACACAATCCTGACGAGGTGGTGTAGTGTTGGTGGCTTAGAGGTTTTAGTGAAGCTGCCATTTAAAACAGAACTTAAGGAAAAGAATTAACCTGGAGCACAAGGAAAGAAAGCTGTATAAGCAGAGGATACAGCGCGGACGTGACCACTGAGGTGCGAAAGTCCCCAGTGCCTTTGGGTTCTCCAGGTACTTGAGACGAAGTGGTTCAGAAGGGTGGGAGAAAGTGAACCTAAAGCTGAGGCCGCACTGGAAAGGATTGTGAAGAAACACCTAGAGTTTAGAATTTGTCCTGTGAGTCACAGGGAGTTACTGGATGTTACGTTAGGATCACAAACAACACACTACTGATTTTGCTTAGAAAAATTATTCTGGCAGTGCAGGGGTTAGGTTTGGCAGGGGAAGATACATGTGGCTGATCCAGTTGTGAGGAAATGAGTTGAGAACTTAAAATGTAGTAGCAGTGGGGATGAGAGGGAAATGGATTTTGCAGGCAGGTAGAATTGGCAGGGTTTGGTCAAGGGAGCTGAGAGAGAGAGAGAGAAAAGAAAGTTCTGAAATGTCCGCCTTGGTTGGCTGGGTAGATGGCACAAAATTGATAATTGTGTTTGTGAGGCCATTAAGCATTTTTTGTGCATGGCATCGTACAGGGCTTTCGATATACATTCTGGAGTTGAATTGCTGTAAACTTTAGCTCATCACATAAACACCAATAAGTATTTCACAAGTACTCACACAAATTCAAGGAGACATAAAAACACTAGAAAAGTTGCTTGAGGAAGGGAGAACTTAAATGAAGGGTGGTAAAAAGGAATATAAATAAAACAAGAAGAACCTTACATGGACCAATAAGGATGGTGTGTATGAGCTAATTAGTGTAATTACTCAACCCTTGGTACCAGTGCTATGAACTAATTAATATTACCCAGACCTCTCCACCTGAGCCCCAAACAAGAGACTAATACATTTAGCATATTTAGTTTTGGACCAGGTGAACTCCACTGCCTGATGTCAAGTGGGGGTAATAAACAAAATACACGTTGATTAATTCCCGGAATGTATGCCCAGTTCAGGATATACGAAGTCATTGATACCTTTTAATTGGCTGTTGGTGTTTAAAATCTTAAAAAGACGGCAAAATTGGTTTTAGTCTACTGTACTGAATTAGGGCTTAAATTTTTTAGACCTGTTCTAACAGCTTTATATGTATTAATCTCCACAGCAATGCAGTAAGAAGGTTTCTATATCCCCATCTTATAAGTGAGAAACCCAAAGCATAGAATAATCCATTTGCCTATGGTCAAAGAGCTAGTAAGGTTAGGAATAGCTTTTCAGAGCCTGTGCTGTTAAACACTACTCCATTTCTTCTCTGATCTTTTTCTATGGTGCCTTCTTACTTTTGATAACAGGTATTCCAGCAAGAAAGCCGAGTGGTTTGAATTCCATAATGAAGTTTTGATTATAAACCACTAGCTAGGGGTCCAATCAAATTTCTCCATGCTTACTACAATGGTTGGATTCCAAATAGTACTCAGTACATGTTACATGAATGCATTACCCCCCTCAATTTGCTCATCTGGGCTTTAGGTTTCTGATGATAATGGCTGGCTAGTAATTAGAACTCAATGTGAAAACCGTCAAAAAATGGTAAATTAGAAAAACAATCTTTAAAGGCATGGAAGAACTCATAAGATCATAGAAATTACAAGGCCAAAATTAAAGTGAATATGGGAACCTAGACAGGTAAAGAAAATGGGTACGGAAACTGCTTTTGCCTTAGAGTATATGTGGATTGGGGAAAAATAGAATTTTATTTTTGATGACCTTGTTGAATGAGAAACATAGAAATTAAAGCCCAAAGCTCACAGTGAGAGGCATCAAATAGTAAATTGTAACTTGAATCTTGAGGGTAAGGGTAAGCTATTCTTTATGAGGTCCTGCAGCCTAGGTTCATATAGTCTTTGTGGTCCTGGAAACCAATGAATTAACTGTGATTTAAGGTGGTTTGCTACTGTAGTCATAAAATTTGTCATAGTTGACTTGCAAAGGAATTTTTATAACCTACTTCCAGTATAAGGAAAATTATACATATTGAGGACCTGAGATATGAGAAGAAATAAAAACCACAAAAGTGGTATGTGGATATATCTCTTAATATTTATTAAAAAAAACACCTTTCGGGGCACCTGGGTGGCTCAGTTGGTTAAGTGTGTGACTTCGGCTCTGGTCACGATCTCGGGGTCTGTGAGTTCGAGCCCTGCTTCAGGCTCTGTGTTGACAGCCCAGAGTCTGGAGCCTACTTCAGATCCTGTCGCTCCCTCGCTCTGCCCCTTGCCACCTCTGCTCATGCTCACGCTCTCACTCTCTCACTCTCTCGCTCTATCAGAAATTAAAATATTTGAAAAATGTTTCATTTTCATACATAATTACACGTATACACACATCACACAAAGCACAGCATATAATTTGGGAGAGTTAGTGCTCTGCAGACTATATATGTTGTCTCAGAGGAAGATAAATTTACCTTAGGTTGTAACACATTATAGACGCACGCTTCAGTTTCTATGATAGCTACCTGAAGTTTAGAATTTTCAAACTATTAGGAAAAAATAGAACAATATCAATGGTACCAAAAGAAGATAAGAACAGAGAAATGGTGTATCAAGTAGAAAGTGAAGAAAGGTTTAAATTTAAAGCAAAGTACATCAATAATTATAGTAAAAATGAACAAAATTTGGTTGAGAGAAATTAGTGTTTTGAATTTTAAAAATATGAAAATTCATGCTATTGAATGGTCATGTCTAAAATAGAATGATACAGAAAGTTCAAATTAAAAAACTGTGCTAACTGTAAACAAAAACCTATAGCTATATCAGTATCAAACAAAATAGTCTTGAAGGAGAAATGTCTTTCCAGCAATAGTTTGCTAAAACCTCAATTAGGTTTGATCCCTATCTTAGAACACATTTTTGCTTTATGTAGAATAACCTCAGTTATACACAGTTGGCTGACCCCTTGAGTTACAGTCCCCAGCTGTATTAATACATGGTTCTATATAAAACCACTTGCCTATAAAACTGTCTTTCCCTAAGTTTGTCCCCCAAAATCTTATTCTCTCTGATATTAATAGAAATTCTATGGGGAAAACATTCCATGATGAATTAAACTTGGGAAACCATTGCATATTGTATCACTGTCTTTGAGATTTAAAAACCATTGGCATCTTGACATGTCTGAACTACTGCGCAGTAGAAAACATTTTTACCTTTATCTGTTTCCGACTGTATTTGATTCCAAACTCCCTCTTCTTAGGCTACTTTAAATGTTTCAAAAAATTTAGTGTTCCCTAGAAGACCCTTTAAAAATGACGCTATAAGTAATTTCAAGTTGGCAACTTAACGTTTTTATGTGTATACAACTATACTTTGATAAATCCATGTAGGTTATTGTCTTTTAAAAAAAAGTTTTTTTAATGTTTATTTTTGAGACAGAGGGAGACAGAGTGCGAGTGGGGAAGGGGCAGAGAGAGAGAGAGAGAGAGAATCTGAAACAGGCTCCAGGCTCCGAGCTGTCAGCACAGAGCCCGATGCAGGGGTAGAACCCACGAACCTTGAGATCATGACCTGAGCCAAAGTCAGACGCTTAACCAACTGAGTCACCCAGGTGCCCCTATTAATGTCATTGTTCAAATGCCATTATTCTTAGTCTCATAATTTTTTTTAAACTTTTTTTTCTGGGTATAAATACATTCTTTTGACTACAAGAACTGAAAACTTGCTCAAGTACTTTTTTCTCCATATTTCTTAAATACATCAAAGAATTGGACAATATTAGGCAAGCATTGAGTGGGTAAAGCATATTTTCAAGTATCGGAAATGGAAGAACTCCTGTAGAATGATCCAGTCTAGGATACGTTACTCTATTCGGATCAGAGGCAAAGTTGAACAGCTCAAAGTTAGCAGCAGGCGGTTGAACAATACATATTTCACCAAACATTCTTGTATGGTAGTAAAATTGGTTCATTCCTCAAATCACTACCTTATTGCAGAAAAATGAGGGGAAAAAAAAGTTCTGTAAGAGTTATCTGAGCGTGAAATAACAAAAATGAGTTTGGGGAGGTTTAGACAAGAAACAGGCTTCAGTTTTTATTTTGCATCCTGTCTAGAGCCTTCTACCTGAAGAGGGGTAGGCAAGTGGATTTTCTCTGCTTTATTCAGATTATGACCAGACTATTGTTTTAGACAAAGGATAAGATTCTATTTTCTGCCTAACTCAAAACAGGTATGATCATGGAGATTTCTTGAGCCACAACTATAAGGTCTGATGTGTGGTTTTCCATAGATGCATGTGTTGAAATGAAGACTTCATTAGCCATGGAACTCAACCATAAACAGGGCCGCCTTGGTATGAGTAGCATGACCATGATGGACAGTTGGTTGTTGTTAGGCTTGGAGTTTTTCAAGTGGCTTGTTATTACAACATAATAGCTTATTCTGACTGATACAACGTTGTAGTTTTATTCCATTTCTGTCACTACTTGTTTGTACAGTCTTCATATTCCCCAGCATAAGGTCTTCTATCTTAAAGTGATAAAGCTGGGAGTACTTGGGTGACTCCATTGTTAAGCATCTGACTTCAGCTCAGGTCATGATTTCACTGCGAGTTTGAGCCTCACATCAGGTGAGCCCTGCTTTTCCTTCCCTCCCTCCCTCCCTCCCTCCCCCCCCCTCTCTCTCTCTCTCTCTCTCTCTCTCTCTCTCTCTGTCACTTGCTCACTTGTACTCTCTCTCAAAAAAAAAAAAAAAACGATAAAGTTGAATCAGACTATCTCTGTCCATTCTAATTTATGAGTGTTAGGTTTTCCAATCCAAGTAGAACTGTGACTATTTTCCCCTCTGCAAAGTCAAATGAGACCACATAAGACACAGGGAATCAGAATACCTTTCCCGAGTCTCATAGTCAGGTAGTCTCTTAACATATTTCCTAGAACAGTGATTCCTGAATATGTCTATTTTTTCATGACACCGAGATCACCAAGGGCAGGGAGTATACCACACTTATCCCTAACTGCTTAAAACATCATCATGAATTCACTTAAACATCTTAAATGACTTAAATCTGGAGAGTTGTATGCAGAAGTCTAACACAATTATCTCTTTTAACTTTAGTATTAGACAGGGAACACTAATTGGGACCAATCTTCCAGGGTTAAGTGTTGATTCATTGGCTTGGGACTTCCAGTACTCTAACTACTTAAGACTTAAAACATAGACTGTGACTAAATGGATGTGCTTGAGAGCTCCTGTAAAGCCTGGTTAATTATTTTTGTGTTCAGAGAAAATGAAGACATATAGGAACATTACAAAACGTCTATTTGAGGATCAGTAATCTAAGTGTCTTGTATATACTGAGGTATATATTCCAATGCAATTCTACCTTGAGACATCTGTAACAAAGCTCAGTGGATCCTAAAGTGTTTCCATATTTAATCCTTTACATCTGCTCACAACTATAATGAGCATCTGAAGTATCCTTTTATGTTTTATTTTTATTTTTTAAAAATCTTCAGAGTAACTCTGTAATCATTGGTAGTGTCTTGGTTTGCCACTTAATCACCTGTATAGTTGAGAAGTTCCTATGTTAAACTGCACTCATGCTATAATTTAACTGTTTTGTCCTTTTGATCACAGGTGGTCAACATCCTCTTTCAAATACCTTTTCACACATTTGGAGGCAATACGTCAAGTTCAGAGTGTCTAAGATATCTCCTACTTATAAGTAGTAAAACTTGGCCTTCTCAGTGTCAGGTCTTTTAATTATGGGTTTTTTGTTGTATCAAGGATGCCAATACAGGTCAAAGAGTCAGTTGAGTGTCAGGATAAATTTTAGTATCTCAATACTATCTATATTATATACCGAAATGATGTATTTCATATACATATTTCCCTTTGGGGAATGGGGCCCACTTTTTTCCCCCCATAAAACTATTACCTATTATTTTTTTCCTCCCATAAAACTAATACCTATCTATTCCAAAAGAAAGGATAACTGAAGTTGTAAGAAGCCTCTCAGCAAAGATCCTTGTTCAGTAATTGAATATCTTATGGTAAGAATAGTAATTTTGCCCATGCTAAGAAAAATAAGTCAATCAGAGAAAGATAAATACTGTATGATTTTACTCATATGCGGAATTTAAGAAACAGATGAATATATGGGAAGGGGGGGATGGGAGAAGGAAACCACAAGTGACTCTTTTAAAAAAAAATTTTAATATTTATTTTTGAGAGAGAGACAGAGACAGAGGATCTGAAGTAGGCTCCAGGTTCTGAGCTGTTAGCACAGAGCCTGATATGGGGTTTGAACTCAAGAACCACAAGATCATGACCTGGGCCAAAGTCAGATGCTTAACTGACTGAGCCACCCAGGTACCCCAAGAGACTCAAAATGATAGAGAACAAACTGAGGGTTGACGGAGGAAGGTCGGTGGGGGTGGGGGAGAGTAGGCTAAATGGATGATGGGTATTAAGGAGGGCACTTGGAATGAACACTTGGTATTGAATGTAAGTGATGAATCACTGAATTCTCCTGAAACCAGTATTGCACTGTATGTTAACTAAAATTTCAATTAGAAAAGTCGTTATTCTACCTATGAGAGTTGGTCATTTTCTGGTTAGGAGAATGCTTTGGTCACCCACAAGGAGTGCACACACAGGCATTGTTACTAATGGAACTTGAAAGTAAGAGAGGAGTTTGGGTTAAGGTAGACCCTTCTCCTGTGCTAGGATATTCTCATGACTTAAGAATTCACCCTTAGGATAGATAGAGCTGGCCACAGACAGTTTGAGAAACCTAGACCATGCTTTGAAGGTGCCAGGCTCTTACTAGGGAAAGTTAAATGTGTTAGGTTAGGCATTGGGGAATCTGGAGTCTCATTTTCTGCTCTTTTATTGTGATTCATGTTTTCCTTGGGCTTTATCCTCCCCTAGTCTTCATTTTAGGGTAGGTCAGTTTGTCAACAGCCCAGTTATCTTGATAATATTATATCAAGGGTGGAAATTTGCTTTTCACTGACTTAATCTAAGAATATGGTCAGAGCACTGGAGGACTCAATTGTTACTGCTTCATAAGAAAATTGAGAAATTTTCTCAAGTGGACTCATCTGGGCAAGAATCACTGATGAACTCAAAACTGTGTCTGATGTATTCAAAACAGCATATTCTTAAGAATATTTTTAATGTTTATTTTTGAGAGAAAGCGGGGGGGAGTAGAAAGAGGGGGACCGAGGATCTGAGGCCGGCTCTGTGCTGAAAATAGCCCCATGTGGGGCTCCCACTCACGAACCTTGAGATCATGACCTGAGCCAAAGTTGGACACTTAACTGAGCAACCCAGGCACCCCTCAAAATAGCGTATTTTTAACATAAAGCATATTTAGACTGATTTTGTTACCTTTTCCTATTGTTGAGGTGACATGCTATTTTTGACGATATGTCCCACGTTCTACTCTACCAACTCTTCGCTAAAATGAAGATTAAAAAGAATGATGGTAGAATATTAACTTTGTGCTGACACTAGCCTGATGCATAACAGCCAGTCACAAGGGCTTTGTCAGTATTGGGCTAAATGTCAGTATTATTCCTGATGACAAACCTAGTGACAAGTCCCACAAATTGGTCCTATTAGGCAAGTTAGACAGATTGTGTAATGAGTTATTTCAGATGACCTGTGTGCCCTGGGCCTCTTACAGAATCCATGTCCTGTACTCATCTGAATTTCCACTAAAACTGATCTCTTATCACTTATTGTCCTTTTAATAATCGATTTGCTACCTCTTAACACCATATACATGTAACTTCACAGCTTCTCCCACTATCGTCTGCCCTGAATCCACTAGGATTTATATTATCTTCCCCTTTATTCCCGTTAGTAGGTCACCATCAAAACCCCAGAGTTCCAATTCACTTTTTCTTACCAACATTTAATTATTAGATGGCTTTGCATATCCTTTTATTCTGCCCCCAACTTTCTTCTTTCTCTCCCTAACCTCTGAAACTCTTCCTGTTTCCTGAAATTCATGGTCCAATGTAGATGGCTTTCCTGGTACGTGCAATTTCTTATGTGGTGCTTTGGTTTTACCTTCCTGCTCAAATTTAACCTGGTTCCCTGCTGAGGACACAATTTCCCCTACAGATCTCTCAAGTGGTGGCTCTTCCTCTACCCCCTCTTTTTCTCTCACTGGGTCTGGAGTCACTAGGTGTCCTCTCTGCACCCTCTTTTCAACTTTTTTTTTTTTTTTTAATGTTTGTTTATTTTTGAGACAGCATGAACAGAGGAGGGTCAGAGAGAGAGAGAGAGACACAGAATCTGAAGCAGGCTCCAGGCTCTGAGCTGTCAGCATGGAGCCCGCCACGGGGCTCATACCCACAAACTTTGAGATCATGACCTGAGCCAAAGTCGGACGCTTAACCAACTGAACCACCCAGGCGCACCACCCCCCCCCCGCCCTTTTTTAAATCATTATGTCTCAATCCCTAAAAAAAATACCCAACTTTGAACATCATGTCTTTGGGCTATAAATCATCTGCTCCTCATTGTTCTGTTTAATTGCCTGTTTCTCCTCTTCTCTAGTATTCAGCTTCTGGCTAACTGTCAATACCCATAGTACTAGGGTTTATTTTAATTCAGTTGATTCTAAATATATGCATAGGTGACCCTTCCCCAATCTTGAATTTTTCTTTCACCAAGCTCAGCTACTCCCATGTTAGGCTTTGGACTTTGTATCACTAATAACTACAAGTTCTCCAAAATCTGTTTCATGTGGCTTACTTGCTGATAATCCCTTGTTTTTCTTTAGCTCTACTACATTGTGTACTGATTGTTTGTTTGTTTGTTTTGTTTTGTTTTTGTTTTCAGCTTTCCCCAGCTCCCAGAACAGTTCCTGGCACATAGTAGATACTCAGTTAATACTTAATATTGAATGAATTATTTATTGATGTGCCTGATCTTCCTTACACTGGAAGCTCTTTCCTTCTGCAAACAATTATATCTTTAAGGGTTTCCCATGCAGATATAAGGGAATACAAAGACAAATACGATGACCTTGTCTACAAGGAGCTACAATCTTGGAAACAGGCTATGGATTTTGTTACAATACCATGACAAATGTGTGATAATAGTAGCTCTGAGAGTGTGAGCCTGTCCAGGAGATGGAGACATTTTTCATATATATATAATATATACATGAATATACGTATATATTATATATGTGTGTGTATATTATATATATATATAATATATATAATTTACATCCAAGTTAGTATATAGTACACTAATGATTTCAGGAGTAGAATCCAGTGATTCATCCCCTACATGTAACACCCAGTGCTCATCACAGCAAGTGTCTTCCTTAATGCCTCTTGTCCATTTTAGCCCATCCCCACCACCACAACCCCTACAGTAATCCTCAGTTTTTTTCTATTTAAGAGTCTCTTGGGGTACCTGAGTGGCTTAGTCAAGTGTCCGACTTTGGCTCAGGTCATCATCTCATGGTTCGTGGGTTCAAGCCCCGTGTTGGGCTCTGTGCTTACAGCTCAGAACCTGGAGCCTGCTTTGGATTCTGTCTCCGTGTCTCTCTGCCTCTCACAGCTTGTGCTCTCTCTCTCTCTGTCTCTAAAATAAACATTAAAAAAAGTCTTATGTTTTGTCCCCCTCCCTGTTTTGATAGTATTTTAGTTTCCCTTATGTTCTTCGATTTTATATCTTAAATTTCACATACAAGTGAAGTCCTATGATACTTGTCTTTCTCTGACTAATTTTGCTTAGCATAATACTGTCTAGTTCCATCTGTTGCAAATGGCAAGATGTCATTTTTGACTGCCAAGTAATACTCCATTGTATGTGTGTGTGCGTGTGTGTATATGTGTGTGTGTGTGTATGTATATCTCATATCTTTATCCATCTGTCTATGGACATCTGGGCTCTTGCATACTTTTGCTATTGTCGATAGTGCTGCTATAAACATTGGGGTGCATGTGCCCCTTAGAAACAGCACACCTGTCTCTAGAAGATAATATGTTAAATAAGATTTGAAGTATGAGAGCTTACCAAGCAGATAAAAGGATGAGGACATTTTATGAGTATGGAAAACATGTCCATCCAAACATGTTAATGTCATTAGAGCCAAACAAATAGGTTTTAAAAATCAGAAAGGAAGATAGTCCTTCAAACTTTGAAAATACACACCGCATGTGAGGATGGAATTACCATGAAGTTTGTGAACCATAAGCTTTAGGGCCCCTCACTTGTATGGGCCCCTTGTAAGAAAGGGTCCTGCCAGTATGTTCACACAATCTTACTTCCTGTTAAAAAATTTAAAGTAGGGCAGACTTACCTTTATTAAGTAAAACTGTTGTAACTTTTCGCTTTGCTTGTCACATTTCATCTTGTTTCTAGCGTTAAAGTGGCTGTGGGCACTTCTGGAATTTGGCTAAGGGCTAATTAAAGAGCAAACACATATGGTTTGGGTTTTGTGGCATATTTTTGTGGTTCACTCACGTCTGTGTAAGTTATTTCATGGATGTTCCTTATGTTCCCTGGGCCCACTTAACTGGCATTGCAAAAAAAAAAAAAAAAAAGTGTATGAACTGGGGTTACACATTTACATGCATTTATCCTATGCTGCCCAGCCCAAGTTGTGGGTGGTAGAGGAAAAAATCAAATTGAGAAATGCACGAAGTCAGGGGTGCCTGGGTGGCTCAGTTGATTGAGCATCTGACTTCGTCTCAGGTCATGATATCACGATTCTTGAGTTCAAGCCCCACATTGGGCTCTTTGCTGTCAGTGCAGTCTACTTCAGATCCTTTGTCTCTCTGTCTCTCTCTTTCTCAAAAATAAACTTTAAAAAAAATGTGCAAAGTCAGAAGCCAATGTAAGGGTAAAAAAAAAATCTACAGATTGTCAGAAATGCAAGATTTTAACGGGATTATTAATTTTCTTAGTCAAATGGAACTTCTCTCTTTCAGAAAGGATAATATAAAATTCATTATCACTACAGTGGGGGACATTATGACAAACTGGTTGATAAGTATGAATTTAAAAATAAGGTTAATATTGAAGACAATTTGAAATTGACTGAATTCTTCTATATTATATATATTATAATTCACACCACTGCTTTAGTTTCTTAGGGCTGCTGTAACAAATTACCACACATCTATTCTCCCAGAAATCTATTCTCACATACCTGTGGGGGCCGTAAGTCTGAAGTCAAGAGGCTGGCAGTGTTGGTCCCTTCTGGAGGCTCTAAGGAAGAATCTAGTCCATGCCTGTCTCCCAGCTTCTGATGTTCCGTTAGTCGTTAGCATTCCTTGGCTTGTAGACACATTATTCCAATCTCTACCTCTATGCTAACATGGCTTCCCCGTGTCACTCTGTAATGGTACCAATTGTTGGGTTTAGAGCCAGACTTGCTCATCTCCCTGACTGCACCCAAAAAGTCTGCGAGCCACTTCACCGGTCACTATCACTACCTGGGAGGTCGTTTCGTGCCTCCTGCTCTGGAAAAGAAGTACCAGCTGAACTTGCCGCCCTACCCTGACACGGAGTGTGTCTACCGTCTGCAGTGAGGGAAGACGGGCGGGCGTCCTTCCCAATAAAGACTTAGCGCCCCCCTCCTACCGCCATGGGGTCCTGGTAGCTGTTCTGGCTCCCAGATAAAATCCAAAAGGATTTTATCTCAAAATTCTTAATTACATCTGCAAAACCCCTATCTCTAAAGTCACTTTCACAGGCAGTAGGGGTAAATGCATGGACATGTCATTTTTCTGGGGAAGGGTGGGGACAATTCAACCCATTAAAAGGACGCTACCAATAATGAGTTTCAATTTTGAAAGAAGCATTTTTATACTACGGATAATCATATTTTTGTTAACATTACTAGAGAAATGAAAACATTTCTTCTATCAAAAGTATATTTTTAAATTCTTAGAGGAAGAGGTGTTTGAAGAGTATGTGGTCAAGAATTACAGGAAAAAATAAGACCTATTAAGCAGTTAGATAAAATTCTTAGGATATTTTTCTGGATTGGTTATGTTAGTGGTAATTGCCAGCTTTTAAAATTTATAAATACAACTTTTTTTTTCATTGTAAATATTTACTTCTATATCAATATATCTATAATTTTGCATTATGTTTTCCTCTGAAAGGAAAACCCTAAATTCTGTATGCTTCAGGCTCCACTATATAAAATTCATTCACAATATGGACATCCCAGATGATGTCTGTCCCACCATGTTCTTTGCTTTTTTAAATTATATTTTTATTCTGTCCAATCTCCATTGGTTGGTGAACATGAGCATTACAAATAACCCCCCCCCCCCCCAGCCCAGACCTAGACGGTTTGACCATTCATTTAAATTATAAGGTTGTTAAGGTTTAGGAAGATGCCTTTTAGTTACTTCTGAAAGAAGAAAGATTCTTGTCTTTGGAAGCAACCTTTTCCTATTAAGCGGATAGTATTTTCATGGGTCATCTAATGTACAGTGAATTTAGTGTATTGTGGATTTTTCTGGGATCTTGGACACTGGCTTCCTCACAGCATTTAGAACGTTGACTCCAATGCCACTTTATTTGTATCAAGTCCATGTATTGTCTGGGCATTGGTAGCAGGACTCTGGAAGGAGTAGATGGTGTAGAATCTTGTGAGACAGTTTTTCTTGTACAGAGAAGCATGTGAGATCACCTTGTCCAGGCTCTTGTGTTCTGGCCATTGCCAGTTCTCTAAGAACTAGTTTCAGGCATTTTGTCAGTGATCTTTAACAAATGGTGGATGCGTGTATTTACAAGAAATTCCATCACCAAGAGTAACACTTAAACTATCCTGTGCAGGATTTCCTTGCTATGTAAAAGTAGAGGCTTCTATGAAACTTTTCATAAGCCCAGATGAGGGGCTAAGGCAAAGAAGCAATAACACTTCATAAAAGCGAAAATCCTCTTCCAGTTTCTTTCCATGACCAAGAACAAGCACTAATGTAGCTCTTATGTCAAAGCAAAGCGACATAAAGCAAACTTTCAAATAGCAAGGGAAACCTGTATCTTCTTCCCACAGAAAATCCACCTGTCTTTGTGGTAAGTAACACAGAAATAATTCATTCTGTCAATATTGTTAACAAATGTTCATTAAGTAATCTCATTGATTAAAAGTGAAAGCAATCTTTTTTGAGGGTATACTGTGTTCTCCCACTCCTTTTGGGGAATGAGGTTTAACATTTTCATGGGAGACTTTAAAATTGCAAGGAAATATGATGGTGACCTCATTGTGCAGTATCTTTTTATTACTGCTGTATTTAATGATTAGAAGTCTTTTTAAAACATTTTGCTATCCTTAATTTTCATGGAAAAGCTTTATACACAATCAGTTATGGGAGAGGTTTTCTTTTCCAGACTCCAAACCTAAAATCTATCCTTCGATATCAAAAACAGAAGGATTAAAGAATAAAGTATCTGTTCTTTAGTCACACTAAATGTCTATATATATATCCATCCAATAGGATGGGGCACCTGGGTGGCTCAGTCGGTTAGGTATCCGACTTCAGCTCAGGTCATGATCTCACACTTCATGAGTTGGAGCCCCGTGTTGGGCTCTGTGCTGATGGCTCTGAGCCTGGAGCCTTCTTCAGAGTCTGTGTCTCCCTCTTTATCTGCCCCTCCTCTGCTTGCACCCTGTATCTGTCCATCTACTTCTGTTTCTCTCTCTCTCTCTCTTTCTCTCTCTCTCTCTCTCTCAAAATAAGTGTTAAAAATTTTATAAAAATGGAATGGGATCAAATTATAGATGTTAAGATGAAGTTTCCATTCATGTCCAGGGTCTGGGAATACTGGGTAATCCTTAATAATAAAACTTAACTGCCCATAAGCGGATGAATGAGGATATTTTGAAAGTGAGAACTAAACTCATTGATGCATTATTTCCTAGATGGAGAAATTCCGTAAGGGTCAGAAACACGTTGAAGCATCGTCTTCAGGGTGGGGTTGTGTTGATTGTGTAGCAAAAATCTAGTTAAAATATTCTTTATGCTTACTTGATGCAGGCTTTTTAGACTGATTCTCACTTGCTGGCTGTTGGTCAGAAGTTTGTATTAACCAAAGTATGAACTTAATGATGAATTAAGAACCGTGTTCTCATCTGCTGGGGATCTTACAATAGAATGTCACTGAAGGTGATCAGTGGTTTTGTCAATGGCTTCCATTTCAGATTCACAATTTAATCTCAAAATGCAAACCTTTGGTAAGGCTATTATTTAGATTATTAAAGAAATAAGATTTTAAGAAAATAATGAAAACTTCAAAATGTTCCTCTTATGAATTTTAAATTAACATTTCAAGGATATTATAAGATAAAGGATTAGTATTTTATGCAGTTTATGTGAAATTATCCTTGTCATTATGATCAAGGTGCTATAGTGGTAATAAAAAAGGGTTTCAAAAAGGTTTCACTTTTTCTTCATAGATTTAACTTTATTTAACATCAAGGAATACAGGGTTTTGGGTTTTTTTTTTTTTTTTCATCTGTGTGAGCACTTGGGAATTTTCATGTGTCTCTGTTCATATCCTGCTAGATGTTACCAAGAAAAATATCTAATACTTATAATCTAATTCTTAATATGGTGTCTAAAATGACCCAATTATTTTTAGCAGCTTTAATTTGTATTCATGTATTGCTACTTTCCTGTTAATGTAGAAAATATCCCACTCAGTAGTTCTCCAAGCAGCAGGATAAGAACACATAATAGTCATTTTAAATTAAACTGCCTGCTTTATTGTTTATCAAGTTGTTGGTTTTCCCATTTTTAATTAGTCTGGGAAAGTATTTAATCTGTTTTTTTAAAAGAAGACTGCTAGGCAGGTATATCTAGCTTGCTCAAAAGATTTGTCATTACTCTATCATATTGATAATTGATTGCCATATACTAGATTTTTATAAGCACTCAATGTGGTTATTAACAGAATTTTGTTACATGATGACTCTTCGAGATTCAGTGTAGAGATATATGTTACACATCTGACAACTAACACGTTGTTAAAATAGTTACTGTATCCGTCAACTATGGCCACGGTAATGCTAGGTAGTAAGCCACCCCAAATGCAGTGAGCTTAAAGCATTTATTCTTGCTTACAGATACATACATTGGCTGTGGGTCAGCTGATCTAGATTGGGCTCAGCTGTGCTTGACTCCAAATCACAGGCTGAGTCCAAATGAGCTTGGAACAGTGGACTACCCAAGAATGTTCTTTTCACGGTCTTAGTTTGTTCATAATGCTATAGCAAAATACTACAGACTGAGTGGCTTATAATCAGCAAAAACTTATGTTCACCATTCTGGAGGCTGGAAGACTGAGATGAGGATAACAGCATGGTAAAGTGAGGGCCCTCTTTCAGGTTGTGGACTTCTCCTTGTGTCTTCACGTGGCAGAAAGGGCTAGGGATCTCTCTGGAGCCTTTTTGATAGGGCACTAGTCATATTCATAAGAGTTCTACCCTCATGACCAAAGCACCTCCCAAAGGCCTTACGTCCTAATGCCATCAACTTTGGTAGTTAGGATTTTAACATACAAATTTTGGGAGGACACCATCACTCAGAACATAGGACGTGGCAATGTCGAAAGCATGATTAGGCAAGTCCTGCTGTGAAAGCGTACTTGACACCTTTTTAAAAAAATTTTTTTTCTTAATGTTTTTATTTATTTTTGAGACAGAGACAGAGCATGAGCAGGGAAGGGGCAGAGAGAGAGAGGGAGACACAGAATCGGAAGCAGGCTCCAGGCTCTGAGCCATCAGCACAGAGCCTGATGCGGGGCTCGAACTCAGACTGAGATCATGACCCGAGCCAAAGTCGGATGCTCAACTGACTGAGCCACGCAGGCGCCCCCCCCTTTTTTTGACACCTTTTTTTATAGTGTCTTCTAATACCCCATTAACCAAAGCAAGTCACATGGCCAAGCCCAATATCAATGGGGTGGGGAAGTACACTCTGCCCACAACGGGAGGCGGGGCGGGGGGGGGGGGGGCGGAGAGGGGAAGTATTTGAGGAACAGTCATCTAATGAATCACAATTTGGAGTGAAATATTTTTTAAAGTTTGAGAGAGAGAGAGAGAATATCTCAAGCAGTCTCTGCACTGTCAGCACAGAGCCCAACAAGGGGCTCAATCTCAGGAACCATGAGATCATGACCTGAGCTGAAGCAATAATTGGACGCTTGACTGACTGAGCCACCCAGGTGCTCCTGAAGTTTCATTTTTATAATTGATGATCTAAAATTCACTAGTAGGCAGAACATGTCTTGAGGTCCATCCTTGGAGCGTGTTTTAAGAAGAAGCTCATATGTTGATGTAAGTCAACTTGAAGTCATGTGTCCATAGGGAATATTTCAATGAGCCTCCATGGTGGGTTTATTTCTAAGGTACAGATTTATTTCAATATAAAACAATAAACTTAGAGGAAACTTGCAACATCTACAGAGAAAAATGCCAGCAATCAAATGCTTAAATGAACAGCGTATGCACAAATTGGTGATAGTTGACATTACCCCTCTGCATATTTGTAAGCTCTTTGGAACCAAGGTAATACATACTCTTGACAGAATATTCACTTTCTTTTTTTTTAATGTTTGTTCATTTTTTGAGAGAGAGACACATGGCGAGTGGGACAGAGCCAGAGAGAGAGGGAGACACAGAACCTGAAGCAGGCTTCAGGCTCCAAGCTATCAGCACAGAGCCCGACGCGGGGCCCAAACTCACTAATCATGAGATCATGACCTGAGCTGAAGTCAGAGGCTTAACTGACTGAGCCACCCAGACACCCCACAGAAAATCCACTTTCTATCAAACTGTCCAATTTTACCTCAAATACTCCCTCTTAAACTTCCTATGTATGTGTCCGTGTCTCATAGTTCTGTGATTCATTTGGAAAAATTGTCTTGGAAAATAATATGCTATCGATTTCTTAGTTGGATGTATAGGAAAAAGAAAAAAAAAATGAAGGGAGCTGCTTTTCTGGGTGATGGAGATTGCCATTTTTCACGACCATAAGTAGTGAAGGTTGTCATTGAGGTCCCTACCATAGCCCACAGGTGGAAGACATGGTGTAGATGACAGGGAGATGGATGTTGATTTGGGATGTCCTAGTGGAATATTTTGAAAATTGAAATGGGAAATCGGAATTGCTCACAGAACAGTCTTGGCAGATTTGATGTGTCAGTCCTAAAACCCTCCCATCAGTTGACGACTTTGCTGAAAAATCTATTGCTTGAGAAACGGGAGAATAAAAATGATGTTCTCTTTCTGGTAGTGGAATAGCCAAGTGAATTACTTCATATATTTCACACTCCCCTCTCCTTCTCATACACATACTATATTAAAATTTCATTACCTAAGTGAAAGAATGAGCCTGCCTTTAGCACAAATGAGAATTTTAGATTATAAATGTCAATGTTTATTGCAAGGCATAATGCATGTAAAGCTTTTGCAAGGTTGTTAAATGTATCATGAGATAAATTTTGTAAATCGCATTTTGCTTACTTCCTCATTGTAATCCAAAGTAAATGTTACATACAAAGAAAAGAATCATGTCTTAGGCTGGAGTATGTTCCTTGAAAGCATATTGATTGTGTTTTAACTATGTCAGTACATATGTATGCATGAAATGCATCACTTACGAGATGATTTTTTTAAAAGAAAGGTTAAGTCTAAGTCGGGGTGATGGGTTTACTAAAGGAAAGAAAATGCTTTCCCATGGATTTCCTAGGGCCAAGATGGATTATAATTTCTAGCTTCGGAGTTCATTTACTGCTCTGTTTCAGGGGCCAGATACTCTTGGTGAATCATTTAAAGGAACTAAATCTATATTTGAATGATTTGATACAGCACTTCAGCTTTTGTATATTATTGAAATAAGAACCTTAGCCAACTCTAGCTCTTGTCTCTCAAGAATGTAAAAATACTCTTAGAATTTGTTTCAAATTTGCATAGTATTTTAATCACTTCCATATACAGTTTGCAAAATACAGGACCTGGCACCTGGGAGAAACTTTAATTATTTGAAGTGAAATCTAGCTTAACAAAGTCATTTGGATTTAGAGGTTAAAGTTCTGGATTTTACTCCCATCGTACAGGTAATAATATCATTACCCATGTGTTTATCTAGACCTTTCTGTGCTTCATTCACTTTTTTTTTTTTTTTTGAGAGAGAGAGAACACCTGAACAGGGGAGGGGCAGAGAGAGGATCTGAAGAAGGCTGTGTGCTGAGAGCCTGATGCAGGGCTCAAACCCACAAACTGTGAGATTGTGACCTGAGCTGAAGTTAGATGCTTAACTGACTGAGCCACCCAGGCGCCCCATTCATTCATATTTTTAATGTGTAAGTGTGGATGATAATTTGAAGGTTTGGAGTGACAATGAAATCAGCAACTATGAAATTATCTTTGAAAGAATAAAACACTGTACGCATATGTGGTGAAACGATATAGTGATTGTGCTTTGAAGTTTTGGGTAAAATTTTATCATAAAGGTGACTTTTGACTACAACTGCCTGGGATCATAAAAATACAATAGAATTCCAGCAGAGTCTGACATACGTTACTTAGGTTTTGTTTTGAAATTTGCTTCTTGTTGGAGGGACAATTGCATGAAATCTATCCCAGCCATAATAGGAGAATTTATATATTTTTCTAAGATAATTATGTGTGGTTTAATTTTTGCAAATATAATACATGTTATAGAAAAGGAAGGAAATCCAGTTGTACACAATGAAATGAAGCTAAAGGAAGAAAATTAAGACCACCCATAATCCCACAGCACATTGTGAGGTATAGCCTCCTAGTCTTATTTTGTGTGTATGTGTGTGTGTATATATATATATATATATATATACACACACACAACACATAATGTTTTTTTTTTACCAAAAAAAAAGTTTTGTGATTTGCTTTAAAAAAAATTTACTGTCCACCCTACACACTTTTCCAAGCCATGAAATACTTTGCTTTTATGTATCTTTATGGCTGTTCATACGGTTATAGGACTGTACCATACTTTATTTTACCTATTCCCTATTGTCAAATATTTAGTTGGTTTCCATTTTTATTATGATAAACAGCGCTGCAGTGAACAGTTTTACAGCAAGTTATTTACCAGGAACTCTACATTTTTTCAATTCGTCTTATTCATTGCTCAGTGAAGCTGGGGAACTTGCCCAGGACTTGGATACTACTTACTGTGCAGTTAAACTTACTCGTTCTAAAAGTGTTACTCCAGACCATCCAGGATTTTCCAGAAAATTAAGCACGTAAAAAGGAAATGATAACGGTGTCACTCTTTCATTCTTTTGTCTGTTACTGCATTAGGACAGTGTCGAATAGTAGTGACAGCAGACATTGTCAACTGGGTTTGGCCTTTAATAATCATGCTTCTAGTAAAATGTCAAATGCAAGTTTGAGATGAATATTGATCATGATAGAGGTTTAACCATAAATTTTCTCAAGTCTAGAGTAGATGTTGGAATTTATCGGATGCCGTTTTTGGAATCTACTGGAATAATCCTATAGCTTTCGTCTTTTGGCTTAACAACAAGATTAGTTTTAATGAGAGTTCATATAGTAGAAATTGTGGAATGAAGCCTATACTCCGACCAAAAAAAAAAAAAAAAAAAAAAAGAAGAAAGGTCAGTGGGTCTTGGAGAATGAAGGTGAAATCCGCTGTGGTATGCCTGAGTCCTACTAAGGCTTCTGTATTTTCCAGCGTTTAAAATCATGTATATTACTGTTAGTGGGAAAAGAAACCAATTTCATCATCACTGGTATGATAGGTACACATTTCATATGCCCCAAGTTTGCATGTGCAAGAAAAACGTAACATTTTTTCTCTTGAACATGTCTGATTTCCGGAAGGCCTAAATGCCGTCTTAGTATAGCAGGGACCATCTGGCTTCTCTTGCTTTGCTTTACTGCTGAAACCATCCTCTCTGGGGAGATGGATTCCTCTGACTGAAGGTGCACTTGAGTGAGTGAGTGGGTAGGGAGTAGGGAGTGTAGGCATGAGAACAAGAAATTGTGAGCGAGAAGAAACCTTGGTTACTACCTAAAATTATTATCCCATCATACAAACAAGGCTAAATTGCTATCCATAGCACAGTAGCATAGAGATTGTGCACCAGACTGTTGAAAAGGAAATGTTATTCTCTTTACTTTCTCTTTTCCTCAATCCCCACCCACTAACAGGTGAATAATTAGGCTCATTTCCATTTAATGCACCGCGTGGGAATAGATATGCATTTGGAGAGTGATGAGCAGAGAAACTTGACACTTTGCTTCTAGAAAAATAATGGCTGAGACACACAGAAAACCACAGATAGGTCAAGTTGAGTCTGGGAGTTTAAAATTCTCTAGAACAGTGCCTTGGCTTCTCCAGCCAATCTCTTTTGGCAGTATTAAGTGCCCTGCCCCAAATGATCCCAGGCAGAATAGGTGGAAAATTTCAATTGCTTAGGGAACTAGGAAAATGATAGATGTACCTGGACCCTGTCTATCCTGGACTACTTAAGGCATTTTCTATCTGGATGGAATATGATTGGAGGTAACTAGCAGAATTGTGGTGTTCAACATAGTCATCATTCTGGATGATGTGCAACTGCATATAAAAACATTAGCAGAATTAAGCCTAGTTAAACTGAAAATAGAGTTTCATAATGTTTTTGAATTGTATAAGATTTGAAAACGTTAAGGACTTTGGATATATAGAACTGTCCTCATGTTCTCAGCTATTGCTGTATAAAATTGCATTTTTCCTTTACAAGTTGGTACTGTTATTATATGTCCTTGTAACTGTGGACTTTGAAATTTTCTTTGTAAAATCCCCTAATAACTTACTTTGTAAAAAAGGCAGATAAAAAAGAGGGCAAAAATTTAAGTAAGGATATATTGACTTTCCTTGGGATGGCATTTTTATTGGGATTTATGAATGATTGTGGAGAAATCACTTTAGAGCTAGAAAGGAATTTACAGAGATCATCAAATACAAGTCCCTTATTTTATAAAAGCATGTTCACACTAAAGTATATATCAATTAAACTAAAAATTCAAAGCACAATGTATCTTATGTGACCATTACCTGTAGAGGAGAGTGGTAGTCTTACTGTTTGCTATTTTTAGAAACATTTGGTCTGCATTATAAAAGATATCTCAGAAAAAAAAAACAATATCCCCTGATCAGTGATGTTGAAGGTAAATCTCTTCAAGGCCATTGCTCTTGGGGACTGCAGAGTCTGCTCTTTACTGGACTGCTGGTGTTTTGCATAGTTCCTTGGATCCTTGTCCCAATGTTTTTCGGGTATCTATATTTGTAGTAGTAGATGTTGAAGATTAAATTTTAAGCTCTAAGGTAACTGGTTTGGTTATGAATAGCATATGATTTCCTTAGCAGTCCCATTAGGACTTCATCATCAATTATATTTATAGAATGAGTTTTGGTAAATCAGTACTCCAAACATTTAAAAATTCTAGCAGAAGGATTGGACTTCAATATAACTACTTTCAATCATGTGTCTGAAAGAAACATAACTTTGGCCTTTGACACATTTTGTTAACTTGGACTGGTCAAAGGAACGCTCTCCATAATGGAGACACTTTACATACATTTTTTTAATGTTTGAATGACTCATTGCCTATTAACTTATTTATTGCCTTGGGAAGGTTTAACATGGATTTGTAGGTATTTTGTGACTAAGAGGCTGTTATAGGTTATATCTAAGGATTCCTATTTTCTAGCTATAAGTCAGTTTATTTCACAAACCCCCCCTCAGGAAGAAAATCTGTTTTCAACTCCCTTCTTTCCTTCCCCAGCATGACCCTCCAAATGTCATTTACTCATTCATTCAATTTGGTTGGTCAATCACTCATTCAAGTGTATTTTAAGCTCCTTTTATGCACTAAACACTGTCTAAATTACTATTAGGACACAAAAGTGAATGAGACCTAATTCTTTAAAGAATTTGCAGTCTTTGAGCAAACATAAGATGTACGCAAGTAACGATGCAAGCTACTATATTGGGAAGTGTTAAATAAGGAGTATTTGGGGGTTGAAAGGAAGGTATGAGTTATTAACCTCAGTGTATTTGTAGACACTGGTTATGTTTGTATGTATTACACCTACAGATAAAATGTGTGTAATGTATACAGAATGCATATATATATATATATACACAAACACAATACATATATAACATATATGTAATATATACACACACATATATATGCATATATTGTGTGCTTCAGAGATAATACTTTTGTGTTTTATTACTATGTAAAAATGACTTCGAGTTACTAGACCAATCGATATCCTTTATACAAAATTTCATTTCTTAGCCCCACATGTAAAATTGATTGCTTTCTATACAATGAGCACAAATAAGCTCCAGGATGGCAAGTATTTCTTGTTGCCTATAAACTATAAACTTTTTGTCTCTAGGACCTCAAACATAACGCATAATCAGAAAAGATTGGTTGAATAAGTAAACCTAGACAGCCCAGGTAAGTAGTTCCCCTTCCAGTCAGAAGTCCCTGAGAATGTGGTAATACATACCCCCGATAATAATGATGCAAGCCAGATCGAAGTTGATGTTTATTTCATGCAAGAAACTAGTGTAAGTAGTTGAGGTCTATTTTTGTCACTTCATGATATCAGGGACTGAAGGTTCTTTTCATTCTGTCCATAGGATATTGTGTTTATTTATATGGAACAATTTAATTTACTATATTATCTGAAATCCTGCCAGCGGGAAGAAGGAAAGGGAGAATGAGGGCTTGCCTGTTCACTTTAAGTCTGTATCTTGGAAGTGACACCAATCATGTCTACTCTTATCCCTTTGGTCACAACTTGTCATGTGGCTGCAGCCAACTCAAAGCATGGCTAGGAAATGTAGGCATCAGTTGGGCAGCCAGATGCCTTAGATAATCTGATGCAGTGATCAGTTTCTGCCATATCCTCTGACACATGGTGTAAGTGTAACGTTTACTTGTGAGTGACTGTACTACAAGTTTTCACTACAGAATCTGTCACCTCCAGTTTTGGGATGTAGGAGATGAAGACCTCGCTTCATTCTCTGGTAGTTCTTTTAGCTGGAGGAGGTGCTTTCTGATGTTCACTGGATTATCAAAATTGTTTGTGCTTATTACAGGAACTAACATTTTAGAATTTCCATGTGTCTTCGCCAAGAAAACTGTTCTTTCCCATGATGGATTGACCTTCAACCTCCCTTCCAGGGCTAGTATCCAAAGAGAATAGATCACTTATTGTCTTTACTAAGTGTTCCAGACTGTTTGTTGGTTCAGTGTCCAGTAGGAACCGTGCCAGTTTGCTGAGGGCTCTTGAAGGCAAAATTACATATTTTTCGTTGAAAAGAGGCATCAGGAGTCTCTTCTGTTAACCATTCTCCTTCATTTTAGTAATCCTTCTAACACTCGACAGATTAAAAAAACACAAATTATTAGCTTCATTTTACATGGAAAGAAGTATCAAAAGATAGTACGGATTGCCAAACATCATAGAGTAGATTTCTGACAGAACTAGATGCTTTGGACACCTGAACTAAATTGCATTCCTTTCGCCATTTGTCACATTTATTTAAATGTCGAGGAGTAATAGGAGATTTCAGACACATCTGGATTTTGTCGGGTTCATAAGATGACTAGACTGATTTCTGGCTGTTTTGTGGTCATTTCATGTAACAGGGAGCAGAATTGAATTTCCCTTCTTTGGTTGCTCTGAGCTGTAACCCTTCACTGAAACGAGTTTTCTTAGCAGGTGGTGATGATACAGGAGATGAGCTTTGACTGCATCACATACACGTTTTCTGTAGATGTCAAATTTGTTGTTGGAGGTAGAAAGTGGATGCTGATATCCAATGTGAGATGACAGGGTTATTTCCCTCATACCCCACATAATTTACTGAGTGTCACATCCTCTGATGACATAGGCTATATCCCCTGATTTTCTGAAGGACAAACATGGGGTTGTAGATTCAACTTTGACAACTCAGATGTAAAGGAAAAATGGAATGTCTATAATATATAATCTCATTTTTCACTTTCATTAAGTCTCTACTTGGAAATCAGTTGGGAAAAAAATTTTAGTCCTATTCAGTTTATCTTTCAGTCCAATCATATAATTGATGATGTACATCTTTCTTAGATAAAAATGCTCCTGTACCCATCCAGCCTTTCCTTCTTAAAGTGGCATCTAGCAGGAGGACTTTTGTATCTTTGGTGGGCACGAGCTGGCATCTGCTATTGGCCTTCTGGGTTCACCTTGGTTTTCATTAGACTCAGAACTTGAAGTTCCCCTCCGTGACTTTCCTTCAGCCCTCTGGCCCTCATGCCTCAGTGTGTCACGGAGAGTCCTACTACAGCAACTATAGTCTGACTGTGGCCCATGGAAATGAGAAGGGCTCGAGAGAATTAAGCCTTAAGGCTTTCTTTGACTATTTTCATGTCTGTGGCTGCAGGAGAACCAGGGATATTGACTTGACTTCTCTTTGCCGTGGGCATTAAAAGCTTCAGTGGTGGACAGAGATGTTTCATTTACACTCTGCGACAATGCCATGACCTGAACTGTTGACATGATGAAGCAGGAAGCAAATTTTTGGGAAATCCCTCCCCTTAATTTTGAGTCATGAATTGTTCCTGCGACAAATTCTAATGGCTATATGTTGAGGACTATAGAAAATGTAGTGGCATCAGAAAAACCAAATAAATGCAAATAAAACTTTACACATAAATTAAAAGGTTTTTTTGACCCTCATACTGCATTATCTGCAGTGGGACTCTAGTGAGGTCCCAGTGCCTGATGCAGCCGGCAGCAAACAGATCCTAGTTTTATGTTCTGCTTTATCAATGAGTTATTACCCTGCCAACATCACAGCTATTGTAAGTTAAAAGAACATATTTGGCCCACCCTTTTTCCAGCTATCTTCCTGCCCTTCTTCTCCTTCAGACACCTTGAGGAAATGGCAAGTGACTTTGTTTTCATCTGTCCGGTAGTATAGAGAGGAAGATAAGATTTTTTTTTCCCCCATGTAGATTTGCGGGATAGTCCCTAAGATAGGCACATTGGACACCAATGGCAAGAGTCCGTTTCATTTCTTTGGGAAGAAGGATATACCTGTACTTAATCAGCTTTCACTAAGTGACTGCAGTACACCTGACCTGAGGAGCAGTTGACAGAAAACAGACCAGTTAGTCTGATTTGGGAAGATTCTGCCTCTTTCGTTCCCCTCTTGGCACCTGTACAGATTAGCATGTTACAGGGTCTTGGAGTTAAGAAACGTAATTTTGCTCAACACACTGTTCCATGGTTATTAGACCAGGGAAAGAATGTACTTACATTTTTTGTGGGACACGTCACAGCATCATACAAAAGAAGGTTGAACTATGGAACACGTCTCAAATACCTTCATGCTTGGCACATGACTGTTTTGTATCAGGAATGTTCTCTGAAGACTGAGTGCATAGTGTCTAGTGGATGTGTATATAGATCTCACAAATGATGCCGTTTTTCCTACTGGAGAAAGGTTTCTTCAGATACTTGTTGGTATATTTTGATGTTCTAGCATTCTGAGGAATTGTGCAGCCAACAGCTGTAGAGGTCATTTCCATTTCTTTTCTAGTAATAAGTGCCACAGGCTCCTAGCCCTGCTAGTCACACCTGTTTGGCGACTCACACTTGAAGAAAATAACAGTATCTTGCGGCAAGCCTCCAGTTTTAAAGTCTCATTTAATTTTTAACAGATGAATTTAAAGGTCAGTTAAAGAGGATACCTTAGGTGTTTTTTTTTTCCCCACAGCACAAACAACTTCTGGAGTCTTAACTGTGTTTCTAAAGCTAAATGGAGAAGCTCCTTAGGAACTAGAAAGGATCATCTCCTTGAAAAAGAAAAATCCAAATCATGTTGAAATTTGGACAAATTGTTATTTGTTGTTACTTTTTAGTAAAGTAATCTCTACGTGAGGCTTGAACTCATGACTCCAAGATGAAAACTCCCATGTTTTTAGGACTGAGACAACCATGCACCCCATGGCCAAATTTTTAATGTTAGTGAGTAGCTTTGCAATTCCCCCCCCCCCCCCCCCCAATCAAGTGTTTCTCATAATTGTGACTTTCTCTCTGAAGTGGATGCTTAGGTATTTTACCAATCCTTGCTTTGGTTTCACGGCCAGCTGCTGGAATGATGAGCAAATTTTGAGGTTATCGGCCCCTTCCGGGGCTCTACCAGATGTGTTGAATTTAGCCTTTAGCAAAACTGTATTAGACCTTGCTCAGCATATATCACTTCATCAAGGATAGCAGATAAGTCTGTAGAGCACCTTAAATCCAAGTCATTTTCACTAAAAGCAAACAATTAGGGAACATTCCAGATTGGAAAGAATTCGACCACCACTTTGACAGAGCAGGCCTTGAGTTTGCGTCTCCAAGGGAAAACATTATCAAGTGATGCTTGTGTGGATTATCTCAAAAAGCTGTTTTAATCCACAAAATGTGTTCCATTTACCAAATTATAAGTGGGAATGCTGGAGAAATGAATGCTCTCACCTTCAGATAAAATCATGAATGGATTTGACAAACTTCCCCGTGTGTCAAATGGAGATGAACGAAGTTTGGGTGCAGTGGAAGTTGCTGGATAGAGCACCAGTGAAACTGCTCAGAAAGATGGAAACCTCTGGCTGTATACTAGGTCCTTCCCTAGTTAACTGTAACACCTAGGCCACAAAAGTTTGTACCTTAGGTTTCTCATCTTTACACTGAAAGGGATGGTTTCCATCCCCTTTAGGTCATGATCTCCTAGTTCATGGGTTCAGGCCCCACAATGGGCTCTGTGCTGATGGCCCAGAGCCTGCGTCAGATCCTCTGTCTCCCCTTCTCTCTGCCCCTCCCAGACTGTACTCGTGCTGTCTCTGTGTCTCTCAAAAATAAACATTTTAAAGATTGGGATGGAAGAAAATCTTAAGCAAATGACTGTTGTAATATTTTTGGATTTCACCGTTTTAAAAACCTCACACGTTTCTGTAGAGTTCATATTTTCTTGTCCTGGTCCTCTGGGGGGTTGGCCCAGAGCAGTAGGGGAGGCCACCTGGATTTTACAGCTTCATGATTTATTATATATGCCAACTTAAAGGAAAATCCTTAGAAGAAACCACAAATAAGCACAGAACTCAAAAGTTCTTTTGAGCATGGTTTCAGGTTGATCTTTTTATATATAATTCAAAGTACTTCTCAGCACTTAGGGTACAACTTTATGATAACTTCTCCAAAGACCTTTTCCCAAAGGGAGAGTGTGGTTCTATTTCTAATTACTTCTTGGTGGTCACATGATGTTCTTTTATGATGTCAGTACTTAAGGTCAGCACCCAGAGACAGAACAGCTGGCAAGAGTCTATTAACAATTTCAGCCCTACCCCAGATCTTAGCTAGGTTAAACGCCCACTGCTCTTGGCTGGCTTTTCTCCTGCATCTTCCTTTCTGGTCTTTTTTGATCTCCCTCTAAAAGATTGCACTTCTTTGTGTAGCTGATCCTGAGGTAACTGACACAGCTCATGTTATTTCGAATAACTATGGCATTCTCCTTCCTCTTAACAATGGAGTTTTATGAATCCCCCCCCCTTTTTTTCCCCAAAGCTTGCAACTTCATATTTTCCTTTAAAATAGTTTAAATTTTTTAATAGAGTTGGTCTTTGGAAACATACAGCGGATGAATGTAAGATGAAAGATACTGGTGTTTTGAAAGAGACTTTAGGATAATTATTTTTAAGGACTGTAAGTATGATGGTATAATAAAGCCAGGATTATCTTGGGAAAGACTCCAAAAAACACGGGGCTTCTAGAAATTCGGGAAACACAAGTGCATATATGTCATTGAGAACACCTTTGCTCCATAGTAAAAATTAATGCTCTCAGATTTAATGGGCGCCCTGTATTTTAAAGTGTTGGCTAACATGTTAACGGACTATCTTCTTGAATTGATCATCTAGATTTAACTGCCTGTGGGAGAAAAAAATAGTATCTTAAACCAGAGAGGTTTTTATCTTTTACATGAGGTAAACCTGGAGATGGGCATTACAGGGATGGGAGGTTGTCTCCATAGCATTTGGGAGGCAATTTCCATCTTTTTGCACCATTCTCATGCATGGATTTAATCTTCAAATCACTTCATGATTAAAAAAAAAAATGGCTGCTGAAGGAAGGGAGTAAGGCAGAAAAGCAAAAAGAAAGCCACTCACCACTGACTGCGTGCCCAGGAGTGCAGTTTAGTACTTGTGTCTGCATCTGAGTCTGTAGATTCGGGATCAGGCAAGAGAAACTGGGAAAGATAGTATGTTAATACTGTTGACAATGTATCCAACTAAACATGGGTTATTTTGCTAAGGAGGAAGAGGAGAATGGATCATTGGGGGAGTCAGCCAGAACTCTGTGTACAGGTGAAATCACACATTGTGTAATTGAGGAAAGGGAGTCCGTGGTGGTATTAAGTGATTTACTCAGGACCACTTGACAGTTAGTGACACAGAAATTAAAATATACCATATGATAGGTGTCAATATCTGGGGGAGGTTTACTGGCCACTCATGTCCCTCCTAAAAAGTGGCATTCATCTTGATGAATAGTTCATAACTTGGAACGCCTGGACCAACATTACCTGAGAACTTGTTAGAAATACAAACTGGCTGGGGTGCCTGGATGGCTCAGTTGGTTAGGCAGTTAAACGTCTCACTCTTGATTTCAGCTCAGGTCTTGAGCTCAAAGTTCCTGGGATAGAGCCCCATATCAGGCTGTGTGCTAACAGTGTGGAGCCTGCTTGGGATTCTCTGTCTCCCTCCCTCCCTCCCTCTCTCTCTGCCTCTCCCCAACTTGTCCTCTCTCTCTCTCTCAAAAATAAACTTAAAAAAAAAAAGATACACCAACTCTCAGGCCCCTCCTAGACCTGCTGAATTAGCTGGGCCCCACCTTCAGGGTTTCTGTTTCAATAAGCCCTTCAGGCAATTCTCATACCCACTAAAGTTTGAGAATCACAGTCCTTGGTGATTTTATTGTGGCCCATGGTTTTGACTTTAGTCTCACAAGCGCATAAAGTCTATCTCATATTGGCAGAGTTAATGCAGAGATGCTGACTCATGCTAACAAATCTCAAAGTAATGACCAAAAAAGGTCATTTCATTGACTTACTATCTATACTAGAAATGGTCGGGCAGTCCAAAAACTCATGTCATTGTAACCAGCACATTCTTTCCCTGTGGGCAATTTCAAGGGAATGATCAGAATGAAACTTGGAGAGCATTTCTTAGTTTCCTGCTTCTGGACTGTACATCCAAATATGTTATACTGTTGAGACTACTGAAGTCTCAGGAAATTTGCAATCACATAAAGCCAAGGAATCTGATGGCACAATACCCATATCCTCCAGACCAGCATTGTCCAATAGAAGTAATGGTATGGTGAGTCATGCCAACATTGTTTACTGAGATAGAGTAAATAGAATAATCTTGTTAAAATTCAACAGAGTAAACTTGGAAGTTCTAGTTGATGTTACTGGAACAATTCATGAATCTGGCAGCATCCCATCAAGCCAGTAGAGGGAGCTCTGAGTAGTTGTACAACGTGAAAGGTTCTTATAGGAAGGAGAGTGGGGCAAGAAAGTTATTAGCAAAAGAAAAAGGATTCTTTCTGGCAGTATCATGTTTCATTATGGGGAAGAGCAGGGGTCTTAGGCAGATTCCCTCATCTTCCTTTGGGAAATTCAGAATTCCCACTGACAGATTACCTCACTGGTGCTTATCAGAAAATTCCTGACCTGTTAAAACCCTTTCTACAGGGGGCTGAAACTTCAACTAGCTTAGGTGTTAAGCCCTGGTTTGCTGTCTTGGCCTGGCTCAAGTGATGCCATTTGGGGCCTCTGGTTTTCTTTCTAATGATAGAATGAAAAATATAAAGATGCATTTGTTCAAGAGTGCACGTGTGTTGTATATCATGATGTGAAATGTTTATTTGTAAATTACATTTAAAAACCTGAAAGCCTTCTCTCTGTATTAATCTAATTGATTGCTGTGACGAGTTATTCCACACACATGCTATGTTCTGCTTATCTGTTTCCTCCACTGACAGGTATTTAATTATTTAATTTGTCCTCCCCCCTCCCCCTTTTTTTCCATTTACACAATACACTGCAAAAAAAATATGTCTCCTTGTATACTTGTCCTGAAGATTTTTAGGGTAAATACGTAAAAGTGTAATAGCTGTATTAAATGTCAGAATAGGTGGTTTTCAGTTTTGATTCATTATCACCACAATGGTCTCCAATGTGTCTGTATTTACACCTACGATGGCAGTTTGTGAGGATGTTTTCCTGTATCTTTACCAGCACTTTGGTAATTTCGAAGTTCTTAATTTAACAAACCTTGCTGAATATGACTGTTGGAATGGTATCTTGTTCTAATTGGCATTTATTTCATTTCTAATGGGAGAAAAAGTGCCAACTTTTTCACTCTTTCTTTAAGCATTTTTATTAAACTGTATGGGATAATAGTTACGAGAAGTGTTAACACATCCTCATGTGTAATCGTAAGGAAATCTGCCACTTTCCTTCCCTTGTTTTCCCTTCCAACTCTTCTGTTTTAGAATTTACCTATATTATATGCCCAAATAACATAACATGTTGGGATTAATCGGTTTTTTTTTTTAAACTTTATTTTGAGAGAGAGCTCACACAAGTTGGGGAGGGGCAAAGACAGAGGGAGAGAGTGAACCCCCAAGCAGGCTCCGCAGTGATAGTGCCCCTTGATGCTCCCAATGTGGGCTTGGAACTCACAAAGTGAGATCATGACTGACTGAGCCATCCAGGCACCCCTGAATTAATCTCTTAAAATAATGAGGCTCTTGATCTCCCCCCCCCCCCCACTGCCATGTCACACCATCCTTCATACTGTTGCATCCTCCAAAATCATGATTTTTGAACAGATCAAAATTCCTCACTTGTATTTTTTATTACCACATAAAGCTGAGTCATGTAGTAGTATGAATACTTTCTTTTCCCTGTACATTTGCCTCTGTTGCACAGGTAAAATACAGGCTTGTTCACTGATTTTTGTCTTCCCACACTTGTCATTAATTCAGCCCCAAATCCAAATGTCTAGATAGCCAGACTTCTGGATGCATCAGGGATTTTATCAAATTCATTTCCAGAGAAGTCTTTCCTAAAGTCTCTTGACCTGTTGTCTTCTCAAATCGCTCTCCCCTAAGGCTAATAATCAACTCTCTTGCTGGGGGATTACTTTTGTTTTGCTACTTTGGAAATTTCCTTTTTCTCTTTCTTGCTTCATTCTGTACTTTTCATTGAGCACAGGAGTTTCCTAAGAAATGGCAAATGGAAGGAAACATTGTAGAGTACTCGGGGACTGAAAATATCTTGACATGGACATAGGGTAATTTTGTTCACTATGGAATTCCTGGTGGGAAAGTATTTTCTTTCTGTAATTGGAAGACATTACCTCATAGGCTTCAAGCTTTATGGTTTCTGTTGAGAATTCCAAGGCCATTTTGATCCCTGATGGTTTGATTGTAATTTGTTTTATTTTTAATTTCTTCCCATTTGGTTTTCAATGTTCTCAATTTCTAGAGCTCTTAGTGATTGGATATTTGCCAGGTTGCTTGTTGCTCATCTCTCTGCTTTTTGCTTTACTTTCTTGACTGTTGCTCATTTTATTTTTGAAGATTGCTATCGAGCTCCCATTTCTTTGATCCCATTTCAACATCCAACGGATCTTTGTCCTCTAGATTTTTATTTTTATTTTTTGGCATCTTGTGCCTGTGTCACGGTTAAAATACCTCTCTGATACACATCCGTGCACACACAGTTAGGTTTTTCTTAAGCTTGAATAGTCTCTGACTACTTATTGTTTGGATCTTTCATGCTAAGGTTTTCTCAGAAATCTTGTGTTCCTTGGTTCCCTACATATTTTTGAGAATGTGTCTATGAAAAAGGCTGTTGTACACCCTGAGTTCAAGGAGGATCAGGGGCTTGCCAACTCAGCTTTTTCCAACACTTTGTAGCACACCCCTCAAAAGCAGCATCATTTGGTATTCCCCCTTGGGCTTCTCAGACTCTATAGAAAGAGTTGCTGTGTTTTGCAGAGTGCTGTAAGGCCTGGTTTCCAGCCTTCTGGTAACTGATCAAGGGAAGACTCTAGGTGTCTTCTAGCCCAGACACCCCTATTTTTAGCATCTTCAGAGATTAAACTTGCTGTCCGAGTATGAGGCCAGCTGTAGCTTGGCTGCTGGAGCACAGGAGATGTGGGGGACAAATGATCTCCCTAAGAGCTTGCAACCAGCCTTTATTTTAACAGTCAGCCCTTCCCCTCCACTGCCAGAGGTACATGTTACTTACCACTGGTTCCTGAACATTTGGAGGATTCTGCAAAGTAGGTTGGTCTATTTTCAGTTTTCTCAGTGGGCTGTTAGAGCTGGGTTGCATATGTCATTCAGTCTACTCTTTTTCATTCAAGAATATATTTCTAAGATGGATTCATGTTTCTGTGTTCATCTACATGGCATCACATAATGCTTCAGTGTCTGTCTGCTGTAATTTTCCCCAGTAGTTGTTAACCTATTATACAAATCATCATTTGCCTGGCAATTGTGTTTTTTATCATTTAAGAATTTCAGAATTTATGTAGTGAAATTAGTCTTTCCTTCTTTTTTACATTTTATTAAAAAACATTGTTTAAGAAAATCCTGGCAACATATAATAACAATGTATGCACCTCTATTATTTTTTTTTAATGGATCTCCAGATGATTTCTGATCCATCTGGAATTTACAGCATGAGGTACAGATTTGAATAGTCCTCACATGCATGATAATACTCCAATCCCATCTGCGGAATAGGCTGTTTTTTCCCCCCATTGATTTCGAATGCTACTTATTATATACCAAGTTCCCATAGGTGCATCAGTTTTCTTTTTATATAAATGTTTTATCTTGACTAGTGATCTCTTTGCTTATCTTTGCTTATTTATCAAAACCATACTATCTTATTTAGAGCTTTCACAGTATCTATTAGGACGATCATGTACTTTATCTACTTTAGTAGATTAAAAATGACATTTATATTCTAAACAGTAGTTGAGAATATATACGTATATTTTATTAATGTTAATCTTTGCTTAAGTCATTTGCTTATAATTTACTTTGGGTTTTTGCATTTATGTTCAGAGATGACATTAGCTTATTAATTTCCTTTATTGTGTTAGTTTTTTTGTCCAGCTGGTGTGTGTGTGTCCTGCTTGAAAATAACAGCAGCTCTTCCAGTTTTATGGAAGAGTTTATATACTTTAAAATGTTCTTACTGAAATTTGTTATATATTACCCATAAAGTCATTGACCGTGATAGCTTTATTCGGTTATGGGTATATCTTTACAATATATTTTCCAGTTATTTGTCTAATCAACTTTACTACCATAATTTGAGCCAATTGTGGTAATTGTTTTCAGTCAATTTCTCAGTTATATAGGTCATCAAAATTATATAGAGCTGTGTATAGTATTTATCTTAATTTAAAAAAAACTCAATACCTGTTCATGCATTTTCTGTGCTTTCTTATTCAAATCTGAAGAAGATGATAGTTTTAATAAGTTTAATAAACAAGTTTAATTTATTCTGCAACTTTTTAGAACTTTCTAAAACTTCGTATAACTTAATGTTTTTCTTCTAAATTTTTAATTTGAAAACTTAGTTTATTTTGGTTAAAAACAAACATTTAAGACTGCATTTTCCTCTGAGAATGATATTGCTATATCCTATAGCATTTTGCACTTTATTTTTCTAATGTTCATTGTTTCTAAATAATATGAGATCGTGTTTTTTTTTTTTTTTCTTTGACCTATGTTATTTGGGAATGAGGTATATCATTTAAAGACATTAAGATTTTAGTGGGGTAGGTAGAAGGCTTTTTCTTTATTGTAGAAGAGTTCTAGATTTCCAGAAAAGTTGCACTGATAGTACAGAGGATTCCGATATAACCCTCATCCAGTTTCTCTGATTATTAACATCTTTCCTTAGTGTGCTACATTGTCAAAACTGAAAAAGAAATAATGACACAGAAGTATAGAGTCTACTTCACTGGAGTTTCTTTAGCCAGGGGCACTTCCAGACTTGGCCCAATCATGTTTCTAACCTCAGATTCAGATGCACCTGCCTGGAGCCATCTCCTGGCTTGCTGTTGAGCTGACCAAGGTGGGGAGCCACAGTAGGGGTTGAGCACCTGGCTTCTCCAGCTGAGATACCCAAATTAATGCCTCCCACTTGCTCCTGGGCCACCTCTAGGCCCTAAACCATCTGGATGCTCCGTTTATCTTTTGTAGCCTACGTCTTTTGAAAGGTAGTTTCCTCTAATAGGATTTTGTTCTTTGTTTGGTTTGTTTCCGTTTTTTCTTTCAGAGCTTCTTCTCTGTAGTTGGCTGTGGACTCTCCTTGTTTTTTGGTGCAGTTATAGGTGTAATAATTTACCTTTAACTATTTTCTGCCACTTCTAGATATTTGAATTGGGAATGATGCTGCTGAGGTATATTTGAATTCTTTCTTCAGCCTTCCACATATTTTAAATATTTTAATGTGTGTTTGTCTATAGTATGCTGGTATTTAAGGATTCCTTTTTAAGTTTTTCCACAGAAATGAGAAATGATGTGCAAAATTGGGTTTCAATATCTAAGAGGTTTCTACCTCTTAGGAAACCCACAATATCACCGAACACAAGCCATAAATACATTTTATGTAAATCATTATAAGCGTATTTTTATTAGAAAAGTGCATTCTATAGGATATGGCAATACTTAATTTAAATGCAGCTGATTTAAAAAACATATTTTAGAGAACGTGTGCATGAGCGGAGGGAAAGAGGCAGAGGGAGAGAGAATCTTAAACAGGCCCCATGCTCACTGCAGAATGGGATGCAGGGCTCCATCTCGTGACTGAGATCATGACCTGAGCCGAAATCAAGAGTTGGACATCTAACCGACTAAGCCACCCAGGTGCCCTAATACTTAACCATTTTTGTTTCATTCTCTTCACTTCTGTTATTTTCCCACATGGCTATGCGTCATGGCTGCCTCATTTTCCAAAACTGCAACTTTTGAAAGGACTGAATGTCCAAGATTTTTCCATGTCAGAAATGAGTAAAAATTCCAAAATGAATCTGAGGAATCATGAGCAATTACATGAATGGTCTGGCATCACACTTACTTCATCAAGCAAGGGCAATGAAGCACCAAATATACAAAGGATACCATATTGGAATATAGAACACTTGTCGCAGAGTCCCTGATGGCTACATCACAGACTGGCACTCATTCAGGGCAGTTAGGAACTCTTGGTTTAGTATACGTGGCAAAGACCTCTGTCAGAGGTAAGTTACAGCTATAGGTGGTTCTCATTTGGAAATCTTCCATACCTTTCCCCATATTCTTTCCCACTGGCCCTAACCTGGCCTTCCTGGAAGGCAAAAATTCTGCCCTACTCTGTTCCCCTCCCCTCCCCCTGAAATTAGCCTTTGCTTGAAATATAACTAAATCCCCTTCAGATTTGTGCCTGGGTAGGGGAGTCTCTGAACTTGAGCTGAGGTGAAAGTTCTGGTATCCTGGGCTTCTATTCTCATCAGGGACAAGACGGTCATTGTGGTTCTTGAAGGAGGGCTTTTGCATCTT
The DNA here is from genome assembly GCF_023721935.1 of Panthera uncia. NCBI lineage: Eukaryota > Metazoa > Chordata > Mammalia > Carnivora > Felidae > Panthera > Panthera uncia. The sequence goes on from NC_064810.1 coordinate 134,352,574, forward strand.
CGATCTCTTCACTTTTCTTGTCTCCTCTAAGGGAGGAGAGAAATGCGTTTTCTTCCGGTAGGATGACCAGCCCTCTCAGTATGCCTGGGACTGAAAGTCCCAGGGACCATTAGTCACCCTACCCAGTGTGCCACTCTAACCTGTGTGTCTGCTCCTTGGCAGGTTCCAGATAGAGATGACACCAGCTGGAGTTGTCACACAAAAGAAACTATTTACAGCAAATAATTTCCAAAGTTGTGATTCTGTGAGTGGAGGTGAGTGGGTTTCTTATACTGAGTTAGGATGAATATTCAGGAAGTGAGCTTTCTCCTCCCATGTAAAGGTGGGCAGAAGGTTTTGCAGGTGTACTCAGAAAAGTTGCCTGTGCCTGCGTCCCATGTTATGTTAATGAAGCTTATGCTCCTCCTAGTGTGGGGACTTCAACATTATAATGAGATGGAGGTAACTGTCAGGCAAGAGGAAGGGGCTGTGGCTGTGCTCTGAGAGCAGGTATAAACTGGATGGGGATTAGGACTCTTGATCTTAGGTAAGGCATCCAGGGCCTTGCTTCCTTTTGAAACAACCCTGGGAGTTTCACCCTTGATCTGTGGTCTCTGTCATGGTTAGGCTATTTCCTGGCCTGGTACAAAGGCTTAGTTTTTACATTCCCTCTGTTCCTTTAGAATCCTTAACTACTGAGATTTTTGCATTTCTTTGATTCTGACAAGCTCTGCAAACAGCATGCTTGGGCAAATAGGGCAAAGGTCACAGAAAATAGCTGGGGGCCTGAAATGACTTCTCAAGTGTCTTTTGTGCTTGGCTCATCTCTTTTTCTGGGGACCCCTACCTCGTTCTGTAGACACACCAGGTTCTGTAGAGAAGGTACAGCCTGCCTAACCACCGCCTTCACCTATTCTCTTATCTGAGTCTTCATTTTTGTACTACCTCAGTATTAATCTCTGTGCACAGGGTAGGGAAAGGCAACTAGAGACAGTGGCAAAAGTACTTAGGTACTAAATACTTTAATAATTTTTATTAGCTTTTCATTGCTGGAATGCTTAGGAATTACTGAAAGTCTAAGGTGCTTCTGAAAGAGCCAGATGGGGTGAAGACATGAGTTATATGTCCTGAGCTTGAATACAGTCGGCTATGCGGTGAAATCTGGAAGGTCAGATTTGCTGTATTTCGTGGGCCTTAGATACTGACAAGCCTCTCTCCTTTTCTGCCCCCTCTTTCTTTCTAGAACTTCCATTCTTTCCTTCATGTCTTTCCCTCTCCTTTCTTTTCTTTTCTTCACTGTCTTCCCTTCCTCTTGGTGTCTCTCTCTCTCTCTCTCATTCTGAGGGTCTACAGAAAAATGGCCTGAAAAGCTGTCATTCATGTCAGCTGTTACTAACATCCCTGAAAAATACGCAAGGATCTCTTTCATGTAAAGAGCCCCTATAGACCATATCTTTTGAGCTGAGGAAATTAAAAAGTACTTCATGCTATTTTCTATGCATTTCTGACTCTATGAAGGAAGGCTTTGGGGATTCTTTCCTCAAGGCCCTGTCCAGAGCTGAGTGCCAACCCATTTCACCACAGATGCGTGGTTTGTGGGGCCTGCTACATCATTAATCACCCTGCCACCCACCCCAACATCCCCTATTTGAATTCTTCAATGTAGCTGGCTTATTTCTTTCTAGATGAGTTTGCAGGTATGGGTATGAAAGAGGTGGGGCTGTTGTCAAAACTTTCTGAATATAGTATTCACAAGAAACCAGTAACTGAGCATTCTATAGAATTCCCAAAATCTGCTCTGAGGAGTAGGCTTTTGGGCCTTTGATCATGGATGAAAACAAAAGTACAAAGTAGAACTGAAAGAAACGGTCTCCAAAAGTTAAAACAAAAAAGGGGGGGGGGTCATCTTGGAAGAAGGCAAAAGAGCTATATCAGGTTTACATCATCAGTTTGATTTTTTTCTTTCGGATTTGAGCCAGAATCCTAACGCAATGAAAAGCATTTCTGAGACTGTCCCCCCCCCCCCCCCCCCCCCCCCCCGCCGCCCCGCCCAATTTTGGGCTAAGTGATTTTGAGGATGCTTTATTATCTGAGTTTGACTGTAAGCATGCTGTTTTTGTCTGCATTGCTTTTGGCATTTCAGACTTCTTCCTGATCTTCTAATTATTGACACTCTTAGAGGGAATAAAGAGAGGCTGTATACCTGTATGCCCGGCCAAAAGCAGATGGCACATTCAAAACTGCTGATTAACAAAGAGACTATTTACTGAGTGGACTGTTGACAAGTTGTGGGCAAGGTGAAGGGAAACCAGCTAGATAAGAATGGAATAATCCAGGGCAAGCGATAGCGGGAGGCTGTTACCACCCCAATGCATGGGGGCTGATGCCGAGATGAGATGGTCTTACTAGGACTAATGAAAGCGATAGCTGCACGGCAGGTTTTCTATCAGGAGCTATAGCTTTGGGCAGACCATGGCCACTGCCACATTGCAAGCTGGCAGAAGGCTCCAGCGGAATAAAAAATGACCTTAACTTCTTTCTGTTCTGACTTCCTGTAAGTGCCTCCAATTGGGCTGAGTATTGAGCGGAGTTTAGAAGACACGGAAGCTTCACCGATCACTTCAACAGAGGCCCACCTCCTAGGGCACAGAGCAAGGTAGAGGAGGTTGGAGAGTGGTTCATACTGTTCAGTACGTAACCCAGAAAAGTTGACAAAAACCTCTTGTTTCTCATCAGCTTTTTCTTAGACTATATCTCGATGCTCACTTATAAAGGAAACCATTTTGCTTAGGCTTAGAATTACATGGGATACATGGAACGCTTCCTACTTCTAGGGGCAAAGGAAAAGGTTCTTTTTTATGTTAACGTAATGTGAAAGAGTTTACAGTATTAACCAATATAAGAGGGAGTGAATGTTGGATTAGGGAAATGAAGCAGCAACTTCAAGGTCGTGTCAAGATGATACATGAGAATTGGCTGCTTTGCTCTCCTCGATAATGAGCCCAGGGAGAAGCACCGAAGGAGAGCTCCATGGGTACATGGAACCAGTAATAACAGGAATAAGACTGGAGGCTGCCTTGAACTTGTGCGAGGGAGAATGTGTGTGTTGGGGAGTTGTGAGTAGGTGAAGTTTGGAATACCGGGGGGCCAGAGCTGCTGGGAGAAGGCAGAGTGGAAGAAAGCTTTATATTTTCTGTTCTTGACATTTTCCTTGCATTGCCTTGAACAACTTTGCCTGTCCCTTTACTGATAACTGGCCACAACAGACCAGGTCGGAAGTAACATTGATCCACAATATCCTGCAGTGGTGAGGACACGAAGAAAACAGATGTGAATCGACAAGCCACCCTCAAGCATTGACTTCTCCATTATTATTTTTTCCTTTTTAGCTTCCAAGTAGATTCTACCTTGTCTCAGTGTGGCTACTTAACCGCTTGAAAGGTAAAACTTGTACGATTGCTGGAAAGGGGCACAGAAAACATAAGGAATCAACAAGGTTTCTCTGGTGTCTGCACTCCCTTGCCCATCCCTGTCTCTGTCCTGAAACACACAAGGACTGATGTACACTGGAGCCTTCCTCCATATTACAGTGCATATCCCCAAACTAAGTACCTGTGAGTACCTATAGTTCCCTGTGAGTACCAGCTCATAGGCTGAACTAATTACACCTCTCGGGAGAACAATAACTCTACCAAGAAAGACAACATATGGAATGACATATTTAATCAGGAACACCATTGTTTGAACAGACTGGCAGAGGATTTATTTATTTATTTATTTATTTATTTTTGTTTTTTTTTAATTTTTTTTTTTTAACGTTTTTTATTTATTTTTGGGACACAGAGAGACAGAGCATGAACGGGGGAGGGGCAGAGAGAGAGGGAGACACAGAATCGGAAACAGGCTCCAGGCTCCGAGCCATCAGCCCAGAGCCTGACGCGCGGGGCTCGAACTCACGGACCGCGAGATCGTGACCTGGCTGAAGTCGGACGCTTAACTGACTGCGCCACCCAGGCGCCCCTGGCAGAGGATTTAAAGTAGAGGTAAAGAAAGAGAAGAATGAAAAAAATAGATACTTGAGGTATTAAAACATAAGAGGAGAAATGCTATAATAAAGAATAGAATCGGTACAGCCAAAGAATGAGTTGACGGATTACAAGGTAACATTGAGAAGTATCCCAGAAAAAAAAAAAAAAAAAAAAAAAATAAGTCCTAGAAAACACGCAGAAATGCCAAAAACATGAAGGAATTACATACATATTAGTTCTAGAAGGAATCTTAAAGTGGGAATTTTTTTCTAAAACATAAAGAGAAATGAAGACCATTGAAGGAATTGTAGAATACCCAGTATGGTTATGATAAAAATACCTACTTAGGTTCATACTGAAACTCAGGAATACTAAAGACAAAGAGGAAATTCTAAAACTTTCCCAGGGAAGAACATTGTTGACAAAAAGCAAGAATTCTGTGGCTATTAAACATTTCAACAACAGCCTTGGATGGAAGAAGATAATTATGTTGTTGAAGTATTGAGGGAGAGAACGTTGATGGAGCTTTTATATCAAGTCAAATTTTCACTTAATTCTGACGGTATAATAAAAATATTCTTAAATGTGTTAAGCCTCAGGAAGTTTGCTACCTGAAATCTTACACATTGAAAGCACTCTAGGAAGAAAAAGTGTAACTTTGTAGTAAGTAAAATAACAAATCTCTCCAATGTAAGCAGGACATACAAGGTATGAGGGCAGATATGGTAAATGGGAAATGTGAAGTAAGATAGCAAAATTATTTTTATGTCCTAATGTAGCAGCAATTCCAATGAATGGATTAATGTCATGAAGTCCATAATAGGAATGCTTTTTATTGGATTAAAAAATCCCACGACCCCTGGGGCACCTGGGTGGCTCAGGCGGTTGAGTGTCCGACTTGAGCTCAGGTCATGATCTCACAGTTTGTGGGTTTGAGCCCTGCATCAGGCTCTGTGCTGACGGCTTGCTCAGAGCCTGGAGCCTGCTTCAGATTCTGTCTCTCCTCCTCTCTCTGCCTCTCCCCCGCTCATGCTTTGTCTCACTCTGTTTCTCAAAAATAAATAAAAGCGTAAAAAAAAAAAAAATTCCCATGACCCCAAAATAAGTTGTCAATATGCAGTAAACTTAATTAAAAAAAAAAAAAAACACAGAAAACTTGAAAATAAAAGTAGAGAAGGTTACCAGAAATGAAGAATGAAAAGAAAGCTTAATTATCAATCATTAGTTGAGGTTGGGGAAATGAATCCTTCTGCCAATGAACTGTTTGATTTGATAGTCTAGGAGAGAGCCATCCATGCTCTCTGTTGGAAGACTTCGTTTCTCAACACCACCTTCGTGACACTCAGTTCCTCAAAGGCTTAGATCTCCTATTGAAATGCATTTAGGTTAACCTTCTACCAGCATATTCCACCTTGATTTGTAGACCTCTCCTTACGTTGTGGACCAACTAAATTTGACAATTTGTGTTCTTTATAAAATACCTCTTAAAAACAACATTCCATAAAGCAGAGCAACTTAAAGACATTTTGGGGATTTTTGTATTAACCATTACATTTCTTTCTGATTCTTCTAATTGGCATTGACTTTCACACATGGGCACTAACATGGTGCGATCCTGACTCCTAATAACCTGGCTACTCTGCAAGTAGACAGTTCTATTGATTGATGCAACAATTTGAACAATATCTGCTGGGTATCTAAAATGTGTCGGGAAAGATTTTAAGCACAGTGGTCACAGTTGTGAGCTTAATGCTCTTCCTGCACTCACAGCACTTAGAGTTTGAAGATGAAAAAAAAAAATCACAAAAATCCATCTAGAATTGCCCAGTGTGCAAAAGCCAGAAGGAAAATGTGTGTGGTGCATGTCAGTCACAGCACAGGGCATTGGGTAATGTGTGTGTGTTGTGGGGGAGGAGGTGCTCCTAAAAAGTATTCTTTCTTTTAAATTTTTTTTTTAACGTTTATTTATTTTTGAGACAGAGAGAGACACAGCATGAACGGGGGAGGGGCAGAGAGAGAGGGAGACACAGAATCGGAAGCAGGCTCCAGGCTCTGAGCCATCAGCCCAGAGCCCGACGCGGGGCTCGAACTCGCGGACCGCGAGATCATGACCTGAGCCGAAGTCGGACGCTTAACCGACTGAGCCACCCAGGCGCCCCGTTCATGCT